>NC_083691.1:15451363-15754393 GCF_033118175.1 Dama dama | reverse complement strand
AATGTCATGAAAGATGTTGCTCTGTGCGTGTATAAAATAAGAAGTCCTGTAAGAAAAACCTTTTGCTAATACCATCGTGATAAACTTTGCTACAAATGTTAGAAACTATGTTCTCTTTCAACTTTTTCCTTGTTCTGCTAAAGAAAAGGACCAGGTTGATGCAGAAAGGCTTCAGGCAGAAAATTAACCAATTGTGGAGATACTGGAAGATCCACAAACTGCAAGACAAATGAAGCCAATCACAGACGCCAGATGCTGGCCCCTAACTGGCTGGCAGGTGCGTTTAAGGGCAGGGATGTTTCCATACAGGGTGCTTCCTTGGTGGCTAAGTGGTAAAGAATCCGCCTGCCAATGCAGAAGACACAGGTTCAATGCCTGGTTCGGGAAGATCTCCTGGAGTAAGAAATGGCAAACCATTTCAGTAGTCTTGCCTGGGAAATTTCATGGACAGAGAAGCCTGGGGGACTACAGTCCATGAGGTCACAAAACAGTTGGACATAACTGAGCAACTAAACTATGGAGCCAGGATTTCAGTGTGAATGTGACACTATACACAAGCAGAGAAATATCTCCAAATGTGTTCTGAGATAATCTGGCCTCTGGAGTTTGTTTTTGCTTGGTTTTGATAGAAACATTCTTTTTAAAAAAATCAACTTTATTGAGATATAATTTGCATAATTTACATAGTAGGCACATGTTTGAGTGTATAGTTTGATGAGTTTTGACAAATGCATACATGTGCATTTGTGATCTCTCCAAAAAAAAAAAAAACAAAACATAAAACATTTCCATCACTCAGGAAGTTCCCTCTTGCTCCTTTGCAGTCAGCCTTCCCTTTCCTTATAAAAGCAGGGATCAGATTTCTATCACTCTCCTGATTAGAGTAGATTTTGATTTTGCCTGTTTTAGAATTTCATGTTAATGGAACCATAATATATGAACTCTCGTTCCTGACTTTTTTCACTCGATAGATTTTAGAGACATATCTGTGTTGTTGCTGTTACTGCTCTTCAGTCGATTCAGTCCTGTCTGGCTCTTTGCAACCCCGTGGATGGTAGCCTGCCAGGCTCCTCTGTCCATGGGATTATCCTGGCAAGAAGACTGGAGTGGGTTGCCATTCCCTTCTCCAGGGGATCTTCCCGACCCAAGGATCGAACCTGAGCCTCCTGCTTGGTAGAGGCAGATATTTTTAACCACTGAGTCATCAGTTGTTGTAGCACATGTCATTTTTTTCCTCCTTACATTAGTGAGTCCTATGACTAAACTACAGATTGTCTATTAAACTGCTGGTAGACTGGTTTATTTCAGTTTTGAATTATTATGAATAAGGTTGGTAAGAGCGTATCCTTACGAGTCTTTTTGTGAACATGTTTTTAATGAGGAGAAGGCAATGGCAACCCACTCCAGTACTCTTGCCTGGAAAATCCCACGGACAGAGGAGCCTGGTAGGCTGCAGTCCATGGGGTTGCTAAGAGTCGGACATGACTGAGTGACTTCACTTTCACTTTTCACTTTCATGCATTGGAGAAGGAAATGGCAACCCACTCCAGTGTTCTTGCCTGGAGAATCCCAGGGACAGGGGAACCTAGTGGGCTGCCATCTATAGGGTCTCACAGAATCGGACACGACTGAAGCCACTTAGCAGCAGCAGCAGTTTTTAATGATCTGGGGAACACTTCATAGTGGAATTATTGGGTTATATGGAAAGTTTGCTGTATAGGATTCTTAAGTCTGCCCCCCAGATTCCCTGTGTCCTTAGTGTACCTGCTCTTGTAATCTGTTCCTCTGAGTGCAGTCAGGACCTGTGAGTGATGGATGTCATTCTCATGACTAGAGCGTCAAGGTGCAAAGATTGGCAGCAGTGATTAAAACGACTAATCAGTTGCCTTTAAGTTAATTAACAGGGAAATTTCCTGGGGGGGTCTCACCTAATCCGGTGAACCTTTTGTAAAAGGCTCTAGAATGAGAGATTGCTGGCCTCAAAGAACAAGCCACTCTGAGTGCCTCTCCTGCAAGGGAATCAGCCCCTGGAAACAACCAGGTGAACTTGGAGGTGGAGCCCTTGCTTCAGGTGAGACCTCAGCTAACAGGTGAGATCAGGGGACATCGTGATGAGAGCCTTATTAGCAGTGGCCCCAAGCTAAGCACTGCCTGCACTCCTGGTCCATGGAAATCATGAGACAGTAAATTTTAAACTGCTAAATTTATGGTACTTTGTTACATAGAAGTAGAAAATAAAAACAAGAAGATAAACTAATAAGATAACTGTATGTATAATTAGGTTTTTTCCCCTTAGCATTGAGTTGTACAAATTATTTACATGATCTAGATAAGAACCCTTCCAGTCATAGAGACTGAGAATGTTTTCTTGCAGTCAATGACTTTTTCTTTTCTTAATTGTGAACTCTTTAAAGAGTAGAAGTTTTTAATCTTTGAGGAACATAAATGCATATATTTTACTGCTTTGTACTTTGTTGGTCCTCTCTAAGAATTCTTTGCTTACCTCAGAACTGCAGGATTTTTCTTCTATGGTTTTTGCTAGAATTCTTAAGAGTTTTAGCCTCCCCATTTTAGGCCCATGACACTAGTCTTCAGATCACATTTTCAACTCTCATAATATTTTGGATATTTTTCAGATTTTGAATTTCAGTTTTTAAAACAGCCCAACAATTGCTTCAAAAACAGCATGCATAGAATTTTATAGGATCATATTGAAGCTATAGTAAGTTTGGAGAAAATAGATACTTTAACCAGTTCAGTTCAGTCACTCAGTCATGTCTGACTCTTTGCAATCCCATGGACTGCAGCACGCCAGGCTTCACTGTCCATCACTAACTTCTGAAGTTTGCTCAAACTTGTATCCATTGAGTCGGAGATGCCATCCAACCATCTCATCCTCTCATCCCCTTCTCCTCCTGCCTTCAATCTTTCCCAGCATCAGGGTCTTTTCCAGTGGGCCAGTTCTTCGCATCAGGTGGCCAAAGTATTGGAGTTTCAGCTTCAGCATCAGTCCTTCCAATGAATATTCAAGACTGATTTCCTTTAGGATTGACTGGTTTGATCTCCCTGTAGTCTTAATAGTTTTTAATATTTCATTTATTACCTTATATTTATAAGCTTGTATTTTATTTTATTTTTTATTTATTTTATTTATGCCTTACATTTATAGCTTTAATGTTTCTTTTTTATGAACACAGATTACCTCTACATATTTAGACATTTTCTGTCTTCTCTCCACAAATATTTTGTGCTTATTTTTGCACAGACCTTAAATATTTTTCACAGAATGTATTCCAAAGTATTACTGAGTCTACCTAGTGAGATACACCATAACTTCCCACTTGTAAGATGGGTATAATGTTCCAACTGACTTCAGCACGACCCTAAGTTGTAGAAATGTACCTGCGAGAGAAATCTTGCCTCTGAGATGTGGGTGAGCTAGTTGGCTTTCATGGGAACAGTCAGACCCAGAGACTAATCCAAAAAGCAGCACAGAAAGTGGCCAAAGGGGAAAAAAAAATCTGGAACTCTCGCTCTGAACACCGCCCACTGTTCAGTGGCTGCACACGGGAATGCGGGCGCTGTGGGGCAGAGCGGGGCTGTGTCCTGTGGCTCACTCTTCAGCAGATCTGAGAAAGAGCAACCCTCAAGGATGAGAGGTAAATCTCCTGTGTGTAGGCTGAGCAGACGGGAATGTCTTAAACATCCTACTCCTCCCATCATGTATCTTCCAAACAGAACAACGACAGGGAAAGGATTTGAAGGATGATGAAATGTCTTAGCCCCAAGGACCTCTAGAGACCCTGTAGTCCTACCTCCTCCAGGTGGAGGTGAGAACAGGGCCTCCAAGGGTGAGGATGACAGACCTGAGGTTAGAAGTCACAGAAGCAGAGATGACTCTATGAACCAGAAATTTAAATCCATTGAGGTCACGTGGCTTTGTCTTGTTTCCAAGGCTGCAGAAAATCTGAAACCACCTGTGTTATTAAAATTTGTGACTAGGTAGATGGAGAAGCACATGTATTGTCCAATCATCCAGGAGCTAAGGTGAAAGAAGGTGCGTGTGAAGAAGAAGAGGTGGGCAGCAGGGAGGCAGTGAGATGTTCCATCCCATATTAAGAATTGTCCGGGCTCTGGGCTCCCCTTTTCTTTACCTCCAAACACTACTCCTCTCCAGGCTTGATCTTCCATCTTTAAAACGCAATGAAGCAAAAACAGTCATAGTTATATCCCCTCCACACTTAAAATGTCTCACCTCTCCAGTGAAATAGCAGAGAATGTAGACGAAATAAGAATATAGAAGAAATAAAGAACAGAAGAAGAGACAACATGTAAAGGAGAGAGAAGCAGAGAGATTCTCGTCGTCAGTGGCCACCCAGGTTCATGCTTCCCTCTTTCCCTGAAAGCCGAGAGACCCTCCAGTGACATCCCCAGAGGCACCACGCCCGGGAATTTTGCAGGGATCATGAGCAATTAAAGGATACATAGTTTTCCATTTCCAGCAGGCAGCTTCCAGGACGATCCCCAGAAGGACTGGGTGTCACCACTGCAAGAATGCGGCCCCACCCTTCCTAGAAGGAGTGTCCGGGCCTGGGCAGCAGCTGTGTCCTGGACCCATCCTCTCTAAGTCCTCTACATGGTCTCATGGCCTTGGGACCTACTGGGCATTCCTGGGTGTGGGCACAGGCCTCTGACTGTGACCCAGCAAGAAGTCTCAGGGATGAGTGTCCCTCTGTATTTAGAGCTGCCCCACTGTTACTCTGCTGGATCCTTGGGCTGAAAAAAAAGCTTCCATTGCAACACAGCTCAGGATCCTAATAGTCTTCCCAGCTGAGGCCCCAGGAAAGAAAGCTCCCTGGTTATCTCCACCTGCTTTCACTTCAGGTACAGACGTTCTCAGCCATTCCCACCACCTGGGCAGGTGAGGAGACAGGAGGTCTCTCTCCTTGCTGACCCACCGTGAGAGCCATCTCCGTGGCATTGGGACCTTCTGGAGGAGCTGTTCTCCTGGTCTGCATCCCACCTCCATCTATCACCTGCTGGTTAACCAGGGCAGTCCACCCACTTGTACAGACAGTGAGGAGCTCCCCCTTTCCCAGAAGTTGGCCGAGTGGCGCCCTCAGAGTCAACATCTCTGTTGTTTAGAGATGGTTCCATCAGGTCCAGGCTCCAGCTGGTGACTGCAAAGAATCAAAGGACGACCCAGCCTTGCTATTGGGTTGAGCACTCCAGGAGTCGGGCCCCGGAGTCCAGAGACAGCCCTACGGGTTCTGCTGCCCACAGGGTATCTCCAGAGAACATTCCCCTCACCCAACCTCGATGCTGAGGAAGATCTGGGTTATTGTTCTGACTGCTGAGTCTGATGACCAGCTTCTAGAACTGGGAGAAGCACAGCAATTTGGTCCTTAGTTTCCTCATTTATAAAATGAAAGAAATTCTGATTAGATGATTCCATAATGCCTTTTAGGGTAGGAAGCTTATGATTCAATAATATCAGCATATATAATGTGTAAGTTGTTGGAGTAGGAAATGGCAACCCACTTCAGTATTCTTGCCTGGGAAATTCCTTGGACAGAGGAACCTTGGGGGGCTACGGTCCATAGGGTGGCACAGAGTCTGACACGACTGAGCAACTGGGCATGCATGTGCAATGTGCAGTTGTTATAAATGATGGAGGGGGCAAAGCTAATTTTCTTAAGAGAACATAACAATGTGACAGTTCTGGATTCTAAACTGGCTGTGTTTGGAGCTGATGGCGATTTTAGTTTTATGGCTTTCAGCAGTTGCATACAATTTGTCTTTGAATCCAGAGTCACTGAAAATGGTGACGATTGCTATGCTTCTATGTGAAAGACTGAGAAAAGCTTTTGGAAAAGCATCCATGGCGGAACAGTTGTAGCTAAGAGACATTCTTGGCACTGTCTGTTCTGAGCAGATATCTAAGGTTATAATCTACCAGCTTCAGGCACCGGGGGAGGAGTCACTGGCATTACAGGGCTGGCCCTGTTAATGGATGTCCCCACGTGTTTTCATGGCCACCGTTCTGGAGGCATCACACAGCAGTCCCAGCAAGAGGTGAGGGAAAGGAAACTTCTCGAAGCCTGACGCCCAGGAGCTAGATGAGAAGCTGAGCATCTGGGGAAACTGGTTTTATGACAAAGCTTAATACACAATGGCTCTGTTTATCTAGAGAGACTTATATCTAGTGAAACTGGCTTTCTAGTCCCACTGTGTCTGTACCTTCGGGTCTCTGTGGGTCAGAGGAGGGGCGGGTCCACCTCCACTCCACCTCCAGCTCTCCCTGGACTGGTCCGGGGCAGCTCCCTCCTCACTGGCTTCCCAGGAGGGAGACGTCCTCGGGGCTACAGGACCAGGGAGGAGCTGAGCAGTGACCGGAAGAACACACGCCTGTTAGATTCCAGCTTTTTTCCACCGCTGGTGCCTCCCACGCAGGCCCCTGGGCAGGGCTTGGAGGCGGGCATCTGCAGCTGCCATCCTTCTGGGACAGCATCCTACCAGCACTGAGGCAAATGGTCTCATCACATCTTCAAAGGGAGGCTTTTTTCATGACCCTGAGCATCAGCGGGGAGAAGATAAAAGGCAGACTAGGCTGTATGGATCGTCATGCTCTGGGTATGCATGGTGGCCTTCCGGGGGCTGGGGACCTGGGCGTGGTTGACTGCCACACAGATCACCATCGTTAGTTTACAGATTTGTATGCAAGGCTGGGTCACCATGTCTGCCACTTTAGAAAGTCTGAGCAGTGACGGAGAGGCTCATGATAGAAAATGAACAGAGAATCATGACGCCGACGCTTGCTCACTCAGTTTCTCCCACTGCCGGTTTTAAGAATCAACCAAAGCAGTAGGATGGATCCAATTCGATCAGATTCCTGAGTGGGGGAAACAGGAATCTTCCTGATCGTGATCCTGCCTCTCTCTCCCTTCTGTCCTCTGCTGCCCCCCTGATCTCGGCACCGCAACAGAGTCTTCCAGTTCTGAGCATCCGGATGCCGTCAGGCCTCAGGGAGTTTGTATCACTGGTCCAGGACGAGCTCCATGGGGAGGGAGGCTGGACTGTGCTCCAGCGTCTCTCCAGCTTCTGCCGTTTCCTGGTGTTCCTTGGAGGCTGGTGGCTCGTAGCTTCATGACTCCGGCCACAAGGCTGTCTTTTCTCTGTGTCTTCACATTGCCTACTTCCCTCTGAGAATGTCTGACCCTGTATCCGAGTTTCCCCATTTTATAAGGACAGCGGAAATATTGGATGAGGACCCACCCTAGTGACAACACTCTAACTCATTACCTCTGTCCAGCTCGGGATTCCAAATAAAGTCACATTCTGAGGTCCTAGAGGGTGGGGAACACGGCATGTTGCTGAGAGGATGTGGTTCAATCTAGAACATGATTGCTCAAGCACTTTGTATAAATGATTCCCTGTAAATGACACTTCTCTGCTGTGAGCTCGAGGTCACTGTCCACACTGTTCACAAGAGGGAACCAGCCCTCAGGAAGGTCAACAAGTCCTTAAGCTGAAGCTCTTGGAGAAGAAGGGCTTGCAGCCCAGGTCACTGTAACCTGAGTGCACACCCTTTGCCCACCATTCCTCACCTCCTGGCACAGACCTATCATTCAAGACACAATTCACGTGCCATCATTTCCTCCACAAACCGTGCTCTGAATTCTACAATTAATACTGGCCTATCTATTAGCAAGCCTTCTTCCCCACTGTTATACCTGCCAACTATTAGCTTACATTTCTCACCTTCAAGAATGATCCTCCTTAGACCAAAATCCAATCCTTGCTCCTCTGTACATGTGCTAGAGTCCACGATGTTATAATCTGTGCACTTGTATAATTTACTCATTATAGAAAAGAAACTGTCTTTTTTATATTAAGCAAAATTCAGCAAAGCATGTATTTTCAAGGTGAAACAGTATTTCATTTCTATAATCAGCTTGATTTCTTCTTACTGCTGCTATGGAAACATGACACATTTGATGTGAATAATGTAGTACGTATTAAGATAAAAAGTAGAATGTCATCTGCAATGTACATTCTCTTCCTTGGACCCCTCATCATTAATGTATTCTGGCCTCCACCTTGAAATAAAAACAAACAAAAATATGTCCTGAAATAAGAACATTCCTATATAAGAACAAAAGTAGAAATGCTCAATTTCAGATATGAATGAGGGTTGATTCCAAGCAAAATGACATTGGGCTGATATGGATCTATGGGCCATTCAAATATTTGGTGAATGAGCTCCATACTGTCCCTTCTGATGTAGAAGTTTTGAGGCTCAGTGAAATATAAAATAAATTTGTTTAAATTTGTTGGCTCCACAATATCACTATTCAGAATCAGCCAGTATGACTTTTATAAGAAAGAAATTTTATGTACCTAGAAGGAAATATGCATTCAACAAACATGTATGTGTCACATACAAAGTATAGGTATTATGTAGGTTGGGCTGAATGATGGGTTAGTCATGGTTTCAACCATCAAGATGCTGTGATCCAAAAGGGATGATACATGTGGGGACAGTCTGATAAGTGCAAACAGTGCTTTGAGTGCTACCCAGTGGGCTGAAGAATTGTGATGGTTCACTGCTGAGGAGGAACTGGAGGGGTGAGGCCAGCTCTTCAGAAGAGACCCTTGGTTGAATCTTAACAAGCGGGAATCAGCTTGTCCCCTCAGCTGAGAAGATTCCCTGGAGAAGGAAACGGCAACCTACTCCAGTATTCTTGCCTGGGAAATTCCATGCACAACAACCCAGGTGCACATTGCTAAGAATCTGCATTCATAAAGTAGTGAGTGAAGTCGCTCATCGGTGTCTGACTCTTTGCAACCCCATGGACTGTAGCCCACCAGGCTCCTCCATCCATGGAATTTTCTAGGCAAGAGTACTGGAGTGGGTTGCCATTTCTTTCTTCAGGGGATCTTACTGACCCAGGGATTGAACCCTGGTCTCCCACATTGAAGTTCAGTTCAGTTCAGTCATTCAGTAATGTCTGACTCTATGTGATCCCATGAACCACAGCACACTAGGCCTCCCTGTCCATCACCAACTCTTAGTTTTCTGTATGTTGAGTTTTAAGCCAACTTTTTCATTCTCCTCTTACTCTTTCATCAAGAGACTCTTTAGTTTTTTGCTTTCTGCCATAAGGGTGGTGTCATCTGCATATCTGAGGTTAGTGATAATTCTCCTGGCAATCTTGATTCCAACTTGAGCTTCATCCAGCCTGGCATTTCTCATGATGTATTCTGCATATAAGTTAAATAAGCAGGGTGATAATATATAGCCTTGACGTACTCCTTTTCCTATTTGGAACCAGTCTGTTGTTCCATGTCCAGTTCTAACTGTTGCTCCCTGACCTGCATACAGGTTTCTCAAGAGACAGGTCAGGTGGTCTGGTATTCCCATCTCTTTCAGAATTTTCCACAGTTTATTGTGATCCACACAGTCAAAGGCTTTGGCATAGTCAATAAAGCAGAAACGGATGTTTTTCTGGAATTCTCTTGCTGCTTCAATGATCCAGCAGATGTTGGCAATTTGATCTCTGCTTCCTCTGCCTTTTCTAAAACCAGCTTGAACACCTGGAAGTTCACAGTTCACATATTGCTGAAGCCTTTCTTGGAGAATTTTAAGCATTACTTTACTAGCGTGTGAGATGAGTGCAATTGTGCAGTAGTTTGAGCATTCTTTGGGATTGCCTTTCTTTGGGATTGGAATGAAAACTGACCTTTTCCAGTCCTGTGTCCACTGTTGAGTTTTCCAAATTTGCTGGCATATTGAGTGCAGCACTTTCACAGCATCATCTTTTAGGGTTTGAAATAGCTCAACTGGAATTCCATCACGTCCACTAGCTTTGAATGAAGCAGGGCAAAGGCTAGTAGAGTTCTGCCAAGAGAATGCACTGGTCATAGCAAACACCCTCTTCCAACAACACAAGAAAAGACTCTACACATGGACATCACCAGATGGTCGACACCTGAAATCAGATTGTTTATATTCTTTGTAGCCAAAATTTGTTATTTTCTTTGTAGTTTATATTCTTTGTAGTTTTATACATTCAAGACCCCAAGCTGACTGTGGCTCAGATCATGAACTCCTTATTGCCAAATTCAGACTGAAATTGAAGAAAGTGGAGAAAACCACTAGACCATTCAGGTATGACCTAAATCAAATCCCTTACAATTAACAGTGGAAGTGAGAAATAGATTTAAGGGACTAGAACTGATAGACAGGATGCCTGATGAACTATGGACAGAAGTTCACGACATTGTACAGGAGACAGGAATCAAGACCATCCCCAAGTAAAAGAAATGCAAAAAAGCAAAATGGCTGTCTAAGGAGGCCTTACAAATAGCTGTGAAAAGAATGGAAGTGAAAAGCAAAGGAGAAAAGGAAAGATATTCCCATTTGAATGCAGGGTTCCAAAGAGTAACAAGGAGAGATAAGAAAGCCTTCCACAGCGATCAATGCAAAGAAGTAAAAGAAAACAATAGAATGGGAAAGACTAGAGATCTCTTCGAGAAAATTAGAGATAGAAAGGGAACATTTCATGCAAAGATGGGCTCAATAAAGGACAGAAATGGTAGGGACCTAACAGAAACAGAAGATATTAAGAAGAGATGGCAAGAATACACAGAACTGTACAAAAAAGATCTTCATGACCCAGATAATCATGATGGTGTGATCACTCACCCGCTTTGCAGGCAGACGCTTTGCCATCTGAGCCACCAGGGAATCCCATAAAGTAGAGTAGGGTGAAAAAGTAGGAATGCTTAGTCCCAGATATGAGTGAGTGTTGATTCCAATCAAAATGGCATTGGACCAATATGCATCTCTGGGACATTCAAATGTTTGGGGAATGAACTCCATACAGTCCTCTCCAATGTAGAAGTTCTGAGGCTCAGTGAAATACAAAATAAAACTGTTTGGGCACTCTGGATCCAGGAAAGAAAGGGCTCGTGTCTGACCTCCTGGAACAGAAGTCACAACATTCCTTCAAGCACTCCAAGGTATGAAGTGAGGAGAGGCTACTTCACAGACACAGAGCTCGGAAATGCCACTCACAAAATTTTAAAAAAGCAACAAAAAAACCAGATACGTTGGGCCTCTGCAGTTCTGTAGCGTTTCCCTTTTTTACTTTCTCTCTTTCTTCTTCCATTTTTTTTCTTTTCTCTATTTTATAACTTTAATTTTATTAAACCTATTATATTTTTTCTACATTTATTCTTTTGCTTGCCTTTCCTACTGCTCTTTTCCCCTTACAGTTAATCTTCAATGTATATAAATCTTCTTCGTCTACCTCTAACTTTGCATGATTTGTCTTTCTTGTCTTTCTTTCCTTTCCTCTCAGCATGTTTGTTAGTTTTGTTTTCATTGCTTTATTCTCCAATTGGCACCTTGCTTTAGTTTTATTTTCCAGTTTGTGCTTTGGTTAGTTTTGTTCTGGTAGATATAATTTTAGGTTTTCTTTGTTCGCCAGGTCAATCTACTGTATTTTTGTTGGACTGTTTTGATATTGCTTATGGGAGTGTATGTATATATATATATATATATATATATATATATATATATGTATATATATATATGTATGTATATGTATATGTATGTATATGTATATTCAGTCACATTTTTTATTGTTGTTATAAACATCTGCATCTATGTTGGGCTTTTGCAGTTCTGCAGTTTTTTCCTTTTTTCTTTCTTCTTCCATTTTTTTTATAATATTTTCTCTTTTTTATACTTTTAACTTTTAATTTTTTAAACCTACTATATTTTTCTACATTTATTCCTTTGTTTGCCTCTCATATTATTCTTTTCCCCTTGCAATTAATCTTTAATATATATAAATCTTCTTCATCTACCTCTATTTAACTTTGCATATCTATTCTTCTTTCTTTTCTTTCTTTCCTTTCCTTTCAATGTATTTGTTATTTTGCTTTCATTGCTTTATCTCCCACTTGGCACCTTGCTTTAGTTTTGTTTTCCAGTTTATGCTTTAGTTAGTTTTGCTCTTAACTGGTAAATATAATTTTTGATTTCCTTTGTTTGCTGGGTCAATCTATTGTACTTTACTTTTGTTGGGCTGTTTTGACTTTGTTCAGGGGTGTATGTGTATTAGTGTATATTCCATCATTTTAATTATTATTTGCCTGATTTTGTAACCACCATTTGTCTGGGATTCATCTTTGTTTTCTCATTTTTTGATATTTGTTTTAATTTCACTTAATGCCATAACAAACCACTTGTGAAATCTTCATTCCTGACCAGAGATCAAGCCCTGAGCCTTTGGAGTGGGAACACTAACTCCAAGATCCTACACTACCAGAGAACTAACCCTAGGGAGTGTCAACTCGTGAGAACTCACATAAAGGAAACCACTTGAATACAAGACCCGGCATCACCCAACCGCCAATAGCACCCTGTGCAGGACACCTCATCTAAACAACAAACAAAACAAAAACACAAACCCAATCATCAGTAGGCAGGATTACCACCTCACTCAGCCTTGCCCATTAGAGGAAAAACAAACAAACAAACCAAACCGCAGCACAAATCTCACCCTATCAGAAGCTTACACAAACCACTGGACCAACCTTAGAGGGCAGAAACCAAAAGGAAGAAAAAATTCAACTTGAAGCCTGGGAAAAGGAGACCTCAAACACAATAAGTTAAAAAGAACACATAGCCAGGAAGGGGAGGGAGGGATGAATCGAGAGAGTAGCATTGGCATATGGACAGTACCAGGTGTAAAATAGATAGCTAGCGGGAATCTGCTGTATGGCACAGGGAACTCAGCTTGGTGCTCTGTGATGACCTAGAGGGGTGGGGTGGGGGACGGGTTGGGAGCAAGGATCAACAGGGAAAGGATGTATGTATTCATATATTAAACAGCTAATTCACATTGGTGTACAGCAGAAACTAGCACAGCATTGTAAACCAATTATCCTCCAATTAAAAATAAAAATTAAAAAAAATAATGAAAATGCAGAGAAATACTGCACAAATGAAGGAACAAAATAGAAACACCGACATCCAAATACATAAAGAGGAAATAGGCAAACTACCTGAAAAAGGATTCAGAATCATGATGGTAAAGATGATCAAAAACCTTGAAAGGAAAATGGAGAAAATGCAAGACTCAATTAACAAAGACCTAGAAGAATTAAAGAATAAACATGCAGAGACAAACAACACAATTACTGAAATAAAAATACTCTAGAAGAATCAATAGCAGAATATCTGAAGCAGAAGAAGGAATCAGTGAGCTGGAAGATAAAATCGTGGAAGTAACTTCTGAAGAGCGGAATAAAGTAAAAGGAATGAAAAGAACTGAGGATTGTCTCAGAGACCTCTGGGACAATATCAAACGCACCAGCATTTGAATTGTAGGGGTCCACAAAGAGGAAGAGAAAAAGAAAGGGTTTGAGAAAACTTTTGAAGAGATTATAGTTGAAAATTTTCCCAGGAAACAGTCAATCAAGTCCAAGAGGCACAAACAGCCTCATACAGGATAAACCCAAGGAGAAACACACCAAGACACATACTAATCAAACTAACAAAGACTAAACACAAAGAAAGAATATTAAAAGCAGCAAGGGAGAAGCAACAGGAACATACAAGGGAAAACCCATACACTTAACAGCTGATCTTTTAACAGAAACTATGCAGGCCAGAAGGGAATGGCAGGATATATTTAAAGTACTGAAAGGGAAAAATCTACAACCAAGATTACTGTACCTGGCAAGGATCTCATTCAAAATTGATGGAAAAATCAAAAGCTTTCCAGACAAGCAAAAGTTAAAAGAATTCAGTACCACCAAACCAGCTTTACAACAAATGTTAAATGGACTTATATAGTCAAGAAATACAAGAGAAGAAGAAAGATCTACAAAATCAACCTCAAACAATTAAGAAAGTGGTAATAGGAACATATATATCGATAATTACTTTAAATATAAATGGATTCAATGCTCCAACCAAAAGACACAGACTGGCTGAATGGATACAAAAACAAGACCCATATTATATGCTGTCTACAAGAAACCCACTTTAGACCTCAAGATACACATAGACTGAAAGTGAAAGGATGGGAAAGTATATTCCATGCAAATGGAAAGCAAAAGAAAGCTAGTGTAGCAATCCTCATATTAGACAAAACAGACCTTAAAGATTAGAAGAGATAAGGAAGGACACTCCATAATGATCAAGGGGTAAATCCAAGAGGAAGACATAACAAATATAAATATCTATGCAGTCAACATAGGCGCACACTAACAGATATAAAAGGAGAAATTGACAGTAACACAATAATAGTAGGAGACTTTAACATGTCACTCATACCAATGGACAGATCAACAAAACAGAAAATTAATAAGGAAACACATTTCTTAAGTGATACTTTAAATGAGATGGATCTCATTGATATATTCAGGACATTCCATCCAAATGCAGAAGAATACACCTTGTTCTCAAGTGCACATGAACATTCTCAAGGATAGACCATATCTTGGGTCACGAGTCAAACCTCAGTAAATTTAAGAAAATTGAAATCATATCAAGCATCTTTTCTGACCACAATGCTATGAGACTAGATATCAATTACAAGAAAAAAAAACTGTAAGAAACATAAACACATGGAGATTAAACAACACATTTCTAAATAACCAACAGGTTACTGAAGAAATAAAAAGGGAAATTAAAAAATTTCTAGAAACCAATGACAATGAAAACACGATAACTCAAAACCTATGGGATGCAGCAAAAGCAGTCCTGAGGGAAGCTTATAGCAATACAATTATACCTCAAAAAACAAGACAAACATTGAATAAACAGCCTAACTTTACACCTAAAACAATTGGAAAAAGAAGAACAAAAAGACCCCAAAATTAGTAGAAGGAAAGAAATCATAAAGATCTGAGCAGAAATAAATGAAAAAGAAATGAAAGAAACAATAGTAAAGATTGATAAAACTAAAAGCTGGTTCCTTGAGAAGATAAACAAAATTGACAGACCTTTAGCCAGACTTATCAAGAAATAAGGCGAGAAGAATCAAATCAATCAACAAAATTAGAAATTAAAAAAGAGAGGTTACAACAGACAATGCAGAAATACAAAGGATTATAAGAGACTAGTATGAACAACTATATGGCAATAAAATGGATAACCTGGAAGAAATGGACAGATTCTTAGAAACGTTCAATCTTCCAAGACTGAACCTGGAAGAAATAGAAATTATGAACAACCTAATTATAAGCACTGAAATTGAAGCTGTGATCAAAAATCTCCCCAAAAAACAAAAGCCCAGGGCCATATGGCTTCACAGGAGAATTCTATCAAACAGTTAGAGAAGAGCCAATGCCTATCCTTCTAAAACTCTTTCAAAAATTCCAGAGGAAGGAACACTTCCAAACTCATTATATGAGG
Organism: Dama dama; assembly: GCF_033118175.1. NCBI lineage: Eukaryota > Metazoa > Chordata > Mammalia > Artiodactyla > Cervidae > Dama > Dama dama. The sequence goes on along the minus strand of NC_083691.1, from coordinate 15,738,954 downwards.
CCACCATCTCCCTGATACCAAAACCAGACAAAGACAACAACAAAAAAAGAAAATTATGGGCCAATAACACTGATGAACACAGATGCAAAAAATCCTCAACAAAATTTTAGCAAACAGAATTCAGCAACACATCAAAAAGCTCATACACCATGATCAAGTTAGGTTTATTCCAGGAATGCAAAGGTTCTTCAATATATGCAAATCAATCAATGTGATATACCATATTAACAAATTGAAAGATAAAAACTATAGGATAATCTCAATAGATGCAGACAAAGCCTGTAACAAAATTCAGCACCCATTTATGATTAAGACTCTTCAAAAAATGGGCATAGAAGGAACCTACCTCAACATAGTAAAGGCCATATATGATAAGACTACAGCAAACATTAGTCTCAATGGTGAAAACTGAAAGTATTCCCCCTAAGATCAAGAACAAGACAAGGGTACCCACTTTCACCACTATTATTCAACATAGTTCTGGAAGCCCTGATACAGCAATCAGAGAAAAAAAGAAATAAAAGGAATACAGATCAGAAAAGAAGAAGTAAAGCTCTCACTGTTTGCAGATGACATGGTACTGTACATAGAAAACCCTAAAGATAGTATCAGAAAGTTACAAGAGCTAATCAGTGAATTTAGCAAAGTAACAGGATACAAAATCAACACACAGAAATCACTTGCATTTCTATATATTAACAATGAAAAATCAATCCCATTCACCACTGCAACAAAAAGAATTAAATATCTAGGGATAAACTTACCTAAGGAGACAAAAGAACTGTACACAGAAAATGATAAGAAACTGATGAAAAGATCAAAGATGACATAAATAGATGGAGAGATATTCCATGTTCCTGAATAGGAAGAACCAATATTGTGAAAATGACTATACTACCAAATGCAATCTACAGATTCAACATGATCCCTATCAAATTACCAATGGCATTTTTCACAGAACTAGAACAAAAAAAATTCACAATTCATATGGAAACACAAAAGACCCAGCATAGCCAAAGTAGTCTTGAGAAAGAAGAATGGAGCTGGAGAAATCAACCTTCCTGACTTCAGATTATACTACAAAGCTACAGTCATCAAGACAGTATGGTACTGGCACAAAAACAGAAATATAGACCAATGGAGCAAGATAGAAAGCCCAGAAATAAGCCCATGCACCTATGGGTACCTTATTTTTGTCAAAGGAGGCAAGAATATGCAATGGGGCAAAGACAGCCTCTTCAATAAATGGTGCTGGGAAAACTGGACAGCTACATGTAAAAGAATGAAATCAAGGGTGGGATGATCTGAGAGAACAGCATCGAAACATGTATACTATCAAGTGTGAAACAGATCGCCAGTCCAGGTTAGATGCATGAGACGAGTGCTCGGGGCTGGTGTACTGGGATGACCCAGAGGGATGGGATGGGGAGGGAGGTGGGAGGGGGGTTCAAGATGGGGAACACATGTAAATCCATGACTGATTCATGTCAATGTATGGCAAAAATCACTACAATATTGTAAAGTAATTAGCCTCCAACTAATAAAAATAAATGGGGGCGGGGGGAATGAAATCAGAACACTTCTTAACACCATACACAAAGATAAACTCAAAATGGATTAAAGACCTAAATATAAGACCAGAAACTACAAAATTCTTAGAGGAAAACATAGGTAGAACACCCGATGACATAAATCAAAGCAAGATCTTCTATGACCCAGCTCCTAGAATCATAGAAATAAAAACAAAAGTAAACAAGTGGAACCTGATTAAACTTAAAAGCTTTTGCACAGCAAAGGAAACTATAAGTAAGGTGAAAAGACAACCCTCAGAATGGGAGAAAATAATAGCAAATGAAACAACTGACAAAGGATTAATTTCCAAAATATACAAGCAGCTCATACAACTCAATACCAGAAAAACAAACAACCCAATCAAAAAGTGGGGAAAAGACCTAATCAGACATTTCTCCAAAGAAGACATACAGATGGCTAACAAACACATGAAAAGATGCTCAACATCGCTCATTATTAGAGAAATGCAAATCAAAACCACAATGAGATTATCACCTCAGTCAGAATGGCCCTTATCAAAAAGTCTACAAACAATAAATGCTGAAGAGAGTGTGGAGAAAAGGGAATGCTCTTGCACTGTTGGTGGGAATGTAAATTGATACAGCCACTATGGAAGATGGTATGGAGATTCCTTAAAAAACTAGGAATAAAACCACCATATGACCCAGCAATCCCACTCCTAGGCATATACCCTGAGGAAATCAGGGTTGAAAAAGGTGCATGTATCCCATTGTTCATTGCAGCACTATTTACAATAGCTAGAACATGGAAGCAACCTAGATGCCCATCAACAGATGAATGGATAAAGAAGTTGTGGTACATATACACAATGGAATATTACTCAGCCATAGAAAGGAACACATTTGAGTCAGTTCTGATGAGGTGGATGAACTAAAACCTATTATACAGAGTGACGTGAGTCAGAAAGAGAAAGGTAAATATCATATTCTAATGCACATATATGGAACCTAGAAAAATGGTTCTGAAGAACTTATTTACAGGGCAGCAATGGAGAAACAGACATAGAGAATAGACCTATGGACGTGGGGAGAGGGGAGGAGAGGGTGAGATGTATGGAAAGAGTAACATGGAAACTTAATTACCATATGTAAAATAAATAGTCAACGGGTTTGCTGTATGGCTCAGGAAACTCAAACAGGGGCTCTGTATCAACCTAGAGGGGTGGGATGGGGAGAGAGAAGGGAGGGAGGTTCAAAAGGGAGGGGATATGTATATACCTATGGTTGATTCATGTTGAGGTTTGACAGAAAACAGCAAAATTCTGTAAAGCAATTATCCTTCAATAAAAAATATAAATTAAAAAACAAAAAAACAAAAGAAGCCTGACTGTAAAGCATTAATATGACTATCACTATTTTGAAAGCCTAACTGCAGGCAATACTGTCAAGCACAGACACCTAATTTAGTTCAGTATGGTGACGTTTCTACATCTATACTTGCCAAGATGCCGTATGGCAAGACCAAAGTGCTGCCCATTCCCTCTTTGAGTACCACCTTCAACACATACACACACACACACACACACACACACACACATAATGGCAGACATACATGTAGACATACTTTTCTATTTCACTTCTGACCTGGTTAATTCTGATCCTTTGAATTAAAAAAAAAAAAAAGAAATTTGGTACATTCTAAATGTCATAAGATACTGGATAGAAGATATTCATAAAGGCAGTCTCCTTCAAGAAATATAACCTAAATTCTCAGAAATTGCTAAGCAAAGAAATTCAGTGTCCCACTGAATTCAGAGAACACCGCCTATTTACCTGGGTTTCCTGGAGGACTTGCCTTTCTCAGCAGACACACCTCTCCTTGGGGGAGGCATCACAGTACCCCAGAAAGTGGCTTACAGATGCCCCACTGTACCGAGCACCCAAATCCTGTCACTGCTTGCCTCCACCTAACTCACCCACAGCGGTCTGGATGGAGCCGCCCTTCCTAGGATCTCTGGTCCACACTACTGTTTCATGGATCTCAGGCTGGAAGATGGATGATTATGAAGCCGGCAAGCTTGTAGCACACACCCACGTTCCTCGCCTCCTTTGTAAACACCGCATCTGTCAGATTTTCCATTTCTTTACAGGATGTACCCTTTGTCTTCAAATGACAGGTTTGCGAAGTGTTCAGTGCACTCATCTGTCCTTGTAACCCCATGCACACACCTGTTCTTAGGCTCTCCCTGTAGCAGTATGATTTCTGTGAAGGGTGACTAGAATGTGTCAAATCACACACAGAGATTCCAGAATCCAGGCTCTGGGGTGCGCTTGCTGCTTCAGGGTAAAGTAATAAGGTGGCTTCCTCAGCTGGACTCCTTCACGAGTTCTGATGCCTTTTATTAATACTTTACTAACCACTGTGAGAGTTGGGCCATAAAGAAAGCTGAGTGCCAAGGAATTGATGCTATCTAACTATGGTACTGGAGAAGACCCTTGAGAGTTCTATGGACTGCAAGGAGATGAAATCAGTCCATCCTAAAGGAAATCAACCCTGAATATTCATTGGAAGGACTGATGCTAAAGTTGAAGCTCCAATACTTTGGCGGTCTGATGTGAAGAGCTGCCTCATTGGAAAAGATCTTGATGCTGGGAAAGATTGAAGGCAGGAGGGGAAGGGGGCAGCAGAGGATGAGATGGTTAGATAGATAGCATCACTGAGTCAAGGGACATGAATTTGAACCAACTCGGAGAGGAGTTGGCTACAGAGGAGCCTGGCATGCTGTCGTCCATGAGGTCACTAAGAGCTGGACCCAGCTTAGTGATGGGACAGCAACAACAGCAACGACACAATCTGACACAACCCCAAACACTGAGATCTCAGAGAAATGTCATCCATCATTAAAGAAGCTCGTTTTATTTTATATTTTATTTTCACTCAACATGTAAACTAGATCTAGGTGCTGGCGAGCGGGCCATGTCCTTTTCACTTTCACCTTCCAGAGCGTTGCCTGCCAGGGTCATGGTGGTCATCATTTGGGAGATGCATGTCAGAACCTCCTGACACTTTTCAAGGACACAGATGCCCAGGTGACCCCCAAGCTTATACTTTTATGAGGCTTTGGTACAGGGTGCTGGCATCTGTAGTTGTAAAGCTCTAAGGACTGACCCTGGCCACTCTACAGAATCACACAGACCCCCTGACCCTCTGTGTCCAGGCCAGCACCTCTGGTCTGCAGCCCACACCTCCCATGCTTCAGTTCCCTTGAGCTCCTCCAGGGTCTCTGGACAGGCAGAGGATTCACTGTCTAATGACTGCATGTGCACTGCTCCTTTTAAGAATATTCTTCTTCTGTTCTTCCTAGGAATCCCCCACCTCCGACATCTCTCCAAACCAGCTCCAGGCTCTGGGAGGGGCCTTTAATTCACTGCATCTTACTTGTTAGGAATCACGTTTGGAGCCCCTGGGTTTCTGTTGACATGTCTGCCCTCACCTGCGCATCCTTCAGCTCCTGCTCTTGCCAAAGCGCTCCCCACCGTGGTGTCTGCTCCGACAGTCTAGGAGGAGACTTGCTCTTGAATGAGCAGAGTCCCTGCCCTTTGGATTCTAGAATCAGCAACTACAACTTCAGACACACAGCTCATTTTTGTTGTTGTTGTTCAGTCACTAAATTGTGTCCGACTCCATGACCCCATGGACTACAGCACGCCAGGCTCCTCTGTCCTTCCCCATGTCCCAGAGTTTGCTCAAATTCATGTCCATTGAGTCAGTGATGCTATCCAACCATCTCATCCTCTGCTACTCTCTTCTCTTTAACCATTTCATCCCCTGCTACCCTCTTGTCCTCCTACCTTCAATCTTTCCCAGCATCAGAGTCTTTTCCAGTGAGTCAGCTCTTTGCATCAGGAAGGTTCATACTATTTCACTATTAGAGCCTTCTGCCAGGGATGGGGATGTTCAGAACAGTCAGTTTGGTCTCACTGGGGGCTGTTGGGAGCTGGACCCTCTCCTTAAGGGCTGAAGCAGAAAGACCTGAGCTGAGGACTCTGTGCTGACTCTGAGACCCAGAGCTGAAACTGGCTCTAAGGACCACTTGCACAGGGTCAAGCAAGCTGGGTCCCAAGGGCAGACTCATGTAGAAAGGATGCAAGAGGTCCACGCTCAGGGTACATTCTGTGGGAGAAGTTAAACCCTGGGGCAGAGGCACTTATAAACCACATCAAACAGTTTGCACAGGGGCCCTAGGAGCAGCAGAAAGCCACTGAGGTGCTTGGAGCAGGGGAGAGACAGCCTCGAAATTTCCGATTGGAAGCTCTCCTGGCAACTCTGTGGGAGACAACGGGTTGTTTCAGCATCCATGTGTTAGAAGAGGGGGTGTGGTAGAAAGCAACTATTTCATCCTGGAGGTGACTACAGTGCCCGGTCACATTTGGGTTAAGGAAATATGCCGAATTCTGCTCCCTTTATAAACTGGCTTCCATGCTTGTCATGGCCAGCATTCACAGCAGCATCAGAAGGCAGGTCTGTCCATCCTAGCTAAATAGGGCTGTGGTGAGGTCCCGAGCCTCCCACCCAAGCTGCCCTCTGCCTCCAGCAAACGGTCTGCTCCAGACACTGAAGGTTCCTCACCATCTTCCCGCGAGGCTCTGCTCACATCCAGCCCTGCTCACAAGTCCCCTCCCACTTGCTGGCACAGACAGAGTACAAAGGCAAGACTCAGCATTTAAGTCGATTTTCCTGAAAGATGTCTGCGCCTCCCTGGAGGAGAGGAGGCTGCCCCTCTGTGCACCCACATCTCTGGACCTAGGCCCTTCGGGTGACAACCATCATTAATTAAATACACCCTCTGCACCAGGACTGGTTTGCAGGAGGAATGTCAGACAGAGCCTGAGCTAGCTCAGAGTGTAAGCCCTGTCTGGATGACAGATCAGCGCCCCGGGTCACTGGGTAAGGGCAGGTCAGTTCCCCTCGCTGACCTCAAGTGAAAGAAAGTGAAGTTATGTCCAACTGTTTGCAACCCCATGTACTGTAGCCCACCAGTCTCCTCTGTCCATGGGATTTTCCAGGCAAGAATACTGGAGTGGGTCGCCATTCCCTTCTCCAGGAGATCTTCCCGACCCAGGGATTGAACCCAGTCTCCCAAGTTGCAGGCAGATACTTTACTGTCTGAGCCACCAAGGAAGTCTCTGACCTCAGGCTCCTGCCAAATCATAAGACCGTGGCAGAGCTTCTCCTTGCTTTAAAAACATGATTGTATGAATTGAAAAATAGAGCCCACACCTAAATATTTTGCCTCAAACCACAGGTCCCTTCTTGGGTTCCAACATTACTTGTTATTTCCCTAGAAGTTTTCTGTCCCCCTTAAAAAGTTAACTAATCTCAGATACTAAAATAAAGCAGGTGACCAAGAGCAGTTAGCTGAATAAATATATATTTTGTCATTTTTGGAAAAAACATTCTTTTGAAAATGCATATATGTAACATACATCTCACAGCAATTTCTAATAAAAGGTCAGAAAGTGTTCATTTCTACATAAAACAATTGTTATTTTTGCTCCTTACTGATGATTTTCTTCTAGAAAACATGGTACAAGTATCCTCTCACAATAAACATTCTCTGCAAGCACTTATTAATTTTAGAGAGAAGTCTTTTCACTTCAAAGCCCTTCTGGCCTGGTCCAGATACCTCATCACCTGGCATCGTCATGTCTGTACGTCCCTCCATATTTACACAATACCAGAGCAGTAGGGTGGAGGGCGTTCTTGTCCAGTTGGAGGAGAAACCTGAGGACAGAGGGCAGTAAACTCAGGGGCTTCATTTTACTAAAGAAAATGGGTTCAGTGTGCATGAGTGAATCTGTGCAAATGAACAAGTAATCCTTAGAGCTACTCTGAGTGGTGGTGATGCTTACTAAGCCTTTTTCATCTGCCTCTTTCTTACTTTCCTAATATCTGCAGAAATACAGCAACACCCAAAGGATCTATCTTTTCAGAACAACTACCCTGAACAGTGGGGGTTGGCTAGTTTAAGGGAAAAATGGAAAGATGAACTAGAGGAAATGCTTGTTGTTCAGTTGCTCAGTCGTGTCTGACTCTTTGAGACCCCATGGACTGCAGCACACCAAGCTCTTCTATCCCCCACTGTCTCCCAGAGTTTCCTCAAATTCACATCCATTGAATCGGTGATGCTATGCAGCCATCTCATCCTCTGTCGTCCCCTTCTCCTCCTGCCTTCAATCTTTCCCAGCATCAGGGTCTTTTCAAATGAGTCAGCTCTTAGCATCAGGTGACCGAAGTATTGGAGCTTCAACTTCAGCATCAGTCCTTCCACTGAATATTCAGGGTTGATTTCTCTCAGGATTGACTGGTTTGATCTCCTTGGTGTCCAAGGGACTCTCAAGCAGACATCTTCTCCAGCAGCACAGTTCAAAAGCAACAATTCTTCAGCATTCAGCCTTCTTCATGGTTCAACTCTCACAACCATACATGATGACTGGAAATGCTGATTAAAAATAAAACACACACACACACAAGCAGGAACACGCATCTGGAAGAAGAAGGATGTTGTCTCTTATACCTCCGTGTCCTTCACTCAGGCCTGCATCTGGGGCCGAGATGGGAGTCAGTGCAGAGCATCTTCTGAGGCACCCAGAGCCGTCTGCTCTGTGCCCTGTTACCACACTTCAGAAGCTGCTGGGCCAAGGCTGGAGGGCCTGGAGTGCCTTCTATCACGATTCCATTGTGGCTTGGGACCTTGCTGTTCCCATAGGAAGCTAATGAGAGGGAAAGAGAGCTCATGGTGAACTCCTGCGTCTCAAACATCCCCATCTGATTGAAGCACATGTCAGCTCCACTTAGAATCCACTGGAGACATACTCTGTCACTCTGGTCACACACAGCTGCAAGGCATGCTGGGAAACAGTTACTGGTGCCCCACACACAGTGTCCAACGGTTGAAAAGGATTAAATAAAAGAATAACACTCAGCAATATGCTTTGAAAAGCAGAAATCACATTTAACATGTTGAACCTTCTGTTGAGAAAAAAATGAAGGTGTCAGTTGTCTGAAACGTTGAATCGTTTTTATTCTTGTAACAATTTGCCATGTCTAAACTGTGCTTCCCCATTTATAAAGCATCTTTTTCTGTATCTTATTTTTTTTTTTCTTCATTTCTTGAGTGTGTTGGGGGAAGCTGCTCTGTAGATTTCCAAATCGGAGCATCTGTGATTTCTTAAACCCACAAAAGGAGCCAGGTATCTGATCTGGGATCACAGAAAAGCCAAGTGGCACGGATTCTTTGACGGTGGAATATGAAGAAAAGGTGGAGATGAAAGAAAAAAGGGGGGAGAAAATATGTAATTATAAAGCCTGAGAATCCATGGAGACGGGGGAAAAATGTGCCGCTGAAGGGTTTCCATGAATTGGCATTACTATCGAAACCACGCATTATCTGTTAGGACTTTAAACATTGAAGTCCTGGAAAAAAAAATGTCATTTTTATTCTTTTTAGCAGATAGGAAAGGTTTTTAGGGTCTCTTTAAGGGCATAAATAACGGGAGGAACCCCGGAGAAAATCCACTGTAAATGGACGGGCCCCTTAATGAGGGGAAAGCGGGCTCCCCACCAGCGTTTCCAAGGCAACGCGGACGGCCAAGCAGCACCGCTCTCTGCTCTGGGGGCAGGGTGCCCCTCCCGCCCTGAGGGGGAAGGAGCGAGGCCGTGGCGACTCGGTCCAGGACAGCCGGCGGGGATCGCAGGGCTCGGCACCTTCACTGAACCCCTGAGCTGCACCCCTGACACCCCAGACCTGCAGAGGCGCCGCGGCCTGTACCACACAGAGCCCCACGTTTCCTGCAGCCCGGAGAGGAATCTGCTTTGGTCTTCCCGAGAGAGGGGGCGTTTCCTTTCATCCTTTATGAATCCTGTAATGACAGCGTTTTTCATATTATTGAAGTCTAATTGTTGTACAATGTCATGTTAGTTTTAGGTGTACAGCGATTTACGTATATGTACATATATGTGTGTATATGTACGTGTGTGTGTGTATACACATAGACGCTTTTCCAGATTCTTTTCCCTTAAAGATTATTACAGGGCTTCCCCTGTGGCTCAGCTGGTAAAGAATCTGCCTGCAATGTGGGAGACCTGGGTTCAGTTCCTGGGTTGGGAAGATCCCCTAGAGGAGGGAAAGGCTACCCACTCCAGTATTCTGGCCTAGAGAATTCCATGGACTGTATAGCATTCCATGGACATAGATATAGATTTATATATATATGTACATATGTATGTGTGTATATATGTGTGTGTGTGTATACGCATATACGCTTTTTCAGATTCTTTTCCCTTAAAGATTATTACAAGATATTGAGTAGAGCTCCCTGTGCTATATAGTAAGTCCTTGTTAGTTATCTATTTTATATGTAGTCGGAAATAGATTTTAATCTCAAACTCCTAATTTATTTCTCCTCCCATCCTTCCCGTTTGGTAACCATAAGTTTGGTTTCTATGTCTGTGAGTCTCTTTAAGTTCATTTGCATAGTTTTTTAGATTCCACAATAAGTGATATCCTGTGATATTTGTCTTCCTCTGTGACAGCACTTTTTGTATTTGCAAGTGACATCATACATCATCATTTCTGACCTTTCCAAGGGCAAAAGCGCTGAGGGAGCTGAGGTGTCTTGGTTTGGATGGCTCTTTGAGCTTCTGTGAGAATGCAGACATAAGACCCTGAGGCCTTTTCCCTTCTGAACTGGAGTTTAGAGACAGGGTATTAGGAAGAGAAACAAATGGACTGAGAATCCAATGTTAAACAGAGTTTAAGCAGCAGGTTCTGTGTAGAGCCTGGAGGGTCCAGGCGCATTGCTGTGGCAACCAGGACTGAAAGATGCTTCCAGCAAGCAGAGGGCCTCAAGACAGGGTGAGTGATTAAAAGGTAGTAATAATTATCAAGGAAAAAAAAATGTCGGGAACGTAAAATAAGACATAAAATGGAGAAGACCCAGCCACAGTGAGAAAACAGCAGAGGTCTAATAGACCAGGCAAGGGTATCATCTTTTTGTGTCTGTTGAGAATTCTACTTTTTTTTTTTTAAAGCTTAAAACTGATCGTCAAAGGCCTGATTGCAGAAGTAATGTGATGTGACTAATGACTTTGCATAATGAATAACCTTGGTATCAACCAGCAGGAAGCCAGCTTTGGAGAAAAAGTCTTTCAGCTCTCAAATATGTGGGGCCTTGACTTCTGATTCCAACCACTGCCCCCCCCCACCCCCAGCGTCTTAAAGAAGCCAGGAGATGCAGAAGAGATTCCCCAGAAGTGGATAGAGATCCCATATTTGCGTGAGCTTAGCTGTCTCATTATCTGGTCATCCCACTTGGCACAGTATTGTGAAATTTCAACCCAGGTGCCATCTGTATCTTTTTTTTTATTGAACATCTCTTCATGCAAAGATTTTTTCCAGACGTTCAAGCCAGTCAAAATGCCAACATAGATGAAACTATTCAAAACAGAAAGGTAGGAAGATGGTCAAGGGCTTGACATGCCAGGAATTTTCAAAGTTCTATAAAAAGAAAGAAGGAGAGTTACAGAAGAAGGCACTGCATGGGTTGAATGTATGTGTTTCCCATCCACCCCGTCTGGGGAGTTTGCTACTTGGGAAATTTCAGTGGCAGAGGAGCCGCAAGTGAGAGGCCATTGTTGCTGGACTGTTTGCCTTGACCACGTGTCCCAAAGGCTGGACCTCCAGATCGAAGGAGGGGGTTCAGTCAGGAGGTCTTTGCCTCTCACATCCTGTGAAAAGATGAGGAACTCTTTGGGGAGCAGCAGCCAAAACCCAGGAAATGTTTGATATCAAAGATTTTCAAATTCTTTTTCTTATGTCTAAACCAGTTGCCTTTCTTTCAGTCTGGCATTTTGGTGTGCTTTCTTTCCTAAATCTCCAGAAATGCTGTCTTGAACCAGTGTTTCCTTTCCCCCTTGTTGGAACTTGCTGGTACACTGTCAGGTCGTCTGTGTGTGGTGGAGGTGTTTTAACCCTCAAAATGATGCACTACCCAAGATGTTTTCTTCTGTTTTTCCAGAAGAAGCAAATGACTTTGGATTAAAAAAAATTAATAATACATTTTATCAGCTTATGTAGGGAGACAAGCACACCAAATGGTCAGGCTGGTTTTTCTCCACCCCTCTTTTTTTTTTTAACAGTCATTTTTCTTTATATACTTAATATTTGACATCCAGTACATATAAGATTTTGCTAACTAAAACTTGAAATAATATTTAAATAGAAGAGAGGAAGGGAGATCTGAGAATTCTACCTTTTGTGACAGCATTGGAAGGAAAATATGCTTCTTTTTTAAACATGATCTGCTTTAGGTGTCCAGCCTCCCTGAGTGACACTTGGCCTCATTTAGCCACAAAAGAATCAGCTCTGAATAAGAACCAAGAGAGTATGTTTTCCGATCACTGGAGGAGGGAGATTGATGTTTAAAATGGCTGCCCTGATGTTAATGTTGTTAAACTCCCTTCCTCTGTAAGTGACCTGTTTGAATGCAGTGGCTGTCAGTCTGTTTCATCTTCTCCTGCCAACATTTATCTTGTCAGAGCTCATAGGAGCTGGCAGAATTGACACCGTGAGGGACAGGTAATTGAGCACTGAAGACAGAGCTCTGTGGAGGGGCTGCGTGTCTGTCCTGAGACCAGCCTGGCCCCAGAGGTGTCCTGCCAGCGTCCAGGGCTAGGATTTCTGATGAGGGCTGCTGCTGGCACCTCAGCCACTGGCCTCTGCAGACCAGTCAGAGCCAGTGAAAATTCAGAATCATGGCGTCCAAAATCATTATTCCACTTTAGCCCCCTGGGAACAATAAACTTACACCTTGAGTTTTCTAAGGCAGTGATGATTTTATGATTTTCTTTTTAGTAAATGTATCACTTGCACTGTGCTTAATTGCTCAGTCCTGTCTGACTATTTGCAACCCCATGCATGGACCGCAGCTCGCCAGGCTCCTCTGTCTGTGGGATTCTCCAGGCAAGAATACTGCAGTGGGTTGCCATGCCTTTCTCCAGGGGATCTTCCTGACCGAGGAATCAAACCAGGGTCTTCACTGCAGGAGGGTTCTTTACCAGCTGAGCTACTAGGGAAGCCCAAATGTAACATTTAATCTAACTTAATTTTTGACCTCATTTGTGTCTTTATTTCTAACTGCTTATTATGTTTTCCGTTACAAAATATCCAGTACAGTAAATTTGAAAAATAAAGAAATGCAGGAAAAAGAAATTTTTGAATCACTTGAAGTTATGTACTTAGAAACAATAACTCTTGGCATTTTTGTGTATCATCATTCTGTCATGTATATGGATTTATTGGTGCTTAATATGGATATCTGGAGACGGCAATGGCACCCCACTCCATTTCTCTTGCCTGGAAAATCCCGTGGACGGAGGAGCCTGGTAGGCTGCAGTCCATCGGGTCGCTATGAGTCAGACACGACTGAGCAACTTCACTTTCACTTTTCACTTTCACACATTGGAGAAGGAAATGGCAACCCACTCCGGTGTTCTTGCCTTGAGAATCCCAGGGATGGGGGAGCCTGGTGGGCTGCCGTCTACGGGGTCACACAGGGTCGGACACGACTGAAGTGACTTAGCAGCAGCAATATGGATATCATCATGCTCTAAGCTTGCCTCTTGTACTTTTATTTTTTATTATAAATTCTTCTATAGTATTACCACAAGCTCATTATAAACATTATTTTAATGACTGCATAATTATCTCCCATAATTTACTTAATTATTACCCTATTGTTGGACATTTAGATGGTTCCAGATTTTTCACTATTACACACAATACTGCCCTAAGCACTTGTTCATCAAGCAAATTCAATTCTTTGGATTATTTCTTAGAATGAATTACCAGCAGTAATTAAATAAAAGTGTTTAAAATTTTCAACACACAATTGTTACACACAGCCAAATTGCCTTCCATAAAGATTGCGTGAACAATTGATACTTATCAATACAATTTCTACATTTAACATATATTATGTGTATATTTATAGTGTAAAAATATTTACAGGTATGTAATATACATATATACATATTCAGCAATAAGAGAGACTGGAGGAAAATTTTACTTTTTATCACAACACCAGGCGGAAAGCATGCTTCTTTTTAAACAAAATTGGTGTTAGTTTATATATATATTAACTATATATATAGTCACACACATATATACATATATATATATAGTCAAATATGTATCCTGATTTTTTTTATGGTTTTGGGGGAGTTTTTTTAGGTTTTTTTTTCAAAGCAATCAGTTTTTTATTGAAAATGTAGTTTATTTACAATGTGGTGTTAATTTCAGGTGTACTTCAAAATGACATATTACAAATAAATATATATGTATATGTATATCTATTATATATTCTTTCTCAGTTTCTTTTCCATTATAGTTTGTTACAAGATATTGGCGATAGTACCCCTGTGCTATTCAGTAGGTTCTTACTGTTTATCTGTTTTATATGTAGAAAAATGTATCTATTCATCCCAGTCTCCTAATTTATCCCTATTTGTTTCATTAATTGAACCTACATTTCAGCTTTTCTAAAGAAAATATTTTCAATTAAGGCAGAAATGTTTTAGTACGGGAAGAGGTGTCCAGGTTTCATTGGTTTCGTTGGAGACATAACTGGACACCTGACCTGGCCATTTCTAGAGACTCCTGTTAAGGAGAGCATCCCACTTTCTGAAGCCATCCATCCATCAGCTCCCCAGTCCCTCTGTTCGTTTGTTCTCCATGCTCCGACAGCAGGAAGGAAGGAAGCGCCCCCGTCCACCAGTGCTGTGGGCACAGGACAGCAGATCCCTCACTTCAGCCGTTCAGCAGATGTTTGCGGAATGAAGTGATGACTGAGTCTGGGTGGTCCTAGTGAGAGAGGGGTGTCTCCCCGCAGAGGGGCCCTGTCGTGCTAGGGCCATGCAGAGGAGGGTGCGGATCACAGAGAGAAAGGGAAAGCTGTGAACGTTAGGGGTGTGAATCCTCTGTGCCTGGGTTTTAGGTGAAGGATCAAAGGGCAGAGGGGCTCTTCCGGGCCCAGATTTCTCCTTCCTGACAACAAGCAATGATGCTCTAACCGTGCAGCTCCTCACCTCCTTCTGCATAATTTCTCTATCACTCTGCTATAAGTAGTCGAATATCCCTACATCAGTTGTTAGCAATACACTCTCTAGACACAGAGATGTAGGAGACAAATAAGGGCAAGGTCAGTACCAAAGAGAGGAAGATTAAGTGAAAACTGAAATGCCAACCAATGAGATTTTATCCTTGTCTCAAAACTACTGCTATCCAGCATTATATACTCAGTGAGGGTATAATCTTTCTCCGGGAGAAATGGACCAATCCAGATGAAACAAGGCGGAGACCTCACTGTTGGTAGCTTCTCTGTGAAACAACTCCCTACCCCCCAAGGCAGAGCAAAGTTTGCCGTTCATCACGCAACCATCCCAACCATAAAACAGACCTTCCAGTCACCTTCTTAGTGCCTTATTCTTATAAATTTGCAGCTAATATTCCACCTAAAATTTGATGATAACAAGTCCTTTGCACAGAATCATAAGTTGCTAAAGTCTGAGCTTTCTTAAAAACAGCATAGATGCTGGAAGACAACTGATGGATGTCTTTAAAATTTTGTTGGGGGAACCACTTCCAACACAGACTTCTTTACTCAAGTATGAATCTTAATGCAAGCTAAGAAAGTGAGCCAATGAAGAGGACAAGGCAGCACGCAGGAGGAGATCCAGGAGAGTGGAGTGAGGGCCGCTGGTCCAGTGTGATGCTCACCAAGTGAGCAGGGCAGACATCCGAGGGGTGACCGTGTCTCTGTACCATCAGGAAGGGGAAGGCCCCACCGAAAAGGGAACGATGATAGAATCCCGATGTGGTCAAATGGCTTCAGAAGTGTGTAGCTGAATTAATAACCAGCAGATAAACAACCAAACAAAATAAAGCAAAAAGGGAAATTATTCGTTCTGGGGGAAGGATATCATAAAAAAGTGATCACTACAATACACAGCTATAAATAATACAGACATCATAGTGCAAACACTGAATATTGATATAAATTGACATTTGCCATTTATGTGTATTGGGGAGAGGGAATCACCTGGGAAAGCAGATAAGAAGGGCGCCAGAGCCTTCACTTTGAATTCCAGGTTTTTATTCAGTTGCTCAGTCGTGTCTGATTCTTTGCAGCCCCACGGACCACAGCACGCCAGGCTTCCCGGTCCTCCACTATCTTCCATTGTTTGCTCAGGTCCATTGAGTCGATGATACTCTCTAACCATCTCAGCCTCATTTTCACCCCCTTCTCCTGCCCTCAATCTTCCCCAGCCTCAGAGTCTTTTCCAGTCAGTCTTTTTCAGTCAGGTGGCCAAAGTATTGGAGTTTCAGCATCAGTCCTTCCAATTCAGAGATGATTTCCTTAGGATTGACTGGTTTAAAGACACTAAGTGACACTTAAAATAGAACAAAAAGCATAAGCACGACATTTTAGAAATACTGAATGTAAATATTGAAATATAAAACAAAATGTTAGAGTTTTTGGAAAGCTGAAATTGGAAGTTGGGTGGGCCTGACAATGGCATTTGAGCTTTTTTGAACACTATGTGTGAAATTTTGAGAAAGTAAAAATTAATTCACCTAAAAAATAGTTAACATTAATTAATCACAAATAAAAGAGGGTTAGAGTAAGAAAGAGTAGAAAAAATACTGTGAAATATCACTGGGTTTTAGTTATGATCCTAAATATGTAATAAGGGAGATGGAGGCAGATACAGAGATGAAAACATCCCTGTACACCTATGTCTGATTCAAGCTTCCGGTCTGATCATCTCCTGAAACAAGCTTTGTCGATGAGATGCCATCACTGCAGCCTGCTCTGGCTGCTCCATCATCCGCCCTCAGAGACAGGGCTCCTCACCAGCCCAGAGAAGTGCACGAAGATGCCTGTGTAATGTCCAGGGGAACAGAAGGTTCCAGAAAGCCAGAAAAAGGAACTGCTCAAGGAAACGTCTGTTGGAATTTTATTTAAAGAAGCAGGATGCTAGGTCATCAGGTGATAGAGCTGACCTACCAGACATGTTACGAACCCTCATAGAAGACTAGAGAATCGTAATTCTGAAGAGGTTCCCTGCTTCTGTGGGTGAGAAAACCAGCCCCCACAGGCTCAGGGCTGCCCAAGGACACTTAAGCAGCACAAGCTGAAGGAGAGAGAGCCCAGACTTTCGGAGCCCTGGGCTGGCTGCTCTAAAGTGCCTTAAACTTCTCCTCAGCAGAAACCATTAAGCACACATCTAAAAACTCTGGGAAGTGACATTTAGGGATTTATAGGGCAAAGGAAAATGAGGAAAATGGTCAGATGTGAGGCAGAGGAACATAGGCACTCATTTAAAGGCATCTGATTCAACAAAGACCTACTATCTTCGAAATCCTGGTGCCGTTCTGGAAACCCCATAGTCAGGCTCAGCCCTGGGATCATGTGATCCTCCGTCACTCAGAGTCTCTACATGACAGAAAGCAGATTAAATATGACCTGTTGGAAAATGTTCTATGTTGAAAGGATAATATATGAGTGCAGCTTGACATTTTTAGGGAATTCTGTGCGTGTGTGTGTGTGTGTGTGTGTGAATTAGGCTATATTCTTCTCGTAATTAAATGCAACTTTTTTAAATTTAGGATAAAAACATTTTTAATATCGTTGGTAAAATGTCATTCAGACTTTTTTAGAAACAAAACTTTTGGCAGGAAATTTACTCTATTTTCTTTCTCAATAGAACCAACAGCAGGGAGCACTCTGAGCAGACAGTAGCTTGCCTCCTCAACCTGCCTGCTCCTTCCAGACCTGTTTTCCAAGAGAAGGGTTTTATGGCCTCCCTAGTGTAACTGGCCTTATACTCTACCACTCTGAGTCCATGGTTTGAGACAGTGGACTATTTGTGGTTTTGGTTCCCTCCTGGAGTCCGTTTCCCTGCCTGGTTTCTGAACCCTGTTTCCTTGGCCCTTCCATGAGCTCCCAGAAAACATTCACAGCATGTTCTGTCCAACAGATATTTTCAATTTCTGTGGGATGCCATCAAGTGATTCTCTAAATACAGACATTTGTAAGCACCAAGGGAGTTTATGGATAATAGACGCAAGGAAATCAAAGAAATTGGGAATTGGTGTGTGGACCTATTATAGCGACCACGTGACAAACATCCAGCTGGTGTGAAGGGCTCAGGCAGAGCATTGGGAAGCACTTCATCAAACGCTTACCTGTAGTCACCCAGAACGCAATGCACCTTCCAGCCAAGATTGGGGACACAGCGGTCATTGTCACAGGCTATTAGAGAGCATGTGGGTTTCACATCCTCTCACGATGCCCGGAGACTTAAAATGGTCCTAGTTACCCCCACTCGAGAAAGTGAGAAGTCCAAATGTGTAAATTCTTCAGCCAAGGTGTGGGCTGAGCCCCAGGGACGTTTAACAACCGCGTGAAAGAGCCATTGTGCCTCACAGCTGCAGGGCTGCGTTAGGTACAAACCCAAACACTTTAATCTTCAGCTGGCTGCTTTACTTTACTCTGAGTTTATATTGACATGAAGTCTCTTACCCACAAGTTAGGGCATTAACTAGGAAAACATGGGACTCTAAGAGTTGGATGAAGTCACACAAGATAATGTGGAAAACTCTGAGTAGCTTTCAACTGTCCTAGGACTCTCTTGCCAACCGAGACACATCCTCCTATTCCTTGTGGGGAACTCTTCCCCCTCTAGATTGAAGCCCCTGAAAACGTCTCATCTGAGAGGGGTTTTTTTTGCAAAGAGATGTTCAGTCTCATATTGCAACTTTGCTTGTACTATTTACAAATCTAGGAAGAGTCAGACCTTGACCTGCTCCAGGGCAGGGCTGCTATAAACTCAAGTTCTACAGGACAATCTTTAGAACTAACATAACTGCAAGCCCTTGCTAATTGATTTTGATAACAACTGAAGCAGAATGTCATCTGAGAGGCTTAGAGGACAAGCCATTGAATACTGACCTTTGGCCAACACTGACCAGGTGCCTGGTAACATAAATAAAGTTTTATCTGAACACGGCTATGTCATTGACGTATATTCTACAGCTACAACTTCTACTAAAATAGCAGAGCTGAGTGGCTGTGACAGAGCTCACATGGCCTGCAGCCCTCAAATGTTTTCTATCTGGCCCTTTATGGTGAGAGCTTGCCAGACCCCTGCTTAGACTAGTGAGAGCAGCATATAATTGCTGCTAGGCTGTCATCATCACATGGGTGCAATAATAATAGTAAAGTTATACTTCCAATGTGCTATCTTCCTTCTGACTTAAATTTGTATATATAATATCAGTTCAGTTCAGTCTCTCAGTCATGTCTGACTCTGCCACCCCATGAACTACAGCACGCCAGGCTTCCCTGTCCATCACCAACTCCCATATACACACATATATAATATATAAATACACATTGGAGAAGGAAATGACAACCCACTCCAGTATTCTTGCCTGGAAAATTCCATGGACAGAGGACCTTTGTGGGCTACAATCCATGGAGTGACAAAGAGTTGGACACAACTGAGCATGCACACATAAATATGTATATATTTTTATATATATGAAGTTTCAGTGAGCTCAAATAATAACAGTCATGACTGCTTTTCCTGGTGCATAGAGGGTTTAATACCATCCTGTTAGGTGACGTAACATTAAAAAATCTACTCCTCAACCAGCTGTAAAGCAACAAGTTAGTGCCCATGAGACTTACTCCTATTCCTAAATCCCCCATGCTGAGTGGCAATCGCTTGTCTAAGCTGGAATAAACTGTTGCAATTGTAAACCTTGTGAGGGTGGAGAGTGTCTGTTACACAACGATACAGCTGTTTCTCCCACGGCTGGAACTGGAACACGTGCTTCTAGGAAGGAAGGTGGACAGGAGAATGAAGCTTTCATTAGGACATTCAGTGATGAACCGTCCCCATAAATGTGATTCCTCACTCTGGGGTTCTAGATTCTGCTGAGTCCAAGGTTTTAGTCCCCACAGCAGGAAGGGTTCCACAAAGAAAAACAATAACACCTGAAATGAACTTTTGGCTAGGTCATTTGGGGCTCCTTGGAACCCTGGATGAATCAGCCAAGGCTCCAGGGTACACGCGCTGGCTGAGTTCAGATTCTCTATGGAGTCCTCTCCCTAGACGGCTTCTCTGCTTACACCAGTTAGAATCATTCTCTGATGCTTCTGACAGAATCGTGGCTGATGGAATCTTCCAAAATAAAACTCTGAGCCTTTTCCAATTGCCCAGCACTGCTTGTTAAACCACAGGCAACTAGAAATGACAATGAAAATGTATGATTTTGCAACATATTATACCCTAAATGTCAATAGAAAGCATGTTTTTATAAACCAAACTCTAGTCTTAGTTTTGCATTTTCCATCTTTACCTTATGTCAGCATCCCACAGCCACATTTATCTCTTTCTTCACTAAAGCACATGACTTTTTTTCCTGCTTTACTTCTAAGCCCTTTCCTCTTACTTGTATCTTTCAAATCAATTCCCCTAATCAACTGATTATGTAAACAGAGTTTTAAATTCTCTCTGTGTACATTGATTTCTTTATTTCAATCCTCAGCCTATTGATCATACCATTTGATCAATTGAATAAAGGAGCAGCGTCATGAGGCATATTCCACACTTGGGTACTTTTGCTTGAAGGAGAAGAATGCAGATGTTTGTTTTTATTTTCTAAATGATTACAACCTTAAATGCCGCATTGGATATGCACATCGATAAACCTTACGAAGTCTTTGCTGTCTCTTTTCTAGGCTGTCTTCAGGGCCCCCGAGGCCCAACCAGCCTGAAAACTCAATGGAAATAATTTGCTATTTGCACAGAGCCTTTCGTTTGGTAAGGAGCAGGCTCAATCCTTAACCCTTTACCGGCCTCCACTGTGGCACTCGCCACAAGGTACTTCATGCTTGCCTTTCTATCCCCTTATCCTGTGAGCCCTTTAAGGTTTTCAGCAAATGTTATAGAGTGAATGATGCATAAAAAAAGAAAGAAAAGGGAAATGGAGAGAGGAAGCAATGGAAAGAGGATGGAAGAATTTATCTTAAGAAGTATATGGCATATATGGGCTCCTATTACATTCCACACCTGAGCCGGGAATAGGATACAATAATATGAATAAGGTCCAGGCTCTGTTCTGAAGGAAGTGACAGTCTGATGGTGGGAGGTGGGGCAGACATGCTAACAGATAACATCCTAACACGCATCCTGCACAGATATGCTCAGGGTGTTGGAGAGCTAAGAGGAGGTACCCTTCAGTCAGCCCCCTCTGCTCTCCTTTGAATGCACAAAGGATGATCTAGATTGCATATAGGGTCAGGAACTCTGAGGTCTTTTAGAGCAGCATTTTCCAGACTTCAGCCTTGATCCAATGTACCATGAGGTCAGTTTACTGAGTCACAACCAGGGTTCCTTCAAAATTAAATAAAACAGAGCATGACAGAAGGGAGAAAAAGAAAAGAGAAACTAGTAGCATGGATCACAAAGAGTGTGTGTGGGTGAAATATTTGTTGCCAAAAGTGTGCAATGGGTTAAAATGTAGAACTGTTCTTGCTCTGCGTCTCCATCAGAATACATGTCAATCCAATATTCTTAAGAACAAGGTGGTTGACCAGGAAGCTCAAACATGGTGAGGAGGCAGTCAGACCTCAGAGACCAGCCCATTCTTCTCTGAGGCTTCAGAACTGACAGGAAAGCAACAGATGTGGCTGGAGTTGCCTAAGGAGGCTCCTCTCCCCCCTCCCTCCTCCTCCCCCTCCTCCCAATACCCTCAGGCTCCCATTCCAGCCATGATGCAGCCTGGAAGCACAGGGCATCACCTTACCCTTTCAGAAACCCCTTGAGGTGCCATACTCCAGGGGGCAGCTCTTGGCCGCTAAGGATGACACATTGAGACAAAGCTTATCTATCAGGACCCCGAGGAGAGGACATTGTGTGAAGTTCAAGGTGCGGGATGCCGGTGATGGGGGTGATGGGGCAGGATGGCATGGTCTTCTGAGTGCTGGCCACAGGCTTCTGGAGGGGTTGGGATGGGCGGGCATTCTTAGATACCCGGACACAGAATAAAGGTCAGAAATCCTGCTGGGGTCTCTGTTGTGGTTATTACTTGGCAAACACACAAGGATTCTTAGCTTTTCAGAAGTTTAATCTACCCCCACTTTGCTTTTAAGAAAGACCTACATTAGAACCTGGTTTCACTAACTGAAAGAAAGCTGAACAGAATTTTCACATTTACAAAAAATGACAAAAAGGAACGATAGCATCCAGCATGTGTTTTGCAGGGAGCACTGCAGAGCCAGTGAGCACCAAGCCAGTGAGCCAGTGGAGGCGATATCAGGCTTCTTCCTGGGAACCGCCTTCAGCATCTCAGCATCCAACCACTGGGTTTGTGAATCTTGTCTTGAGCATCGGTGCTTCGTCTTGATTTTTTTTTTGCATCCCTTAGCAAGACGCTTCCTCAGGTAATCACTTCTTGACTTTATGCTATTTTGGCCCAAAAGGTCTCATAGGAAAGCTCTATTTTCCAAGAGAAGCATGTGTGCATGCTAAGTCCCTTCAGCCATGTCCCACTCATGTGTGACCCCATGGACTGTAGCCCACCAGGCTACTCTGTCCATGGGATTCTCCAAGGAAGAACACTGGAGTGGGTTGCCATTTCCTCCTCCAGGGGATCTTCCCAACACTGGGATTGAACCCAAGTCTCCTGAATTGCAGGCAGATTCTTTACCACTGAACCACCAGGGAAAATGACTCCATCCAAATCAGAATCCTGAGTGTCCCCTTCCTATTAAGCCCTCGCCTCATTTCCTCTCATGACCCCACCTTCCTCCCACACACCTTCTCCTAATGGGCTGCTTCTCCTCTTTCTCTCCTTCCAGACCTGGTTCATAGCTTCTCTTCTCCAGAAAGACTTCCTTTATTTTCCCACATTGGACCTTGTGCTCAGAGACATTTCCGTTGTTTCATTCTCCAAAGGGGCTGTCAGATGTCCATGCTGTGGCCAGCCTTCTGTAGCACAGTGTCTCCTTGAAAACTGGGGCCAAATCTGACTTCTCCTGGGCTCCTGATCTCCTGACTGCTGGAGTGAGCACGTAGTGAGGACTGAGTACTGATTGCTATGTACATGAATGAACTTCACATGTGTGTTCATTTGTCTTTGAACACACTATTTAATATAGAAACTAAACAAGGTCAAATCACTAGAGTTTCCTTAAACGTAAAAAAGAAACAGGGCCATTGCTTCTATATGTCATGCCAGCTTGGCCTAGATGAACCCCAAAATTTGTTCTGAATCTGCCATGCTGCAGTTCATGGGTTCGCAAAGAGTCGGACACAACTGTGAGCAATTAAACTACAACAATAGCTGATTCAGAGTGTGGTGCTCCTTGCTTTGTTTTTTAATGCTATGAAATTGGATTTCTTATTATTTTCAATAGAACCAAAGATTCTGCCTTATTTATCAGCTTACTGAGTTGACCAGAGCATTTCAAACTATAGAAAACAACATCAGACAATTTATTCTCTTGTGGCCTAAAAACTGCAACCTTATCTGTGGTATACACTTTTGCAATTACAGTTTTTTAATTAACTGTGCTTGCAGTTTAACTTCTAAAATATCACATTGGCAAAAAGGACACATAACACACATTGTTTAAGATTAAATAAGTGAAAAATAATCACCTGAGCTCAAGAAACACCACAAACTTGGAATGAAGGAGTCCGGCCAGTGATTCTGAAGCATCCCTTTGCCTCTTTCCCTCATAGAAGGGATGACACATTATTCATTATATTTTAAATCTCCTGCTTTCCTGCTTAATTTTATCATGTGTTGGCTATCTATCTTCTTAATTGATATGTTCATTTTTCATTTTCTTAAGTGGATTATGCTACTCTACCTTTTCTCACTCCACCCACGCTGACCTGTGTAGCTGAGGTCCACTCAGTTTTTCTGATGGACACAGTGTTGCCAGCATGTGGCTGTCTCACAAGGCATGCATCCAACATTCTATCACATGCTTCTGTGAACATCTCTGTGTCTGTTTCTTTGGACGTGAACACCAGAGTCTGGGCAGGTCCCCAGAAAGGGGTTTCCTCTCTCAGCTTTCTAGACAGTCATGCCAGTATGCACCCAGCAGGCTGGTAAGACAGACACCCACCACTCTAAGGCGTCTGGAGTACTGGCTTCTGTTAGAATCGTTCTTTCCACCCTGGTGCTTTCACTGTGGTTTTAATTTGCACATGGCTGCTGACCAGTGAGGTTGAACACCCTGCCCTGTGATGGAACAGGACTGGGACCTGGTCAAGTCAGCGACCTGGGCCTGAGAACCCGTGTGCTCCCCCTATTCACCCGTACAGGTGGGAGGATTTGGATTAAAGGAAGCGGACACAAGTGCGCACTGACTCTGCCTCTCACTGGAAGTGTAACCTCAGCAAAGTCCCGCACACTTCCAAGAGGGAGGAATTATAAAATGAGGGTAATAACCCCAAATCTCTCATGAGGAGTAGACAGGATGCTCTACATAAAGCCCGTGGTGGTTACTGCTTCTGGTTATCACCATAGTTTAGTGAAAGTGAAAGTGAAGTCGCTTAGTTGTGTCCGACTCTTTGCGACCCCATGGATTCTAGCCCACAGAATTTTCCAGGCAAGAGTACTGGAGTGGGTTGACATTTCCTTCTCCAGGGGATCTTCCTGACCCAGGGATCAAACCCGGGTGCCTCTCATTGCAGATGTTAAACCCAGGAAGTTAAACAAAGCTGAAGGTAGAGGCTCATGGGTGAGGCTGGGGTGGGTGAGATGCTGAGTCAACACAAGAAAAAAGCAAATCTATGCAGGGGCTGGCTGGAGAGTCTGTCACTCAGAGTCAGCAAGGTCTGACAAGGGGCAAAGCAGTCAGGAAATATTCTCTGAATCTCAACTATGTGTCAAGTACCTTCTTAGGTCCTGGGAATCTGAAAGCATCCCTGATCCCCACCTCCTGGGGCTTAGAGGATGACAGTGAAATTGACTGCTGGGCAAACAATGACAAATAGGGTAGAAGAAATTTACAACTGTGTAAAGTGATCAAATAAACTAGAAGATTCCTCAAGAATGTGGACGAGAGGTACTTGATCTAGTGAAGACCTTTCTAAGAATGAATAGGAAGAAGTCAAGTGAGGAGAAGCATTCTAGGAAGCAGACAGCAGACAGTAGGCTTGGTAAAGGAACTGAAAATAGTGGAGGATGAGAGAAAAAGGGAGCATGATGTTTGGTGAGGCTGGGAGGTAGCCAAGGCCAGCTCACACAGAGCTTCATGGGGAGGTGCACAGACTTTGGGCTTTGCTCCAAGAAAGGTGGAAAATCACTGGTGACTCTGAAATAGAGAGATCTCATGCTGCGGCCTGGAGATTTAGGAGAACCCCTCTGCTGAAGTACAGTGACCCTCTGAAATGTGGTTGTCACCTGAAAAACAATAACTTACATGGAAAAATTATGCCAAAATTTTAGATTGTTCAGAAAGTTCTTAAGATTGAAGATTGCATTATTTTGCCACTTAAACACTTGTAATATGATTTAAAAAATAATGAAGAAACAAATAACTTATATTTAGGTGTTTTAAGCAAATCTAGTTTTATGTATACAAGAAAAAAATTGAGAGGAAAAAAAAACCAGAATGGTGGGGACAGGGTATTGGCCTGGTTTGGAGGACAAATGTTTTTCCGTCCCAACTCTGTCATTCATATTCTCTGTAACTTTAGGTCCTTAGCATGCTGTGCCCTGGTTCTTCTTATGTGAAATAATGGGCATGGAACTGGGATGTGAGAGGGAAGTGTGAGAATGGTGTGCAAGGGCCAACATTTGTAATGACAATGGGATTAAATAAGAAGGGAATGGGATTAAATAAGGAGGCACTGGCTGGACAGAAAAACATGTAAGCCCTGATGGAAAATGAAAAGAATGTGAACTGTTGGTGGGCAAAAATGCATTCTCCTAGGAATTAAAGGAGCATTCATCTACATAGAAATGAACACTAAAGGCAGACAAACACAGCACGGGGAAGAACTGTACTAACTGAATCTGAGCAGCTCCAAAGAAAACTTCTGTATATTCTGCTTTCCTCCCTAAAATTGCTCTAAGGACAAAATTATGTAGATATAGATATAAACACCAATACATGTATGCATAGATATAAATATATAGATAAGGCTTCATAAACTATAAAACATGATATACTTGTAAAGTACTGTGGCTTAACTTCCCCTTAAACAAATGACCATACTTCCTCCTCCTGCATTAAATTAAACCATTACCAAAAGCATCATGGTCATTTATATTTGCAGTTGAAACTGCATGTGTTTTTGAATCCAATCACACCTGGCCAAAGTATAAAGGCTCTATTTGCAATAAAGACAACTGCCTGGGGAAGAACTCATTTCAGCAAGATGCGTTGAGTTTGTAAGCTTTGTATGAGAAAGATGCCCCAGGATGGAAGAGAGGAGTAATTCTGAGGCAAACTCAGTAGCTACCTTCCATTCTTTCCAGGTCTGTACACCATGAACTCATATCTGGATCCTTAGAAAAGGAACTTCATGCTAAAACCTAAAGAACAATAGGGTAAAATCTCTGTGGTTAAAGATCAAAACATTAAAGACATGAGGCAGGCCTGCATAGCAGACTGTTAGGGGGCAGAGAAAGGTGACGTCCCACCCAGGGTCACTGGGAGAGTCTGATGGTCATAGAAGGGCCATGACTGCTTGAGTGCTGGGCCAGCAGAAACCTAGAAGGCAGAGGACAGGTAACAGGGAGGAACAAATCTGAATGTTAATCTGTTTCTTTTACTTTAACTTTTGTATTCTATTGTTTTGAGTTAAGAATGATGCCTATAAGCTGAAATATACAGGATAGCCCACTCTTGCAGGCTCTGACCTTTAAAAAAATGTAACCCTCTTCCATTTACATTAAGCTAAAAAGTTGCAGAACAGGAGATAACATTTGTCTTGTTGAAGATTTACAAGAACATCATGACCAGATCACCTGGACAGTTGCAAGAACAAAGGATTCCACTCCCAAGAGGTTTGCAACAACCAACCACACTCCCTCCCCTTTTAGTACAAAACAAGCTTGAATTCTGACTCAGATAAGATGGATCTTTGAGACACTAGTCTACCATCTTCTCAGTCTCTGACTTTCCAGATAAAAGTTGTCATCTCTTGCCCCAACACCTCATCTCCTGATTTATTGCCCTGTGGTGAGCAGAATGGGCTTGGACTTCATAATAGAAAGAGCACCTGAGAGGTCAACCAGCGGATATCAGCCCAGAGGCAGCATCAGGTGTCTCCTCCCTGACCTTTGGATGCCTTTGGCCAGCATGGATGGTGGCCCCACAGTATAGGAGGAAGACCTGGGAGGAGGAGAAGATGGGTGTCCTGTGAGGACCATACTTCCCAGGTCAGTGAGAACAGGAAACCACACTGGGCCGCCCAGCCTTTGTTGATGGCAGTGTGAAATGAGGATGAAATGGAGTTCCAGCCTGACCCAGAGGGTGCCAGGGAAGTCGGCTCTCGGATTCTTGCTTTGACTCTCCAGGCTGAAATGGTTATTAAATCATTATGTGTACTTGCCACCAAGTGCTGTCCTGATTTTATAAGCCTGAGGTCAGTCCTTCTTTCTGCCCATTCATATTTATGCATTCAAACTAATCATGTTAGCTCAGTTACAACTCCCATGCTCACTTCAGTGCCAGTCTTGGCTCCTTTCTCAGCTCGGTTTAAGCTCTGTTTTGATCAAACACCCAGGAGCTCAGAGCTCAAATATGTGCCATCCACACACAGAGGAGGTTACTACTGCCTGTTTTCCTTCTGACTCATCTTTGCTGTTGCCAGACTTTCTCACAGGGCATTAATCTGTTTCTTCCAGGTCCTCTCTGAACCAGACACCTCTTTCTCACACCCTCCTTGCTAACCAGGATGGGGTATTCAGGATCTCCCACATCTCTCTCTAAGTTCATGCGCTCCAAGCACCAGCTGATTCATCAACCTCACCTCTGGGGAAGCATACTGCCTGCCCCACCCTCTCCTCTCAGCTGAGCCACTTCCTTCTGTGGCCCCACATTATCTTTAGCCAAGAATTCCATTCTTTCACTTAATCTTTCCCTCATTCATTCACTTAAGCACATATTTACTGAGCACCTAACTGCAAGGCTGTGGATACAGTGCAGGAAGTAGGCTGAATCCTACCTCTCATGGATTTCATAGTCCATGTATTCACTGGATAAATATTTGTCGAGCACTTAAATTGTGTCCTTGCCTCTCAGGATGTAACAGAGAATAATACATTCTGCCTCCAATGACTGGAAAGAGAGGTTAATCAAATACTCCTAGTAAGAAATAAGTGATTATCTTTCATACAGATAAATGCTCTGAAGAAAAATAAATTTTCTATGAGATCTTATGACAAGCAACCTAGGAAGTCTAAGATGTACTTTTTTGAGAAAAAGACACTTGAGATGCCATCTGAAGATGTTGTTGTTTGGTTGCTAAGTTGTGTCTGACTCTTGCTGCTCCATGAACTGTAACCCGTCTGGCTCCTCTGTCTATGGGATTGTCCAAGTAAGAATACTGGAATGGCTTGCCATTTCCTTCTCCAAGGGATCTTTCTGACCCAGAGATCAAACACACATCTCTTGCATTAGCAGGTAGATTCTTTACTGCTGAGACATCTGGGAAACCCATGGCTGAAGATGGAGTTAATTGGACAAAGTATTTGGTCAAGATCATCCCCAAAAGTGGGAATGACATGTACAAAGCCCCTGCATGCGAAGGACCCAGTCCATCAGCAGAGCTGAAAGGAGCCCAGAGCAGCAGGCAGAGAGAGAAGAAAGTAGAGAATGGACTCTGAAGGAAGGGTCAGCAATAGAGTCAGCAGGGCCATCCAGGCTGTTAAGAAATTTGGTTTCTTACTTAAAAGTAGTGGGAAGACCCTGAAGAGTTTTCATGCTGCAACACAGAAAATGAATTAGAGGGAACCATGCTAAGATGCTGACAGTCTCATTATGATAGAAATACAGTTGAGAAGTGATAAATTTTATTAGGGCATTGACAGTAGACATGAACAATTAATGAATAGATTTGAGTATGATATGGAATTAAATTAGGAATATTCCTTTATGATTAAATATAGGTGAATAGTAATCAAAATATTTCAAAAATAATTTCTAGATGCCTAATTTTTTACAACTGGGAGATGTAGTCTCTATCTTGAAGATGGGAAAACTATAAGGGGACCAAGTTTGAAAGAGATTGCAAGTGTGGTATTGAGTATGTTGAGTCTGAGATGTCCTTGAGAGATCCAAGTGTGAATAGGTAGTTGGGTTGTAGAGCTGGAGCTTTTCTTTTGCAGGAAAGATTTAGGCTGAATATGTAAATGTGAGAGTCAGTGGTGTACAGATACTATCATGAGTTGTTAGTAGAGATATTTCCTAGAAATTATTACTTTATCTCCTCCACTAACTTCTCCACCTATCTGAAATTAAGAATCAAGTTTTATTTTTCTTTGAATACTCATCTTATATCATATTATTCATTATACATTGAATATTGAATTATTAAAAGAAATACATATAACACTCTCATAAAACAGAGTATCACACCAAGCATTTTACAAACAACTTAATCCTCAAAACAAGCCCATGTTTAAAACAATGCTAACTTGAACATTTTTCTTTTCCTAATGAGGAAATAGATGAAGAGAATGTCAGTAATTTGCCCAAGGTTAATTCCTAGGAAACAGCCAAAGTGGAAATCAAAAATAAGGTCTATCAACAAGCAGACTCCACGCCACAACTTTTCCATTCTAGGGTTTCTGCCCTGAATGACAGTGAGTCAGGAAAGGAAAGGAAAAATGGGGGCACACTTTCTATGGACTGAGGTACCTTTGTTAGCATGCCATAAAGAAAGCCTAAGTTGAATTCTGTCCGTCACAAAAGCAGACCAAGTGGTGCTCATATTGGCCACAGTCTATTAAATGTAAAGTTCATTTGCTCTCAGTGAACTGATCAGCAGGTACTGATTTCATCTTCAAGAGATTCGAGGAAAGTCAACTATGTTTATGAGTGCTTAGAAACAACCAGTTTTATGGGCTCTTTCTTTAAACTTCAACTGTTACTAAAGAACTTTAATTCAATGTTGGCTTTAGGATAGGTTTAATATAACAGAACTATAAAGAGACTCTCTTTCTGGGCACAGATGGAAGATATCATCACCCTTTCCCCTCATTCTGGTCATGACCTTGCTCCAGATAGATCCTCAACCACTTGCTTATTTGATGTCATCTTTCTTTCATCCCTCCTCTTAATGCACTCTTTTATTTAGTTATCTATGGGACACATTCATTAGCTCATGGAAAAGTTAGATGGAATCCAAGGAAAAGTCTCTGAATTGAGTTCTGGATTTCAATCCAACTCACTTCTTATGAATTGAATGTCCTGGGTGAATTTCATTAAATCCCCTTCTTTTCTGATCCTTCATCTGCAATAGAAAAGGAAAAAAAAAAAATTAAGAAGGCTGAATGTCCAGAGGACTGCATATAATATATGTAAATCAGCTAAGACAGCATTTGACTTATCATAGCAATTCAATAACTGATAGCTGTTTATATTAGTCTGTCCTAGGACTGGTCTTCTTGGAAATTGCTACAGTGGAGTATATTATTTTCCCCCCAAAATCTTCAAAGCTAAAGATGTTTCAAGCAGATGTTATGATTGCTCTTGTAATAAGAATCTGGATAAAAGATACACATAAAATGATTATTTCTTGTAAGTAAAAATTGCAGTTGAACATATGCATATCTATTTTTGTCTTTTCCTGTTTCTCCTGTAAGTCTACTTTTAAAAATATATATATTTTAAAAGACATAAATCCACAAAATTGGGGAGAATGAGAGAGAAGACAAGTCTACATTTTGATAGCTGGAAAGCAAATAGATGAGAAATAACTGACTTAGCAGATCCAAGAAAGCAACTCCTGAGACTGCAGCTGGAAAAGATAAAAACTAAATTAATCTGCACCAAGAATCCTCAAAAGACTCAATAACTCACAGCACTCTGTACTCCCCTCCTCATACCCCTGAGCAACTGCCCTTATTGTACCCATGGAAGCTTGGAGGATTCTCCTCTCTGAAAATGGTAAATGAGAGGATCTTGAGTTGACAGAGGCACCTTTACAAAACAAGAATACAGTGCAGAGAGAACCCTACTGAACACAACCTTCCAAGACTCCCAGCTCCCCCTCTAAGACTGGGCTCCCTTGGGAGCTGGACCTCCTTCTCCAACCAGAAGATTCTAAGTCTTCTCAAAAACATCCCACCAGCCTAAGAAGAAATACTTAGAAATACTGACACCAAGGGTTTTCCAAGAAATGCCCAACCACAGCAGTTATAAACCCTGCTCAAGTACCCAGTGTTTACACCTAGGTGCAAATTGGAATGACTTCAGATTTCCCAAAAGGAACCTAGACCCCCACACAGAAGAAATGATGAATAACACCTTTAAATTTCTGAAGGAAAACTATTCTCAACCTAGATTTTACACAAAGTCATTTCCAGACAAGCTAGGTCTTGAAAAATTTACTCACCATCAGCTTCTTCCTCTGGAAATTGCTGTAGAAAGCAAAACAAGGGAACGAAATGAGAAAAGGGGACTCAGGATGCAGAAAAGAGGAAGTCCAACCTGAGGGAAGACAAGTGGCTCTCCAGGATGATGCTGATGGGAGATCTCAAGACAATGCCTGTTCTCAGGATTCGAGGGCAGTCATACCTTTAACCTGATGAAGCAGCCAGAGAGTATATCCAAAAAAGTAAAGGAGACAGGAAATAAAAGTAGACATCAGATGCAGAACTCAGGAATCCAACTCAAGAGAAGGGAAATTCCATGGATGACTATGATGGGAAGCCCAGAACAAGAGCGGTGCAGCTGTTCTGAAGAGCAGACAGCCCTGAAAACAAGAGAATACAGCTCTTGGATGGCATCAACTACTCGATGGACATGAGTATGAGTAAACTCCGGAACTTGGTTATGGACAGGGAAGGCTGGCATGCTGCAGTCCATGGAGTTGCAAAGAGTTGGACATGACTGAGTGACTGAACTGAACAGCTCTTCCAGAGTGACTCCTAGAGACAATATGTGAACTGATAAATTCCTTGATGGAACTGACCTTGCAGAAGTGGTATAAAGGGGAAGATGGGAAGATATGGAAAGAATGAGCAAGGTGAACAATAATCTAAAGAAACAACAAACAGTTGATAACTTCAGGAAAAACATAAAGGAAACATAATCACAATGTGCTATGATCATTTATGAATAATATTAATATTTGCTTAACCCAGTGAGGATACTGAATATCCATTAATCAAAGTTTTCAAAACTTCAATTTGAGATGATTGGGGAGAGAAAAGGAGGGAATTATACAAGAGAATAAAATGGTATCACACTAAATTCTCATCTACCATAATAGGAATTAGATAGCATCAAAGATGGATTAATCAAAAGATAGCAGGCATATAAAAACTTGCTAAAGTTTCAGAAAAAGCTAAAAACTGGAAAATTTGTCTCTAAAAATGAGAAAGGTGAAATGAGTGAGTAACCTATCCTTTAACATAAAACTTTGTCATTTTCAGTAAAATGCTATTTAATTATAAAACTTTTTTTTTAATTGCAAAGATCCCAGTTCTGTAATTCAAAGCCACATGAGACATAGGGTAGTGAATCAATATTCAGCCCAGAAATGTCATTTAGCTTCTGAATGCTGAGTTAGCTGTGGAGTCTGTGAGCTCTGTGTCTTATTTGGTGATCATCTCATAGGTAAGGCAACAGCAAGGTTGGTGCTAGAATCTCCTCCTCATTCTCCAGGGCACAGGCTGGGTCCCACCATGCTGCCACTGCACAGACTTGTTAAAATGAACAGTCCAGAGCCCAGCCTGAGAGCAAGCACACTCACTGTTGGTGTTGGAGTGGTCAGCAAGGGCATGCAGTCATGTTTTTCACCTCTGGATTGAGCCCTGCAGACTCATGGGGCCTAGGAAATTCACACTAATCCCCAACAGCTGCTTTGCAAAAGTATCATGGGTTATTTATTAATTCTTATGCAACAAGCAGTGGTTGAGCACCTGCTACTTTGCAGGCACTTTACTACGAATTGCGAATTTCAAAAAAAGAAATGATCTGGTTGCAGAGAAAAGTGGATGGTTCTCTGTGAGAGTGGGGGAAATCATCTTGAAATTGATACCCCACGTTCATTTAACAAAATGCTTTTACATGTGCTATTTCACCTGATTCTCATGGGGAAAAAAGAAGAGACTGTATAGTAGGTACAGTGCATATTTTCTGCCCTCCTTTGACCAATAAGAGGAAGATAAAGTGACTATTAAGTTCATAGAGTTCACATAGGATAGATTTGAAGCTTTGAATTCATCTACTCTGAGGCCAACTCCAGGAGTCTTTATGACATCATACTATATTTGAAAATAACTTACCTTCCTCATTTAGCAGATCAGAAAACAGAACTGATGTAGACTGGCCACATGAATGGCTCAGAAATCAAAATCCAGCTGTTGAGTGACTATAACATTTCCTGTGATTCCTATTATCTATGCCCATTGATAGCATCAATGACCTTCACAGGTTAAGCCTGAGTGAAGTACAGGCTCTAAAATGCCATCACAGCCCACTGTGGTCAGCCTGGTGATCGTTCCCTAAGTTAGGGTAATGATGGTAGTTTTGGCTTTGACTGGACACTACACTGTTCTTCCCCGAAGAACTTAACCTGACTAATGGGCAAATCTGTGACCCAAAGTGGCAAATTCATGTTGTGATTAGATGCATGCTTACTCTATGGATGGTTGGGCACACTCATTTCAACATTCCCCTAAAGTGTTAAGTTCCTGTCCATTGGATTGGACAGCTCTCCATGCCAGGCCTAGAAGACTTACTGAATTCAAGACAAATTCATTCCTCATCTTGGCTCTAGGAGTTCATGATCTAGAATGAAGGACAGACAGGTGAGCTGAACACAGTGTGATGAGATCTATGCTGCTGCTGCTGCTAAGTCACTTCAGTCATGTCTGACTCTGTGCAATCCCATAGATGGCAGCCCACCAGGCTCCCCGTCCCTAGGATTCTCCAGGCAAGAACACTGGAGTGGGTTGCCATTTCCTTCTCCAATGCATGAAAGTGAAAAGTGAAAGTAAAGTCGCTCAGTCGTGTCCAACTCTTTAGCGACACCATGGACTGCAGCCTACCAGGCTCCTCCATCCATGGGATTCTCCAGGCAAGAGTACTGGAGTGGGGTGCCATTGCCTTCTCTGGAGATCTGTGCTGGAGACATGAAAAGGGTTTCATGCACACATAACACTGACAACATGGAGATGACAAAGCCAAAAGGAAGGAATGTCCACTTTGCCCAGTTGTTTCCAGCTGATTTGAAAACTGCTTCTGGAGACTTCCACATTCATTTTTAGTGTCTATCATTCTAAGCTCCAATACATTGGCCACTTGATGTGAAGAGCCAACTCACTGGAAAAGACTCTGACTCTGGGAAAGATTGAGGGCAAGAGCAGAAAGGGGCGGCAGAGGATGAGATGGTTGAATGGCATCACTGACTCAATGGATATGAGTTTGAGCAAGCTCCTGGAGACAGTGAAGGACAGGGAAGCCTGGGGTGCTGCAGTTCATGGGGTTGCAAAGAGTTGGACATGACTTATCAACTGAACAACAAAATTCCTTTCATAGCACTTTTATCATAGCTTCATTTATATTTGCATTTTATTTAATGTCTTTCTTTTATACAAAATAGCTGCACAAAGGCAAGAATTTTGCCTATTTTATCATCCACTGTACTTAATTCAAAGGCTTGCTCAATGCCCGGCACTTAAGATTGATGCTTGATACATGTTTGTTGAATGAGCAAGTGAGTGATTAAGAATAACTATGTGTGTTTATTCTTTCTCCTGAAAAGGTACCTTTTCAAGCCACAGGATTTTGAAACTAATTATTAGGATTATGAGTTAAATATTTCAATCCTATCAAGTTACTTTATCAGAAGATAACCATGATACAATGATTCATGAGGCTGCAAACATCACAAGCCTCAAAACTTCATTTTCAGTTAATTAAACATCTAGTTCCTTCTCTAAATGCAGGAAGTCGTTGTATGCATAGTCAGCTACATGCCAGTTGACACTGTATTTGTCTGCTCAGCTGACATCCCTCCAGTGTCAAATGATATAAGTTGGCGGAAGCAATTAAATGGCATCTCCAAGATTACTTTTTACCCTCTTGCATACAGGTTGATTTTTATTTAATGATCACGACTATTTCAGAGGAATACATTGCTTTCCCAAATTCAAGGGAACACTTACCTAAAAACCTTGAAGTTCCCTTGCTCACTCCCTCAACAATCTTCAGAAATCAACAAGAAAATTACAGCAAACTGGTCTCAGCTCAGTCCTCATTTTCACAAAATAAGAAATGAGTAACACTATGCTTCAGGAAACTGGTAAACCTGATCAGAGTCTACTTGGATATCTCAGAGTGAAATCTAGGTTGCTATGAAGTGGCTGACTTTATTTTTTTGGGGCTCCAAAATCACTGCAGATGGTGATTGCAGCCATGAAATTAAAAGACGCTTACTCCTTGGAAGGAAAGTTATGACTAACCTAGACAGCATATTAAAAAGCAGAGATATTACTTTGTCAACAAAGATCAGTCTAGTCAAGGTTATGGTTTTTCCAGTAATCATGTGTGGATGTGAGAGTTGGACTATAAAGAAAGCTGATCGCTGAAGAATTGATGTTTTGGAACTGTGGTATTGGAGAAGTATTGGGACTCTTGAGAGTCCCTTGGACTGCAAGGAGATCCAATCAGTCCATCCTAAAGGAGATCAGTCCTGGGTGTTCATTGGAAGGACTGATGTTGAAGCTGAAACTCCAATTCTTTGGCCACCTGATGCAAAGAGCTGACTCATTTGAAAAGACCCTGATGCTGGGAAAGATTGAAGGCAGGAAGGGAAGAGGATG
The DNA here is from genome assembly GCF_033118175.1 of Dama dama. NCBI lineage: Eukaryota > Metazoa > Chordata > Mammalia > Artiodactyla > Cervidae > Dama > Dama dama. The sequence continues at coordinate 15,703,262 of NC_083691.1, read as the reverse complement.
ACAGAGGATGAGATGGTTGGATGGCATCACAGACTCAATGGACATGAGTTTGGGTGGACTCCGGGAGTTGGTGATGGACAAGGAGGCCTGGGGTGCTGCAGTTCATGGTAGCCAATAGTCAGACACGACTGAGCGACTGAACTGACTGAACTGAATGAGGTGTACAGGTCCTTTTTAGAGGGAAATCATGGTGGGAATTCCGCTGGGGCCTGTTTCCCACTAGCCACACCCCTGTACCAGACTGAAGTGACAGGAAGAGAGAGATGGCCACTGGTGATGAGATGTCCTGGACCACACTTACCCTAAGTTTCTGCCCCAGGGGAATTTCAGTCTCTCCTAATGTGGACAGTTAACTCTTTTGAGGCCTTGGTCTGCCTCAAGGGGGTGTTGTGTGAGGTGGGGTGGGGGGGGAGCACTTCTATAGGAATGTGGTTGAAGCTAAGCCTCTTTTCCAGAACTTGGGAAAACCAGGAGGAAAAGATGCTAAAAACAGAAGGATTTTTGAGGGGCTGTGGAGCCTAATTCTGATTCTGAGAGATCATCCACTGAACCTAAGTCTCTGGACTTGTGTTCATTTAAATTCAACAACAAGTATTTGAGATGCCGACAGTGAAGAAGGAAACTCCTAGAAGGAGGGGACACAGACTCCAGTAAGAATGGCTCTCTGGCTCTGCAGGAGCACCAGCCCAGCAGTGGGTCTCAGGCCACAGGTGACGACAACCCATTGGTCACTGCTAAGTAGAGAGGCAGGTCACACTGATGACACAGAGGGACAAGTATTGACCAGGGTGTGAACCAGAGAGGGGTGGTTCCCAGTAATAGGACGCCGCACCAAGACACAGCTAGTCTTTTGTTATTCAGCCAAGATAGCTGCTAAGCACCTTTCTGTGCCCTGACTGAGATGGTGCAGAGAAAGGGAAGCAGAAAAACAGAATCGCAGTTCCTGCTCATAGTGGGAACATTTCTAGTCAAAAACGAATGACCCAGAAAGGAAGACCCTCCACGCATTGAAAAAGCAGATGTCAGCTGAAAGACACAGGTGCCAGCTCCTAGAAAAGTCACAAGGAAACTGCTGCTGCCCCAGACCCACCAATTCCCAGGGCTCCCAATTCAAGGCATGCATTTCCAGGGCTACAGGACTCAAACAGCACTCAAGTTGTCGAGAGCATTAAAAAGTCTGCAGCCATTCTGCACATTCTAAGGCCCGTGGAGCGAGGCTGCCCAGAGGCTGCTTGGTCCAACGCTCAGTCACCTGGCCCTTCACATCTCCCAGTGTGGGTTCCTACAGCACTGGAGACCCACTGCTCCATCATATCCAATGCTTTGAAACCTATTCACAAATCTTTCTTCCCAAAGATGAAATTGAGACTCAGAGTTGTTAAGGAAAAGTTCCAGTATCATACCCATGTTTAGTGGCAGAATCAGAATTCAAATCCAGGATTAGTTCAGTTCAGTTCAGTTCAGTTCAGTCACTCAGTTGTGTCCAACTGTTTGCAACCCCATGGACTGTAGCACACCATGCTTCCCTCTCCATCACAAACTCCTGGAACTTTCTCAAATTCATGTCCATCTAGTAAGTGATGCCATCCAACCATCTTATCCTCTGTCACCCCCTTCTCCTCTTGCCTTCAATCTTTCCCAACTTCAGCCTCAGCTTTCCAATGAGTCAGTTCTTTGAATCAGGTGGCCAGAGTATTGGAGTTTCAGCTTCAGCATCAGTACTCCCAATGAATATTCAGGACTGATTTCATTTAGAATGGATTGGTTTGATGTCCTTGTAGTCCAAGTGACTCTCAAGAGCCTTCTACAATATCGCAGTTCAAAAGCATCAATTCTTCGGTGCTCAGCTTTCTTTACAAACTCTCACATCCATACATGGCTACTAGAAAAACCATAGCTTTGACTAGACATTTATAGTCCAACTCTCACATCTATACATGACTACTGGAAAAGCCATAGTTTGATTAGACAGACCTTTGTTGGTAAAATAGTATCTCTGCTAAATCCAGAATTGCATAATTCAAAATTCTATGTTTTCAAATTAATTTTTCCCACTAAAACCACGCAGCTAACATCTACGAGCACATCAGTCTTTGCAGTTTTATTTGAAATTTTACTGATCTCATGAATTGTTAACAGGTATTCTCCTTTTGGCACTTTGTAGGTGGTGTTAATAGTAAAGACCCGCCTGCCAATGCAGATGTAAGAGATGCAATTTTGATCCCTGGGTCAGGAAGATCCCCTGGAGGAAGGCACAGCAATCCATGCCAGTGTTCTTGCCTGTAGAATCCCATGGACAGAGCAGCCTGGTGGGCTATGGTCCGTGGGGTCGCAGAGTTGGACCCGACTGAAGCAACTTAGTCCATATGCACTACAGCATAGCAACACAGCTGAGAGAGAATATTCTTTGGTCCTTATTTTCATCTTTGTTTATTCCAGAGTTAAAACACTGATCACATAAAAGAACAAAAATCCAGTGACTGAAAAGGAGAATGTGTGTGTGTGTGCTAAGTTGCTTCAGTTGTGTCTGACTCTCTGATTCCATGGACCACAGCCTCCCAGGTTCCTCTGTCCATGGGATTCTCCAGGCAAGAAGACTGGAGTGGATTGCTGTGCCCTCTTCCATGGGGTCTTCTCGACTCAGGGATTGAACTCATGTCTCTTACATCTCCTGCATTGGCAGGTGGTTCTTAACCACTAGTGCCACCTGGAAAGCCTGCAGACAGTACTCTAGAATAGATAGAGGCCTGTAGACTGTACTGCAATTATTTATAAATCTAAATCTAGAAACCAAGTTACAGGTTACGTTAGCACTGTGAAACTGACTACTTCACGTCAATGAAACAAACAGGAGATAGAGAAAAGAATGAAAATAGGGAAATCAGGTTTTGCCACATTTGAGCATCTAAATTCTGAAGATTAGGCAAACTTGCTGTTTAAAATGTTTGACTAGTGTGTCTCTTTGCATGGAGTCTTGATTTTCTTTCCAATTTTTCTGAAGCAGGAAAAAACACACTACTTTCCAATAACTCCTGGTCAGCTGAAAGAGCAAACATTGACTCATGCTGTTTTATTTTAAGGGTTTTCTGAAGACATTTCCAGCATCGTTAATTTTTTTTTTTTTTTTTTAATTTCACAAGGCTTAAAAATCTACAACTCCCTCCTTGATGTATTGGTATACAATACTTTTGGTGGGATTAAGCATTCCAGTTTAGGGCAATGGAGAGGCTTTTGGCAAATTATTCCTATGTGCAGACAAAAACGCTTTAGCCTATTTAAAAGGTAAATTTATCATGGCAAAAACAACCTTCTACTCACCTCAACTGGCAGTGCTTCAAGAGGAGCAGCATTTCTTGTCACTGTTGTTTGTTATCAATTGGTCACAGTCTCTGAAATCGGGCTCCCTTTGAAACATAAAATGGTCTGGCAAACTTGGTCTGGTGGCAATTGGCTGCCTTTTTAGGAGGAACTTGGGACCTTCAGTTGTCCTCAATCTCGGCTCTTCTCCACTGCCTTATACTTGGCTAGCTTCTTCATTTATCTAACCCACATGACCCTGACACAAAAAGAGGCTGCACTATCTGTGTCTGGGGCAGCAGCAGTTAGAAGGCAGGAGGAAACCAGGAGAGAAGACTGGTTCCCAAGTGTGGGATGCAAGTCCCAGAAGACTTCATGTAGAAAGGTGAGATCATGGGATAAACTGGGAGCAGAGGGTGCAGATAAAAATCCACCTGCAATGTGGGAGACCTGGGTTCAATCCCTGGGTTGGGAAGATCCCCAGGAGAAGGGAAGGGCTGCCCACTCCAGTATTCTGGCTTGGAGAATTCCATGGACTGTATAGTCCATAGGGTCACAGACTCAGACATGACTGAGCGACATTCACTTTCACTTCATTTCACTTTAGAGGGTGTAGATGAGCATGTAGGGGGCAAAAGTCCATGACATCTGGATCACACAAATATTCCTGAGTGCTGACCACGTGACCAGGACCATGCTGGATGTATCCTGGGAAGGAATGATCTATCAGCTATTGACCACCTCCAGTAATAAGGAACTCACACCCCATCAAACCCCCTCTTCCACTTATAAACATTTAACGTTGTGAAAAAAGAAAAACGCACCTGACTCCTTAGCATGGAGTAAGACAATACTAAGAGTTTAGCATACTACTTGATTTCAATATTGACAGTTATCATATAAGGTAAATGCTTTTCTTTAAAATCTTATATGGAAAATGGGCCTACCTTAATTACTCAGCAGTAAAGAATCTACCTGCCAATGCAAGAGGATTCGGTTTGATCCCTGGGTCAGGAAGATCCCTTGGAGGAGGGCACAATAACCAACTCCAGTATTCTTGCCTGAAGAATCCCACGGACAGAGGAGCCTGGTAGGCTACAGCCCACGGGGATGCAAAAGAATCAGACATGACACAGCGACTGAGCAACATCCACAACACAGAAGATGGGGAGGCTTAGAGAGGTTAAGTGATGTGACCAAATCACAGCAAATAAGTGTGAGCATGAGTACTTCCTACCTATCTAACTCCAAAGTCTGAAGCTCATGGCCCCATAATTTCCTCAGAGATGTACTAGGTACCCAGTGTGCTAATTCCTAACAGGCCAATATGCATTAGAGCAATAAGGATTGGAAGCAATTTATTGGGTCACTCCCTGAAGTACTGCCGCTGAAAGAGGAGGTCTGCTGGACTCACTAGGCTTTACACACAAAGGGATGTGTCTCTGTGGGAGGGTTTTGGGGGTTGGGGCCATGCTTGATCTGCATCAGTAGATCAGATCTCACCCCAGAGTCCACTTTCTCTGACCACTAACTGGACCCACTTCTGGGTATAAATGATAAGCCCTTCCAGGTCCAGGTATCCTTTTGTGTTAAATGAGGAAATTGTACTTGATTTTCCACTGGAAGACATGCAGTTCAGTATCTACACAACTGCAAGAGTGGGAGAAGAAGAAAATGAATGCATAAGGAATACGGCGATACACGTGCTCATGCTAGGGCTGGGACACAGTGAGTGTGCACGGAGTGGCACATACAGATATTAGTATGAGATGAGAAAAGAAGCCAAAAAATGTAGATTTGGGCTAGAAACACAAAGGTCTAGTCCAAGTGGAGTTCTACATCTCAACACCTGTTTTGTATGGCTCCCTAAAGAGAAATCTACCGCCATCCCCAAAGTACAAAGAAAATATGTACATGCCCCTTCCCGTCATTTCTATCATTTTTGTATCAGGTGGTGGCATCTGAGTAGGAACAGATGTGCCATGCCTGATGGAGGATGTACACACAGAGAAATACACACATGCACACGCTACACACACCCAAGCCCAGTATCCACACAGCCACTTATGGGACTTCTGCAGAGTAAGTGGTAGATGAGGTGGTGGAGTCTACACAGGGGATTTGCACAGAAATCACTGGGACCAGATTCGGCATTTGGAAAATCAAATGCAATATTCCACTAGGCTCTGCCCACCCACAACCTGGCTGATGGACTCCATGTCCATCTAATACCCAGGGTGCACCACCAATATCAGCAGAGTTCCAGCTCTGCTCAGAGCAGGAGTCCAAGGTCTCTGAAGTCCCACTGGTGCTGACAGTCACAGCCAGCTGGCTGTCAGACAAGAGTGCCATTGCAAATATTTAAGGAGCCCACTCACACTTTCTAGGGAGGGTCTGAATGGGGGTCATCAATCCCAACAGCTTGGCTAGTTAGTTAAGCACTGTTTACTGGTCCCTCCTAGATGGAGTTTTGAGGTCTCGACTTAAGTGTTACCTCCTCTAAGAGGCCTTCCAAGGTCACCCTATCTCATATAGCATTCCCTTTAGCAAGGAAAGATAAAAAAGCTTTCCTCAGTGATCAATGCAAAGAAATAGAGGGAAACAATAGAATGGGAAAAACAATAGAATGGGAAAAGCAATAGAATGAAGAGATCTCTTCAAGAAAAGTAGAGATACCAAGGGACCATTTCATGCAAAGATGGTCACAATAAAGGACAGAAATGCTAAGAACCTAGCAGAAACAGAAGATATTAAGAAGAGGTGGCAAGAATACACAGAAGAACAAAACAAAAAATATCTTCATGACCCAGATAACCACAATGGTGTGATCACTCACATAGAGCCAGACATCCTGGAGTGCGAAGTCAAGTGTGCCTTAGGAAGCATCACTGTGAACAAAGCTAGTGGAGGTGATGGAATTCCAGCTGAGCTATTTCAAATCCTAAAAGACGGTGCTGTTAAAGCGCTGCACTCAATATGGCAGGAAATATGGAAAACTCAGCAGTGGCCACAGGACTGGAAAAGGTCGGTTTTCATTCCAGTCCCAAAGAAAGGCAATGCCAAAGAATGTACAAACTACCACACAATTGCACTCATCTCACATGCTAGCAAAGTAAGTCTCAAAATTTTCCAAGTGAGGCTTCAACAGTACATGAACAAAGAAATTCCAGATGTTCAAGCTGGATTTAGAAAAGGCAGAAGAACCAGAGATCAAATTTCCAACATTGGATCATCAAAAAAGCCAGAGAATTCCAGGAAAAACATCTACTTCTTCTTCATTGACTACACTGAAGCCTTTGACTGTGTGGATCTCAAAAAACTGGGAAATTTTTCAACAGATGGGAATACCAGATCATCTTACCTGCCTCCTGAGAAATCTGTATGCAGGTCAAGAAGCAACAGTTAGAACTGGACATGGAACAACAGACTGGCTCCAAATTGGGGAAGGAGTGTGTCAAGGCTGTATGTTGTCACTCTGTTTATTTAATTTATATGCAGAGTACATCATGAAAAATGTTGGGCTGGATGAAGCATGAGCTGGAATCAAGATTACCAGGAGAAATATCAATAAACTCAGATATGCAGATGATACCACCCTCATGGTAGAAAGTGAAGAGGAACTAAAGAGCTCTTGATAAAAGTGAAAGAAGAGAGTGAAAAAGTTGGCTTAAAACTCAACCTTCAAAAAACTAAGATTATGGCATCCAGTCCCATCACTTCGTGGCAAGTAGATGGGGAAAAACAGAAACAGTGACAGACTTTATTTTCTTGGGCTCCAAAATCACTGCAGATGGTGACTGTAGCCATGAATTTAAAAGAGGCTTGCTCCTTGGAAGGAAAGCTATGACCAACCTAGACAGCATATTATGTAGCAGAGACATTACTTTGGTAATGTCTATATAGTCAAAGCTATGGTTTTTCCAGTAGTTATGTATGGTTGTGAGAGTTGGACCATAAATAAAGCTGAGCACAGAAGAATTGATGCTTTTGAACTGTGGTGTTGGAAAAGATTCTTGAGTCCCTTGGACTACACGGAGACTGAACCAGTGAATTCTAAAGGAAATAAATCCTGAATATTCATTGGAAGGATTGATGCTAAAGTTGAAGCTCCAATACTTTGGCCACCTGATGGGAAGAGCTGACTCACTGGAAAAGGTCCTGATTATGGGAAGGATTGAAGGCAGGAGAAGGGGATGACAGATGAAATTTTTGGATGGCATCACCAACCCAAAGGACATGAGTTTGAGCAAGCTCTGGGGGTTGGTGATGGACAGGGAAACCTGGCATACTGCAGTCCACTGGGGGTCAAGGAGTCAGACAGGACTGAGCAGCCAAACTGAACTGAACTGCTTTAATTTTATTTTCAATACATCAGTGCTCCTATCAAAAATCAAAGTTTAAGAAAAATGCTAGGTGACTTCTTCTCCTTTCTCCCATTTTCTTTTTCCCTGATTTTTGTTTAAAAGAGCACTAGTCATTTATTATGGAGAAGACAATGGCACCCCACTCCAGTACTCTTGCCTGGAAAACCCATGGATGGAGGAGCCTGGTAGGCTGCAGTCCATGGGGTCGCTAAGAGTCAGACACGACTGAGCGACTTTACTTTCATTTTTCACTTTCATGCATTGGAGAAGGAAATGGCAACCCACTCCAGTGTTCTTGCCTGGAGAATCCCAGGGACGGGGGAGCCTGGTGGGCTACCGTCTATGGGGTCGCACAGAGTCGGACATGACTGAAGTGACTTAGCAGCAGCAGCAGCAGTCATTTATTAAGAGCAATATCAGACATGGTAAAAGCTAGAAACCATAATATTATGAGCACCTGGTGTCCTACCCTCAGAATGAGACATAAAACACTGCAGACGAAGTTGAAGGCTGTTGTTTAATTGAGAGGATTCTGTTTCTCTCTAACTTCCTGCCACACGTCCCAACTATAGCACATTCGATGTTCGCCTTCGTCATGTATCCCACTCTGTTTTAATTATACATATGCTTTCCAGGTGGCACTAGTGGTAAAGAACTCGCCTGCCAATGCAGGAGACATAATAGTCGTGGATTCAATCCTTGGGTCAAGAAGATCCCCTGAAGGAGGACATGCAACCCACTTCTGTTTCCTTGTCTGGAGAATCCCGTGGACAGAGAAGCCTGGAGAGCTACAATCCCTATGATCACACAGAGTTGGAAACGATTGAAACAACTTAGCGCGCACACACAAGTGTACAAATGGGCTTCCCCAGTGACTCAGCAGTAAAGAATCCACCTGCCATTGCAGGAAATATGGTTTCAATCCCTGGGTCATAAAGATCCCCTAGAGAAGGAAATGGCACCCCACACCAGTAATATTGACTGGGAAATCCCATGGACAGGAGCCTGACAGGCTACAGCCCATGAGGTTGCAAAACAATCAAACACGGCTGAGTGACTAAACAACAGCATATGTACAAATACACACACACATTTTATGGACTGAATTCCTTATTGAATCCTCAACCCCCAACACATCAGAATGTGACTATTAGGAAATGTAGGCCTTTAAATTAAGGTGATTATGTTCAGCTGAGGCCAGTAGGGTGGAGAACTTGATGAGATACTTAGACACTAGGTATCCAGCTTTGAAAAGGTTCCCCTTAACTGTTCAATCTCTGCATTAGAAGAAGTGTAGACACATTTGTCTTGAAGACTTCTAGTGTCATTCATTAAAATTATTAATCATTTTTTAAAATTTCTTGAGATATAATTATTTGACTAATTTTTGTTATAATTTTGTACATGCCCCATTAGTATTAAGAAAGGAAGAAATATACATTTTATGGAGTAGTATTCACTTCTCGATCTTTTATCTATGTCTCTATTCATATTCATATCAAATTGGCATCCCATATAAACTAACTTCATGACACATATCCAAATATATCCAAATATACGACTCATATATATGTGTCTATATATATATATAGACACATATACATGATTCAAATATTAACATGGATTAAAAAGTCAAGGGTGTTGAATTCATTAAGCAAATCTCCTGTAGCTGTAGTGAATTACTACCTACATGGTTGGTTTCTGAGCTAAACTGTATCTCTAGTAATGTGCTTACTACATTTTGAAGCTATAATGTTAGTAATATAAAGTTTATATCTATTTTAACTTTCGAAATTAATATTCTCCTTTGTTCCATTTAATGAGTTTTACATGGAATTCTCTTTCAGCTACATCTCCTATGCCAGTTGTATTTTTATTAGCACTGGTCTAGTATATCTTTTGGAGAAGGAAATGGCAACCCACTCCAATATTCTTGCCTAGAGAATCCCGTGAACAGAGGAGCCTGGTGGGCTGCTGTCCATAGGGTCGTACAGAGTCGGACACAACTGAAACGACTTAGCATGCATGCATGCATTGGAGAAGGAAATGGCAACCCGCTCCAGTATTCTTGCCTGGAGAATCCCAGGGACGAGGGAGCCTCATGGGCTGCCGTCTATGGGGTCACACAGAGTCGGACACAACTGGAGCGACGTAGCAGCAGCAGCGGCAGTATATCTTTTTCCCTACTGTTCAATTTCAAACCTTTTAGAACATTTGTTTTAGATATTTCTTTTTGACTTTCATGTAACTTTAATCCTTTCATATTTATCATGGTTCTTAAATAAGGACTTATTTTTAAAAACTTTGTGTTTTTTGTTTGTCATGCTTATTTTTTTTTTTTTTTTTTGGTCGTATTTTTTTTGTTCCATTTTTTTCTTCCCCTGTAGGTCTGATATAATAACCTTTATTTCTATTTTTTCTAGTTGTTGCTCTTAAACATTTAACTGAAAATTTTTATCTGTTTGATGACAATTATCTCTACCTTACCACTGCTGCCAACATAGCAGTATCAGTCTTTTAAAGTCCAGTATGATTTGTTCCCCTCTAACAGTAATTTTTCCCCTCTAAAATGTTTCTATTAGAATCTTTTTCTTGTGGTGCCTATTCTAGTTTTTATAGCTCCAGTTCTTTCATGGATATCTCTTTATTTCTCCAATAATGTCAGATTCACTTGTTTTCAGCCACATTTCATATTTCTCTTCTGTTTAAGTTTTTTGTTTGTTCACTGAGTGTGTTTTTTTTCTCTAATGATGTTGGCTTTCATCATATGTTCCTGCTGATTGGGGGTCTAGGTGGGAAATTTCTACATCCTGACACCAAAAGTCTCCTCTAGCTGACATTTAAGAGCTGCTGTTTAACTGTCAGTAATAAATAACCATATTAAAAGAAAAATTAGAAACGTAAGTGTAAAAAAATGTAAACAAAATGCTGGTGTTCTTTATTTTGCCTCAAAATTACATTATCAACAAAAAAGTGTCTTTTAAAAAAAGATTATGAGTTTGGGTTATAAAAATGTATCATGATATGATGTACTACTTCCTGTTGTAAAAATAATTATGAAGCATCTTACCACCTAATAAGAAGAAAATTTAGATTCCTCATACTTTGATTATGATATAGAAGATAGAGGCAGGAGATGTTATAAATACGTTATCATTGGTTGAATGCATGTGTATATATTATGACATATTCCCTTATTTGGCAAGCTACAATGTCAAATCTACAATATCTCTGACAATTAGTGACTTTTTTCTAATTAAGAGAATGTGGTATCATCCCAGTTTTAAAGATGTAATACTCAAGTACAAATAATTAATTTGGTCAAGGTTGCACAGAAAGAACCAGAATTTGAAATGAAGATGTCAGACCACAGAGCCCTTTTATTTTCTCCATGTGGGAGGTCATTTGACCTTTACAAGGAAGGTTAATGTGTTTAATTTCTAGAAGAGAAGTAGAAAACATCTGGGGATGTGAAGGTTAATTTTTATTTCACTTTACTGATTACCCCCAAAACTGAGCTAACCATCCCTTTTAAAGCTTCCAAAATCCCACATTGTCCACTTTTGTAGGTCTTCCTAAGGAAAAAAAAAAAAAAAACCAAACAAAAACAACTATATAATTTTTGCCTTTTTATTTGTTTCCCTTTGATGTTGTTCTACCATCTTATTGGGGAATGAGGTAATTGCTGCATTTTTAGTATCAAGTACAGTATCTAACATATAAGAAAATAATAAATATATATGGAATGAAGTAATTTCAATATGTTGCAAGATGGCAGTTAGGGAAGCAAAAATACAAAGATGGCTAGAGTCAGGAAACCTGTGTCCTTCTACTAGATCTTCTGCAAGCTTAACATTTGTGGCTTAAGCAAAAAGTAAATCTAGAAGATAGTACTTTTTTTTTGGCCCTGATGCATGGCATGTCGATCTTAGTTCCCTGACCCAGGATCAAACTCATGCCCTCTGCAGTGGGAACATTAAGTCTTAACCACTGGACCACCAGAGAATTCCCAGGATATTGTATTAAATGTTGTCAAAGACCCCTTCCAGCTATTACAGTAAGTAATATTAAAAATCAGATCTTTTTTCATTGGTAAAATTAGAAATCTTTCTTCCCCCAAGTGTATCTTACACTGATAGGAAGAAAATGGTGCAAGAAAGAGATGCAATTACAAAGTTCATGATCATCTACTTTGTTCTCTTCATGAACATTAATCAAACTGATAGATGAAACGGAAAACACAATTGCACCTAAATATGTCAACATGCATGCATGCTAAGTCGCATCAGTTGTGTCTGACTCTTTGCGACTCTATAGACTATAGACTGCCAGGCTCCTCTGTCCATGGGATTCTCCAGGCAAGTGATTTGGCATGCCCTCCTCCAGGGGGGTCTTTCTGACCCAGGGATTGAACCCTCATCTCTTATGTCTCTTGCATTGGCGGGCAAGTTCTTTACCACAAGCACTACCTGGGAAGCCCAAACATGTCAATAGAATACCACAAACATAACCATCAAAGGATTTCTAAGGGCAAGGTTGGCACAAGCTTGGCAAGTAATTTGACCCTCGGAAGGACCCATTTAGGGTGGAACTGAATGTATTCACATCATGGTTCCTACATAGAAGGGACAAGATCCAAGGTTATCTTCCTCACCCTTTCTTGACACATCCAGTGAAGGGAACTTCTGAGGTCATTCAATACATTTGCTGGCTTCCAGGCACTATTTCCAAGGATTATTCCTCTTCTCCTTAAGTATTTACCAGACTCTTTCTTTTGCTCTGCCTAATACACATAATTGTTACTCTACAGAACATAATATGCCTCTTAGGGGCTAACATGCTATAGGAAAAATGCTTAAGTACTCAGATTTCAGACTTTTTTAATGACTGGAAAGATTAAAGAGGGAAAATGAAGTCACATAAGAGAATAAAAAACACTCAAAGAAAGCTCAGACTGTCCCTGCAGAGAAAAATGATCCAAGTGATTGAAACAGGATCCCAGTCGCTGGAGTAGTTTTGTACTCAGGTTGGAATCTCATGTGTGTGAATGTCACTTTGCCTGGAAGGTAAAAGTTATAAAACAGGAAAATCTTGCTTAACCAGAAATGTAGCTAATTGGAAACCCCATATAAGCTCCCAGGGACAGCTCTCTATTCTAGAAGGAAGTAAGTCACGAGAAAAAGTCCACATACACAGTATGGGCTGGCTCAGTCATGCACAAGTCTATGCTCACTCCCTTCCACACACAGCCCTGTGTCCTGATACTCTTCTTGACATTACAGACCCCGTGGACTGGAGCCCGCCCGGCTCCTCTGTGCATGGTATTCCCCAGGTAAGAACACTGGAGGGGGTAGCTATTCCCTTCTTCAGGGAATCTTCCTGACCCAGGGATCAAACCTAGGTCTCCTGCATTGCAGGCAGTCATTACCACTGAGCCACAAATGGGACTTTTTAAAGATGTCCTGGCACCTTTTAAATTTTGTCTCTGTCCAAAGATTTACTGTGTTCTTTAGAGTCAAAGTATTTTGGGAGGAATGTAGACTTGGTAAGAAATTTCTTTCAGGTTCAAGCACTTAATGATTTCTTGTGAATCCTTAATTACCCCCAAAAAAGATGTCTCAGAATCCTCTTTATTTCCCCCCATGCATGTACATGAGACAGAATTTAAAAGGTGTCAGGATATCTTTATGAAATCCCATTGGGTCCTTGGCAGCTCAGTTGGCAAAGAATCCACCTGCAATGCAGGAGACCCTGGTTCGATCCCTGGGTCAGGAAGATCCCCTGGAGGAGGGCATGGCAATTTACTCCAGTAGTGTTGCCTGGAGAATCCCCATGGACAGAGGAACCTGCAGGGCTACAGTCCATGGGGGTCACAAAGAGCCGGACACGACTGAGCGACTGAGCATACATCAGCATAGCATGCGTGTGTATGCCGAGTCACTTCAGTCATGTCAGAGTCTTTGAAACCCTACGGACTCTAGCCCCCCAGGTTTCCCTGTCAGTGGGATTCTCCAGGCAACAATTCTGGAGTAGATTGGCCGTGCCCTCCTCCAGGGGATCTTCCCAACCCAGGGATTGAACTCACGTCTCTTACCTCTCCTGCATTGGCAGGCAGACCACTAGTGTTACCTGGGAAGCCCCCTTAAGTTCCTCCAGGGACCTTTATTTTAACCCCAGATGTAGTGAAAATAAGATGAAACCAGGATAAATGTAAGTAACAGGTCAATAATGCTTTAATTATGGAGTTTATATTAAAAATTGATATTTGGAACAACAAAACTCAGTAGTGAAAAAAAATAATAACCAGATTAAAAATGAACTAAGGGCTTACGTAAACATTTCTCAAAAGAAGACATACAAATGGCCAACACGAAAAAATGTTCAACATCACTAATCATCAGGAAATGCCAATCAGAACCCCAGGGAGCTACCAACTCACACCTGTCAGGGTGGCTATTATCAAAAAACAGAAGACTACAAATGTTGGAGAGGAGATGGAGAAACTGGAATCCTTGTACACTGTCAGTGGGGATATGAGATGGTGCAGTCACTGTGGGAAACAGTATAGAGGGTCCTCAAAAAAGAGGACGAGCCCACGATCCAGCAATTCCACAGCTGGGTATTTATCCAGGAAGAACTGAAGCCAGGATCTCCACGTAATATGAGCATTCCCATGTTCATTGCAGCACTGCTTACAAATCCACTCTTTGAGATGTTCTTTTCCACATCCTTGTTTTTACCACCTTTACAACACTTGAATGAAATAATGAGGGTAAGGATTATAACTTCGTAGACAAGATGTTGAGGCACAGGGCCCACGATGAATTCCGTTAAAGCATCTTATCTTGAGAAACCTCTTGGTGAAGCAGAACTCAGTATAGCACCTCACTCCTGTGTGTATGTTGACAATTTGCCTGTAGTGCTTTATAACCGGAGAAGACACATTTTGAAATGTTTATGAGTAACCAGAAAACTTCTGAAAAGACAAAAAAAAATGAGGATGCTAATGTTCAAATCTGAAACTTGAAAACCAAAACCTTTGAAATATGATGCTGACTCTGAAATGCCTGGAATCTTCCTCCTGCCTGAAGTCCTCATCCTGCCTCCTGCAGAGCTGCTGCTCGTAGCTGCCAAGGAGATAGGATTTACCGTCAGGGTGGGGGCCAGAAGGGAAAATGTTGGGAGGTATTGATAGCAATTAACTTTGCCGCTGATTGGTGGGAGACTCCAGGTGAGCCCAGCTCTTTAGTCAATGGGGAAGACTCCAAGATTAATGGAGCTTGTCAATTGGGTTTGTGGGTTCAGACCCAGAGGGTCACATAACTCCATTTTTCCCACTTTGAAACTGAAATGATCGGGGCATCAGGGAGAGACATTATGAGAGCGAACAGAATGATCAATGCCACTGATCATATTCCCTCCCCTAATCACTGTGGCTGAGCTTGGAGACACAGAGCTCCTTTTATTGATGATCTAAAGTGCAGGGCCTGGGTGCCTTTTGCAATTAAATATAATTGCAGGACCTGGTTTGCTTCCTTCCGATGCTCTCATTTCTGGCTGCTGTTGATGGAGGCACAGGCTACCCTCTGTCACTGTCATCTCTTCACTAAATAATTTTATGCAGATATCACAGAACTGCTTGAAGCTGCTTGAAGATGCTTGCTCCTTGAAAAGAAAGCCATGACAAACCTAGATAGCATATTAAAAAGCAGTGACATTATTTTGCTGACAAAGGTACATATAGTCAAAGCTATGGTTTTGCCAGTAGTCATGTATGTGAGAGCTGGACCATCAAGAAAACTGAGCACCAAAGAATTGATGCTTTAGAATTGTGGTGCTGGAGAAGACTCTTAAGAGTCTCTTGGACAACAAGGAGATCAAACCAGTCAATCCTAAAAGAAATCAGCCCTGAATACTCACTGGAAGAACTGTTGCTGAAGGTCCAATATTTTGGCCAACTGATGCGAAGAGTCAACACATTGGAAAAGACCCTGATGCTGGGAAAGGCTGAGGGCAGGAGGAGAAGAGGGTGAGGGGAATGAGATGATTGGATGGCATCACTGATTCAATGGACATGAAATCGAGCAAACTCCAAGAGATAGTGGAGGACAGGAAAGCCTGATGTGCTGCAGTCCACAGGGTTGCAAAAAGTCAGACATGACTTAGTGACTGAACAACAACCCAGAGCTGATGAAATAACTGCCCCAAGCAGAGGGACAATGTACCTGAGAAGGGTCCCCCTCCCCCCAGCTGGTTATGTCACCTTCTGGGTGTGCCTGTGAAACAGGGAGGTTGGTCCCCTTGGAATCGATTGGAAGTCATCTTTCCTGAGACTCAGACAGAATTGGGAGATGGCAGATAACTGTGTGTGCTTCTCAAGCCTGCGTTTCTACATCACTTAGTAACAAACATCTCCTATTGATTAGATCTGGGAAAGGCCCCTGAGATAAATGCTGGGATTCTCTGAGCTGGTTGAAGAGTAAAGGGAATCAGAGTAGCGATAGCGATGATGAAATTAAAAAGCACAGGTTCCAGAGGTGGAACTCACACAGAGTAATGGAGCAGCAGAAAATCCTAGGAAATAAAGTTTTTTGGCAGGTTGATGAATTCACCTTCACTTTAGTCCCATCACCTGGGCCTCCCTTAACGGGCCTTTGTAACAGGGACGCCAGCTCCCTAAATCAATATGTTTTCTCAGGGACTATGGTGCCCTCATAAATCATCATTTGCGTGACATATTTGTGATAATAAATCTACCTTGAAGGGAGAGAGAGAAAAGAAGGTGGTTAACAATAAACCACAGTTCTAAGCCGTGGGGAGAATAATATAAAACCTGGGTTTCTATGGACACACAAATTTGTGTGGCTGCAGTCAAATTAACTGTGCTCTCTCCCCAAGTGACTGTGGGCCTGGGTCGGTCCAGAATGAGCGGGTGGAATGACCCTTCGTCTTGGGGTCAGGGGACTGAGGCTTTTCATGTGAGGGAAGACGGCACGAAATAGAAGCTGTAAGAGAGATGACTATGAGCTCATTTGTCTTGGGTCTTCTCAACTGTTTTCCTAACAGCAGAAAATGGAGCGAGTTTGTTTAGTGGTTTTAGAAAAGGAAGTGATGGGTTACTTAACAAACTAAAAATTTTCTCTTGACCCTCCAATGAAGACTCAACCAACAGGAACATTCTTACTATGTCTGCATTTGGTTAAGAAGAAGCCAAATGGACAAATGATTTAACGATGATTAAAACATCTCCATAGTTCACCAATCTTATTTGCTGTTTTATGGAATCATACTTTTATCCCTCCATGCAAACTGTTTCCCATCAAATGAAGAGAATTATTGAAGATAATAAAGGAAAAAATGTGGGCTGTGGAGCCCCACACACTTAAGTCAGAATTCTTATTCCATCTTTTCTTTAATGTGCGCATTAGTTTTCTAATCTCTATCATAGGGAAGAGAGCGACCTCTTTGCCTTGGTTATTGTGAAGCTGAATTGAGATAATATGTGTTAATTAAAAAAAAAAAATACAAGAAGCAATGACAATACATAGCTCAGAACCAGACACATGCTCTGTGTTCAAAAATGTAAAAATGTTCATTTTCCATTCCATTTTTTAATAATATCATCTTCATTTTTTAAAAAATTTTGTTTCCAGTTTTTTATTCATCTTGTTTCTTTTATTTTTATTTATTTTCTATTTTTTAATTATTATTATTTTTGGCCACATCCCATGGCATGTGGGATCTTAGTGCACTGACCAGGGATCACACCTGGGTCCCCTAAAGCAGAAACTCAGAGTCTTAACCACTGGAGTGCTCAGGAAGTCACTTTTTTCCCTTCTAAATCAGAGGTCACAGTGCTAGAAGGGACTTGAAAATTCATCTATTCCTCCATCCCTCATTTTGCAAATGGCTAAAAGGCTTTCTCAAAAACCTTAAAGACTTGTTCAAGGTTATAAGTAGTTAACACTCCCAGAAAGAACAGGATAAAGAGCTGAATTTCTAATCCATGCTCTGCTCACACAGCAAACCTTTCGTTTAAGGGGAGTTGTTGATTTATTTTTCTGTTTACCCAAGGAAAACTGGTTCATAGTTAAGCATTTGAAAAATTGAAAAAATAAAAGCACATGAAAATAGCAAAATTCTGGGGACTTTCCTGGGAATCCAGTGGTTAAGACTGCACTTCCAGTACAAGAAACTCAGGTTTGATTCCTGCTCAGGGAATTAAGATCCCATATGCCATGTGGCATGGCCAAAAAAAAAGAAAAAAGAAAAAAATTAAAAAATAAAATGTAAAATTAAATTGTTTTTAAAAATAAATAAATAAAAATAACAAAAATCAACATAACACCTGCATCCAAAGATGAATGCTATTTTTGCTTTAGTAGAAGAAATTTAGGATTACCCAGCACGAGTTCTAAGAACATCCTTGGAAAAGAAATGGACTTATTCACATGTGGAAAAAAAGCCAAACCAAAGTCCTTTTTCCCTTTTGGATGAAGGGCCTTCTGCCTTCTATCTCATCCCTTTTTGACAAGGCATCTCTTAAAAATCATTACCTTTTTTCACACGTGAAAATAAAAGCAGCTGTTTCTACTATCTTCTTTTCCCACCAGCCAGACAGAGAGCAAAGGCCACTGTTGGTCCCAATGCACCACCAGACAGACTGTGCTCAAGTTGGAATTAATAAAAAACTGAGTGATTACTTTATTACATGGTGGAAAATATGCATTGATTCAATTGCCCGAATGTTTAAATTGTTTGGCCTCATGAAAAGCCAAGTTTAAAATGGGAATTTTTGGCAAGAAGGAATCTCCTGATAAAAAGCATGTGTTGAAAAGAAAACAAAAATATAGCAGGAGTGTATGCTTTCATTCTGAGCTGGGGGACTCTTAATTTATCTCAATCTATGTGATAAATCAAGCCCCTCTATTGCAATCTTTACGTAAAGAATACTTTGGCCTGATTTTAGAAAATTATAAGATTAAATCATACAATTGTACACACATAATCCTATCCTGATATGTGTATGTGGGTGTTTTCATGAAAGTGCATGCAGTCAACTTGTACATGTGCATGTATATATGAACATTGTGTGTTTGTGTTATATTTGACTTCAAGCTGAAAGATGACATTGAAAGCTAAGGCACTGTCTGCAGCTATTAACACAAGGGATCTAGGCGGTTGGTGATTATTGTGCCATTGATTGTGGTCTAGACACTGGTCTACTTTATATGTGTAATATCCCTGGTCTTCACAGAAACAGGATCTTTTGGGGTCAACTCTATCCCATGTCTCACATGGACCCCACACTTGGACCTGTGTTTCCTACATGTGTTTTGCTAATTATTTTAGATCTCTACATTGCTTGTATTTTCCAAGAGGCTTCTTTGCTTAATTAGGAAAACAAGTTTGGGAAATAGAATTGCAGAGTTTGAGGAAAATTGTCTGCTCATCCATCACCCTGGCTCCCTACCTCTGGCAGCCCCCTGCTAATATGTGTCCTCTGGAAAGAATATTTTCAAAGACAGCAGGTAATTAAGGCATTTGGCATTGAGTTCCAAACAGTTTTTCATTGGACAATGGGCTTGAAAGCCTCCCATGTGGCCTAAGGATCATCCACGACTGTCAAGTAAACTCGAAAATCAAGTTAAAATTGATCTTGAAAAAGAGCATCTTATAGTTAGACATGACCATAACAATTTATCTCAATGTCTTCATTTTACAGATGAGAAAACTGAGGTGCAGAGGGGTTACCTGACCCTAAAGAACCAGCCAGTGTCAGAGAGAGTAAAACCAGATGCCAGGTATCCTGAGGCCAACTATTTGTCTATTTATGGAAAAAGAATAAGATTTGCTTGTCTTTTATTTCCCAGTTATAAAAAGATTTGTATTCAAAATGAATTAAACTTGTTTAAGAAAAAAACATTTGAATTATGAGCATAACTATATTTATGAAAATCACTACACAGCCTCAACCTAAAAGATTTAAACAATAGCAAACTAGCTTAACAATAAATAAAAAACAACTTAAAATTAAGGAATCCAAAGGGAGAGGAGAAGCTGTGAGGAATGTGGAAGCATGCCATTCATTCATTATTTGCTTTCTTTTAAAAAAAAAAAATTATTGAAATATACCTGACTTATAATGCTTTGTTAATTTTTACTGTGTAGCAATGTGATTCAGTTATATGTATATATACTTTTTTTCATATTATTTTCCATCATGGTTTGTCACAAGATATTGAATACCCTGTGCTATACAGTAGGGCCTTGTTTATCCATCCTATATATACTGGTTTGCTTCTGCTAACCCCAAGTTCCCAGTCCTTCCCTCCTACATCTCCCCTCCACTTTGGTCACCACACATCTGTTCTCTATGTCTGTGAGTCTGTGTCTGTTTTGTAGATAAGCTCATTTGTGATACATTATAGATTCCACATTTAAGTGCTATCACGACAAACTGTGGAAAATTCTTCAAGAGATGGGAATACCAGACCACCTTACCTGCCTCCTAAGAAACCTATATGCAGGTCAAGAAGCAACAGTTAGAACCAGACATGGAACAACAGACTAGTTCCCAACTAGGCAAGGAGTACATCAAGATTGTATATTTAATTATATTTATATTTAATTTATTTAATTATTATATGCAGAATATTTAATTTATATGCAGAGTATATCATGAGAAATGCTGGGCTGGGTGAAGCACAAGCTGGAATCAAGACTGCAGGGAAAATACCAATAACCTCAGATATGCAGATGACACCACCCTTATGGCAGGCGGAAAGCGAAGAGGAACTAAAGAGCCTCTTGATGAAGGTGAAAGAAGAGAGTAAAAAAGCTGGCTTAAAACACAACGTTCAAAAAACTAAGATCATGGCATCCCATTATTTCATGGCAAATAGATGGGCGGAAACAGTGACAAACTTTATTTTCTTGGGCTTCGAAATCACTGCAGATGGTGACTGCAGCCACAAAATTAAAAAAACGCTTGCTCCTTGGAAGAAAAGCTATGACAAACCTAGATGGCATATTAAAAAGCAGAGACATTACTTTGTCAACAAAGATCCATCTAGTCAAAGCTATGGTTTTTCCAGTAGTCATGTATGGATGTGAGAGATGGACCATAAAGAAAGCTGAGTGCCGAAGAACTGATGCTTTTGAACTGTGGTTTTGAAGAAGACTCTTGAGAGTCCCTTGGACTGCAAGGAGATCCAACCAGTCCATCCTAAAGGAAATCAGTCCTGAATATTCATTAAAAGGTCTGATGCTGAATCTGAAGCTCCAATACTTTGTCACCTGATGCGAAGAGCTGACTCATTAGAAAAGACCTTATTGATGCTGGGAAAGATTGAAGGCAGGAGGAGAAGGGGATGACAGAGGATGAGCTGGTTGGATGGCATCACTGACTTGATGGACATGAGTTTGAGCAAGCTCCGCGAGTTGGTGATGGACAGGGAAGCCTGGCGTGCTGCAGTCCATGGAGTCGCAAAGAGTTGGACACGACTGAGCAACTGAACATATGGAATTTGTCTTTCTCTGTCTGACTTACTTCACTTGGTATGACCATCTCTAGGTCCATCCATGTTGCTGCAGGAGCCATTATTTCATTTTTTATGGCTGAGTAATATTCCATTGTATATATGTACCACACCTTCTTTATCCATTCCTCTGTCTTATGAGCATTGATTTCCATGTTATAGCTATCATAAATAGTGCTGCTATGAACATAGCGGCCGTTCATTACTTATTTACTCAGCTACAAGAACCTTTGGTTTGTTGACAATGGAATAAGGATAAATAAAACTGTTCTAAGTCGCTTTGCGCCCTTCAGTATTTCTCCCTACATGTAGCATTGTATTTGTTGTATGCCTTCTCCTCTTAGGGTGTCAGATCCACTCAGGCAAGGTTTTATGTTTTGTCAACTATGGAATCCCCAGAGCCTCCTGGGTGCACCAAACAGTAGAAGCTCAATGGACATGTGCTGAGTCTCACCGGCGATGATGGAATTGAGCCCTACAGGTGATCGACACATGAAACTGATAGAGTCCCAGCACTCACAGTTGGTTGACCTTCGATTACAGTTGACCCTTGAACAATGCAGGGGTTACAGGCACCCACTCCCCTACACATCCAAAACCCAAGTCTAACTTTTGACTCCTCCCAAACTTAACTATTCATAGCCTACTCTTGACTGGAAACCTTACAAAAAACATAAACAATCAATTAACACATATTTTGTATGTTATATGTATAGCTACATGTATTTTATGCATTTACAACATACCTAACTTTTTCTTTTGTTGCTATTTCTAGGCTATGCAGTTCATGTAAAGGTTTTTCAAATTGTAGCAAATCTCAAAAACCATTTCTAATTCATTTATTGAAAATAAAAACCCACATATACATGGAGCCACACAGGTCAGACCCATGTTGTTCAAGAGTCTGCTGGACGTTGTCCTGTGACTTGCCTTAAGAACTCCTTTAGGGAGTTCTTAGCCCTGGGTGGGTCCTTGGCAGACCCACAACTTGAATTCAGGTCTTCTGGCTCTAGGATTTGGTTCAGCGTTCTGGATTCAGGATTTATTTGGTTCCAGCAATCCTGCCCTAAATGACATTGTCAAGGTTGCACAGGTAATTACCTAGTGGCAGAGGCCCTGGTGCAGTCTCTTTCATGGTGGCCCTGGCTCTGATAAGTAAGCGGGATAAGTAAAATTTTCCAGAAAATACCCTAGTGAGACAGGCAGCATGAGATCAAAAGAGGCATTGTTTGAAATGAGTTGATGAAATGGTGATGGCCCCCCAGCTGTATACATACCATTATCTTAAATATCATTTATTACTAACAGGTAATATCAAGATGTGAAGCTGAGGAAGCAAGTGCTACACACAGTTGCTGAGATGTGTTTTGGTTTGCTTGTATTTTTCATCTCCTACACAAATCCCCAGTTGTAGAATCTGACTTGGCTGAGTGACTCCGCCTGGCCAGTGGCGGCTTCCCCAACCTGCTCTGCCAAATGTCTTCCCAAACCAGGTTTTCTGTCCCAGGGAGGGTGGGTGGAAAGTTATTAAAAAAAAAAAAAAAAGTCTTCACTGTGTTGGTTTTCTCTTTGCTGACTTCACATAAACTGCCTCTCTCCTTTGCCTCCAGTCTTTTGAGCAAGCAAGATAAGAGCACTCATTATAGATTATTTTGCATTT
This sequence comes from Dama dama, assembly GCF_033118175.1. NCBI lineage: Eukaryota > Metazoa > Chordata > Mammalia > Artiodactyla > Cervidae > Dama > Dama dama. Next base: position 15,680,400 of record NC_083691.1, on the reverse strand, counting down.
GAATTTATAGGGTGATTGATTGGGATGAAAGGATGTGTATATTTCCTGTCTGGGCTGCCCTCCTCTTTGGACACCCTCAGATACAAGATGTTACATCTCAAGGAGATTCTTTTCCGAAAATCCGTTAATAAATTTTTGTAAACAGTCATGTTATATAGGCTTGCACGGTCTTTTTATAGTTTGCTGTAAAAGATTTTAGTTGTCTCTTCAATCTTTTCCCTGGTCTTTCCATCTCTAATTTCAAGGTTTAAAAGTTACTTTTGAGAGCCAAAAGAAAACACAGTTAAGTCGAGGATGAAAGAAAGGGAGAGATATGGTCCCGTAAATATAAGTGATTGCCAGATTAGGTCTGACAGAGCTGTTTTCTCTTGCAGAGGCGTTTTACAGTCTTGCTGAATAGAGACACTGCAGCGCATGCCACCTGCGCTTGTGTTTTTATGGGCTCTTGCACTGCAAGCAGGTAAACTTCCCATGCTTTCTGGGAAGCCTTGCCTGCGGCCGCCCTAAGCTACTCAAGAGCAGTCAGGGGGAGTTCACCCAGAGGAAAGGGCAGGAGTGAGTTGAATAAAGCACCCCAGACCGGTGTCACTCTGCAACCCCACCCAGAAAGAGGAGCAGACAAGAGTTCAGGAGGATGGCTCCCAAGGCAGGGACAGCAGCCCCTTCACATCCAGCCACCCTCAGCGTCTGCAGAGAGAGAACCTCTGGGAGGAAATTCAGGGGCCTAGAGAGAGCAGGCCCCACCCTCCTTCTGAAATCTGTAAGCCATCTGTCTGGAGGCTTCCGCAGGCTGGCACCCCCATTCTTTCTGAGAGCCTGAGCAGAGCCCCTGCCCCCAGGCATCCTCTGTGGCCAGGTGGCCCCACGCTGGGGACATTGCATGCTGATGCTTATATGTTTCCTCTGCCCACTTCACAGATGTGACAGTAGGTCTGCGGAGTCTCTACCCACCATACAAACAGATGGGGGGCAGGGTGGGGGTGAGGGGTGGTGGGCAGGGAAGAATGCAATAGCGGTGACTGAGCAGAGCTGGCCGTGGCCAAACCTGGAGCCTGTCAATTCCTTTCGCCGTGCGCATGGAGGATGGAGAACTCTGATGAGTGGTCAGTGAACTTGGAGGCCGTCTTCTCTCTTCTGCATTAAGAAATTGACTCTGAGACATCACTTGTTGGGGGGATGGGTAGAGGGTGGCGTGGAGAAAGCTGGGAGAGCCCAGGCACCCCACTCCTAGCCTACTGCCCCTCCCACCGCTTCACTGCTTCTAGAAGGTGGCAGCCTCCCTTGCGCCTCGGGAACTGTCTTAGATGTTCCCAAGCATACCATACAGCAGAGCCTGCATACAGCAGGTGCTCAATAAATGCTTAGCACATGCATGAATACATAAAAGGGTGGATGGACGGATGACTATAAATGTAAATGAAATGGGATCTTAAAGGGATTCTTATCGTTCATCGCAGTCACTTCTCAAATAAGCCAAAATAAGTCCCTCTCCTCCCTCACGATCCACATGGAACAAGCAGGTAGCCGCGATACAGATGGCATCGTCCTCATCAACGTGCGGCCAGCCCTGGTCCTTCCCTCGCCGGCTTGTGAAATGTTCAGAGAAGCAGAAGCCATGGGTAAAGCACCACAAAAGGAGGAAAACGAAAGGATGATGTGGTTCCGCGCCAACTGTTCGTCATGCAGACACACAAGACGCTCTGGGCTGCCTGCAGCTCCAGTCCTTCCCAGCCAGATTACAAGCGCATTCCAACTGGATACAAGTGCATGCCATCACCAGACATTAGCATGTCTCCCGGGCGCTGAACCTGTGCGTTTCCCACCTCGGAGCAACTCGCTGAATCCCGGTCTCCTCTGGTCTGCGTTGGCCAGTGCCTTCGTGAAGCTGAGACGATGGTATCAGCTGCAACCTGTCTGGAAACCTGTCTGTAATGTGTTCCAGAAGACCCTCTAGAACCTCACTTGATCCCGTCCCTGTCTTATTCAGAACCCTTCTGCAAGTGCTGGCAAGAGCACTATAGAACGTGTGCAGAGAGTAAGAATTACCAGAGACACCCCGCTTGTGTTTGTTTCTGTTCGAGAGGCAATAAAACACTAGTATCCAGATGGTGAGGCCTCCCAGCCTGATTTCCAACCCCCATCCTGCTGCTCACAGCGATGTGGTCTCAGGAATGTCCCCTGTCCCCACATGGAGAACAGAGCGGGTGGCAGGACCTGCCTCTTAGGTCGTTGGGGGGGATGCGCTGTGTCCATGCCCAGCAGGGACCAAGCCCAGGACTAGTGTCAGTGGGAGCGTTGCTGTCGTCATCCCATTTCTCTGAGTTGCCTTAGCCAGGTAACAGGGTTTTCCATCCCAGTGATCCCTGGGACTCCCTGCTACAGCCCAGGGCTCTGAGAAGATGCTGGAACTGTGCATCTGAGAGAGTGTCAGCTCCCGGGCTCAGGGCTACAGGTGCCCTTGATGTGCCAGGAGATCCATCCCGCCGGCCTGCAAGCCCCCCTGCCCCACCCCGGCATCTTCTTTCCCTCGGTCTCTAGTCTACACTGCCTCTCCAGCCAGGTTCATTCCGCTCCCTGGGAGGCTGGAAGGGGACAAGGCTGACCATTTGTGCAGGACACACAGAACCCTGGGCCTAAAGTTAGTACTTGGTTTTGCTTAAAGGCCTTTTAGACTCAAAGACCTATTGGCCCTCATGGGAAACTCTGGTGCAAACTGGGAGAGGAGGGAGTTCTCTCATTTCAGATTTTTCTATGGCTATAAAAAGAAAATACAAACTGGTATCTCTGGTCCTGTAAACATCACCTGGGTTAGACCCCAGCCACTTCCTCCAGGGCACACCCACCACACCACTTTCCTGCCCTTCCCGAACACCAGGCATCTGTTCCATCACATCTGTGACACTTTCTACCTTCTCTTCGCTGAGCAGTGAACTCCTGGCCATCCTTCAAAACCCTTTGCAAATGGCCCACCCACTGACATTTCTTCCCAAAGAATGATTTCCTTTCTTCCCCCTAGACTTTCCTCCAAAATTATGGGTAGCCAAAGCAAAAGGCAAGTTCCATAAGTTGTACAACTCTCTTTGCCCAGACAAAATCACTGAGCCTCTGAGAGCAGCATTCTCCTGTCTGCAGAGGCCCAAGCTTCTCAGACACCTCTGCACCCAGCATGGACTAGAACAGGAGCCAGTATTTCTGTTCCCTCAGTTCGTAATTTCTACCTGACTAATGTACATCCCTGGCCTCACAAAGCAACTAAAATTGCTGAGGAATTGTCTGTCTTTGTTGCTGCAGATAGCCAGTTCCAAACATTCAATTTTCACAGTGGTGATATTTGCATTCTAAGAAAGGTGACTTCTTCCCCGGGTGTAGTTGATGGATTCTGAGGCCTGGAGAGACTCCCTGAACCCCACCCCTCCTGGATGCTCTGAGCTAAGCCACCTGAGACAGTTTACAGGGAGGCAGGTAGGAAGCCCTCTGCAAATGTTTGCATCCCTCCCCACCCTCTGGGCAAACAGCAGGGCTACCCTCGCCTCCAGCATCAGGATTGCGCCAGCACTTCGGTGTTCAGGGCTAGGGTGTCTTTGTCTGTTAACAGACCTAATAAAGAGACCAGGTCTGGGCAGGATTCATGGGAGGGGGAGGTGGTGGTTTTGCCCTGGAGCTCCTGGCCCATCCCAGGCAGGCTTGTTCTGGCTGCTCTCCAGCTGCCTCAACTTGAAAGGAACTTGATGACTTGATGGCTTTTTCTCATCCCGAGGCTCTCATTCCCGCTCAGGAGCAGGCAGGCTTCAGGAAAACAACAACAACGTGAACCAAAAGGGTCTTCCACTTTTGAATCTTTGTTTCCAGCAGTCTGGTAAATAAATGACCCTCCAACAGCTAGACTAAGAACAATCTCCCCCTTTTTATGCTGAAATAACCATTTACACCAGGCTCCGAATCCCACTTTCTCCCTTAATCCCCGCCATGACCCTGCGAGCCAGCAAAGGAACTGTGTGCCCATTTCAGAGAGAGGGAAACTGAAGCACTCTCTGGTCAGTTGACTTGTTCAAGGTGACACAGCATTCATGGAAAAGTTGACAGGAATAAGTAGGTCCTCTAACAGCTCCGGATTTTTTTCTCATTTCACCATGCTGAAATGAGAACAGCTGTCTTCCAGTCTATACAAAGCTGTTTTCTGAAAACATGTTGTAATGGCCATAGTGATAAGTAGTATAAGGTCCTGTTACAAACCGAATATGTCTTTTACATGGCATCTCTTCCTCAGGAGCATTCTAGAAAGTGGATATTAAAACCTTGTAATAACCTGTGATGGAAGAAAATGTTAGAATATGTGCGTGTTGTATAACAGAATCACTTTGCTGTACACCTAAAACTAATGCAACATTGAAAACCAACTATATTTTAAGAACAAATAAAATAAAAAATGCAAGACTTTGAATCTCAGAGAAGTAAAACGAACTGCTGAAGTCAGACCTTCGTGAGGGTAGTGTTCTTTACATCAGCCAAAAGGTGGAGGCATCAGCAGGTGATGGATAAACACAATGTGGCCAATACACACAACGGAGTGTTGTTTGACCTTAAAAAGGAAAGAAGTTCTGACAAATGCTATAGCATAGATGAACCTTGACAACATTAGGCTAATGAAGTAAACCAGACTCGTAAAGACAGACATTGCACGATTCCACTCCTATGAGCTTCCTAGAGTCGTCCGTTCACAAGGATGGGAAGTATGATGGTGGTGTAGAGGTTGCAAAAGCGGAAATGAGGAATTTTTGTTTTATGAGACCAGAGCTCCTGTTCTGCAAGATGAAAAAGGTTTAGAACATGGATAGAGGGATGGTTTGCACAACTGTGTGAATCCACCCTTCACCACCGAACCGTACATTTAAAAACAGTTGAAATGCTCATTTTTACATTATATATCTTTTACCACAAAAAGTAATGTTGACATTTTTAGAACGGTTTAGACCAACTCTTCTATGGCCCGAGTGTTTTCTTTGCTCGGGCATGTCTTTGCTCCTGGAAATCCCTGTTCTCTGTCACCGGGTTTCCCAGGCTCACCTCTTCTTCAGCACCCTGCTGAAAGGCTGCCTCCTCTCAAAACTTTTCCTGATGCCCCAGGGTAATCTTTTCTGAACTTGAACCTAAGTTAGTCTATGCCACGCTCCTGCCCTGATCCGTCTCATGCCCCTGATTTCCCCAGATCACATTCTTGAGGGTGGAGCGAAGTCTGTAACAGTTTCTAACCTGAAGTGCCCAGCACAGGACCCAGCAGGTAGAAGGTTCTAGATGTCCCACAAGGCAGGGGACACAGGAGCAGTTGTTAATTCATCATCATGTCCTTTTCCACCGTTAACCCTTGGACCATCCCAGCTGGGGCTCCTGCATTGGAAGGCAGATTCTTGACTGCTAAACTGCCAGGGAAGTCCCCAAGTTATTTTTAAATGTCAAGGAGTAAGAAGTCTCAAAAGGACCTCCCCTTGCGGCAGAAAAAGGTCTAAAGCTAAAGAGTGTGAAACGTTTGGTTTGAAGCCTGGCAACAAACCTTGAGAGTCACAAGCTGAGAGCTGGAGCAATTTCAGACCGTGTTTGCGGGGAGGGGGCCCCGAGTCAAGAATGTTGACGGGGCTGGCATGTGAAGGAGGAAAGACAGACCCAGAGAGAAGGGCCATCCGACAGGCCGACCGGGGAAGCACCGGCCTCCCGGCCGAGAGCCGAGCCCTGCTTTGCTGAGGACCTGATGAGCGGCCGGGACAGCAGGACAAGCTTGCTTGGCTCTGCCCAACCAGCGAGCAGGAGAGCGGGCCTCCGGAATGGTCTAGGGAGTGGGGCCTGCCCCGGATGGGTGCTCATCACTCGGCGAATGAGGTGGCTTCCACTTGTGGACCAAAGGCCGTGACTGAGGTTTCTCGTGAAGCAAAGAAAAGGGGCCCTGAGAGGACTTCACCCGGCTGGAGGCAGACTCTCCTCCTCTGAGACAGAGCACATGCTGCGATTCTGTTGGAAAACCTTCAGCATATTCAGGGTCCAGCTTTGCCACTGGTCCAGGTCCAAGAGGGGAGCCCGTTCACCACTGGGCTCCTTCAGATGGCATGGAAATGCCTTCATGAATCCATCCCACAAATGCTAACCAGACACCTAACAGGCGTCAGGCCCGAATCTGGGCTCTGGGAACACCACACACAGAAATCCAGGTAGCTGGGGAGTTTACAAACCAGTGGGAGAAAATAAACAAGCAAATCAGAGGGTAAACGGGGGTGGGAAGTGCTGGTGAAAATAAAGCAAAGAGAACAGAGTCCAAGTAGGAAGGGGGCAGCTTTAAATGAGGCCTCCCTCCGGTGGAATGTGGTCAGACCTGAAGAAGCGGGGGAGGGGCATGAGACGCCTGGGGAGTGTGTCCCGAGCAGGAAGGGCCCCCAAGCGGTCCACGTGGCCAGCACATTCAGGGGGTACAGAAGACAGAGGCCGGTGAGGCCCGAGCCCCCAGAACACGGGTGGCACCCTCACATGTGAGGTCTGAGATTCACGGGGCAGGTTGTTGGGCTGAGGGCTTTTCCAGAAGGGATGGCATTTCGAACAAAAGGGTGGCTTGATGCGCCTTGTTTGTTTTTTTATAACTTTATTCATGGCTGCGCTGGGTCTTCACTGCTGCATCAGCTGTCTCCGGTTGCCGTGAGTATGGGGGGCTCCTCTCCAGCTGCGGTGCCAGGGTCTGCTCATCTTGTTGCAGAGCACAGACTTCAGTAGCTGCAGTGTGTGGGCTTGGTAGTTATGGCTCCCAGGCTTAGGTGCTCCGCGGCACGTGAGATCTTCCCTGATCAGGAACTGAACCCGTGTCTCCCGCACTGGCAGGCAGAGTCTTTATCACAGAGCCACCAGGGAAGCCCGCGACTTGGGTTTTATCAGATCACTATAGCTGCCCGCCATGCAAGGCCCTGGTCAAGGGGCTCCAGGGGTAATCCAGGCAAGGATAACTGTGATTTGGACCAAATAATAGGCGTTGGAGTTTCCAAATACACATTGAAAGCACAGCCAATGGGACTTACCCACAGACCGCATGAGAAAATGAGATCTCCAGCATTCGGCTTTGACTTGACCGGCTCCATAGAGGGAGCTGCGGGTCCATGAGATGCTGCTGACAATGCAGGCTGGAACAGTGGAAGGTGAGGAATCCAGGTCTGAACGTGTTAGGTCTGAGATGTTTGCCCAAAGTCCAAGGGGCGAGATCAAGTCTGGGGAGGAACGTATAGACATGAATTCCAGGGGAGAGTGGAGTTGGACATGGAAATTTGGGTGTTAGCAATAGATAGATATGGGTTTCCATGGTGGCTCAGAAGATAAAGAATCTGCCTGCAACGTGGGAGACCCGGGTTCTATCCCTGGGTCGGCAAGATCCCCTGGAGAAGGAAATGGCAACCTACTCCAGTATCCTTGCCTGGAGAATCCCATGGTCCAAGGAGCCCTGTAGGTTATAGTCCATGGGGTCACAAAGAGTCGGATGTGACTAAGTGACTAACAATAGATAGATGGGATTTAAACAGGTGGCAAGAGATAAGATGACCGAAGGACCAGTCATGAAACAGGGGAGAGAGGTCCAAGGCTGAGTTCCAGTCACTCCAAGACTCAAGAATTAAGGGGGTGGGAGAAGGCAGGAAAGATCCTGACACACATTGAGCACAGGGTCCCAGAAGTCGGGGGGGGGGGGGAGGGTACCAAAGTGTTCCTGGAACAAAGTGACCGGCTGGGTCATTATTCTCCAAGGATGTAAAGACAAAGCTGGTGAGCCAACCCCTGGGTCCGCCATGAAGGAGACTTTGTGAGCAGGAGAAGTTCAGGGGTGGCAGAGATGATGAAGCTGGTTGTCAGGGCGGAGGCACTGGGGTTGGAAGAAAAGACAGGAGATGGTTGTCTGGAAGGGCAGGGCCACTGACTGATGTACACCCTGGGCCGCTGGGGTTGCCCACTAGAGGTTAAAGTTCATAAATGTAACTGGACCTAATGCAAGTCAGCTGCCCAGGCAAAAGAGTATCCAAGAAAAAACCTATTGATAGATGTCTGTCCATCTCATAAGATCAAGGATGGATGGAAAAGGATGAAGAAAGGTAGACCTTTTGAAAAAGATGAACCTTGATGCTGGGCTTGGCTGTTCACACGCATGGAATCTGACTTCATTTTACATGTGATAGACTTCATGATAGGAAGGCCGTCTCAAAATTGACACCAAAAAGAAAAGCCTTAAAATGTACATTTTCTAGGATAAACCTAGTGGACAAAATATCAAGCGGGCTGCATGAAGACTGTACATTTTGTTGTGGGTCTGTCCCTCCAGGGGCTTCCCTGGTGGCTCAGTAGTAGTAAAGAATCCACCTGCCAATGCAGGACTCATGGGTTCAATCCCTGAGTCAGGAAGATCCCCTGGAGGAAGAAAGGGCAACTCACAGCAGTATTCTTGCCTGGAGAACCCTATGCACGGAGGATCCTGGCAGTACAGTCCATGTGGTCATGAGAGTCGGACACAACTGAGTGATCAAGCAATAGCAGCTGTCCCTCCAGGGCAGGGCTGCCTCAGACGATCCATCTGGCATCTCTGAATCTCAGCACCTTGTCTGAAAATGAGAATCCACACGTCAGGTAACCAGGCCAGCCATCTCTCTGTCTCCCAGGGACCGTCCTGGCTTTACCACCAGCCTGGCACAGTGGGTCACTCAACTCCAAGAATTTGACTGAGAGCAAAACCAAGGCTGGTGAGCAGGCGGGGGTCCACAAGCCCTCAAAAAGTGTTCCTCCAGCTCCTCCATGGTTATTTTATGCCAGGCCTGCCCGCCCTTTAATGCTTCCTTTCAAACATCTCCTCACTGTGGTTCCCAAACATTCAATGAAACATGGAAAGCATCGTCAGTTTTTCTCAAAGTGAAATTCATTCTATTTACATGACAATCCTTTAAGATTATTACCTTCCAATTTCAGTGCAAAAGTGCCTTTCTTTTATGAAAAGATGATAGTTTCTTCACTACTCCTTATGTGACAGAGGGTGTGGACATGTTCAGATCTGAGCCCTGACTTCTGGACGTGTTACTGTTCCTTGAGACTTAGAGGCAGAAGCCCTGCCCTGGGGACAGTCAGGCAACTTGGAATTTGTGTTGCCCACCCGCTGGCCCCCAGGGCAGCCCAGACCGCCTCCAAAGCCCTCAATCGGGCTCAGGTTTGGTCTCTTAAGGAGCTCCCTGTGGCTCGGCTGAGCTTTTGAACCTTGAGGAGGGTGGGTCAGGTCAGTTTCCATAAAAAGACTTATTGCTTTGAAATTCTGTTTTCTTACAGACCTAGCAAGGGCACATTTACTGGAGTTCATCAGAAGCTTTTAGATCGGGTCCTTTGTCCTATGCTTTTATGCTTTTATGTTTGATTTTTGTTTGTTTGTTTTATTATTGTTTTTTTCTTTTCCAGGTGTGTTAGAAAAGTTTGTTAAGTAAATCAAAAAGTATGTTAATTTCTGCATTTAAATAACTGTGAGGTCAAACTAATGGGAGGAGCCCTCAGAATTCCAGGGGACACTCTTGGGAAGACACAGCCCTCTCTCCTTAGCAACCTCCCAGGACAGCAGAGGAGCGGAAGGAGCTCCCCGGCCCCGAGCATGGACCAGAGGCCGGACGGGCCCACGGTCCACACTGAACCTTTTCTTCAGTCTTCAGGTTCGAAGTGCAAGCCAGGCATCTTCAGTCTTCTCATCCAGATGAAGGTCAGGGTGTACCAGCAACGTGCTCAGGGCCACACAGTGAATAAATGGCTGAGATGTGAAACCAATAAAATCAAGCCCTTCCTGCACAGGGGCCTCTCCTGAGACCCGAGACATACCTTCACCTGAGGGGCTTTCCTGTCCCCTGACATCTGGGTTTATCTCAGGATTTGTTTTTCTCTCAAAGCAAACAGGATGCCAAGCACTCTAGGGTGGCCAGGGATCAGAGAACATCCTTTCCTTTTTAAAATATCCTCTAGCGGAACTTGCCTTGTGGTCCAGTGGTTAAGACTTCACCTTCCAGTGCAGGGGGTGCAGGTTCCATCCCTGATCGGGGAGCTAAGATCCTACAAGACTAGTGGCCAAGACAAAACAAAAGCAATATGGTAAGAAATTCAATAAAGACTTTAAAAATGGTCCACTTCTCCCATCCCCGCCCCCCCAAAATGGAAAAACATCCCCTGACTTCTCCCATCCAAGTACTAACCAGGCCCAATCCTGCTTAGCTTCCGAGATTAGACGAGATCAGGTGCATTCAGGGTGGTATGGCTGTAGACTCACCTGGCTTCTGATGTGTTCAAAACCCCAGGAGAAAGCGTTTCACGTCCAGCCAGTATTTAGGAAGCACACCAGGGTGGCATCCACTGAGGAGGTTTAGGTGAGTTGTTTTGCAGACACCATGGTCTACTAACTCTAAAACACCATCCAAACTGTAGATAATCTCATTGATTGCAAGTCCACCTAAGAAGGGTCCAACCCTAGTCTGAAAAACAAATTGACCTGAATAGACCATAAGGAGGGCACCGAGTCTGGGATCACTGCCTTTCCTTAGCCCTCACACTAACCCTCCCCCTGTTATAACCTGATTTCTAACCTGTCATGTCCCAGAAGCAGCTGCGTGCCCAGATCACCTCCTGCTGATAAACACCGTAACTGTCGTCCTGCCGACCCCCCGCGACCATCCTTAACCAAAGGCCCTCTCTGGGCCTCGGCTGAGCCCTCTTCTGGGGACCCCACGAGAGCACCGGCCTGTGTCACCTCATTCTAACCCTCAGAGCCGGACTCTCACGCCACACAGTTTACAGATGAGAAAACCAAGGCTCGGAAAAGTTTGCTGAAGCACCCGGAGCCCAGGCTTTGAGCTCAGGGCTTTCTCCCAAAGCCCACTGGCCAGCATACAATAAGCCTGCTCGCCTACGTGGAGACCCTTCTTCCCCAGGCACTCTGATGGCCACAGTCCTGCAAGTGGCCCCCTCCATCAGTGGTGAGCTCGACACAGCCCCTGGGCCTCGTGGGTGCTGGTGGTCTTCCCTCACCCCCTCCTTATTCTGTCCCTCCATCCCCTGTTTTGGTCTCTGCATGATCCCATGCCTATGTCCAACTCAAACATCTCTCCACGTTTCAGAGCCTTGCTCCTCATAGGCTTCTCAGCCCCTTCTGCGGCCTCCTTATCCTCTTTCATGATGTTCCTCTTTCTCGAAGCTTCACCCTGACTCGTGCTGCAGTGATGAACATTTACACAGTCTCCCAGAGGGCACGGGAGAGGCTACAGAGGAACAAGGTTAGAGAAAGGGACCCGTTGCGAGGGGTGAGGCTCATCAGGTGAGGCTCACCCCAACGTGTGCATGCGTGCTAAGTCACTTCGAGTTGTGTGCAACTCTGAGACTCCGTGGACAGTATCCAGCCAGGCTCCTCTGTCCATGAAATTCTCCAGTCAAGAATACTGGAGTGGATTGTCATGCCCTCCCCCAGGGGATCTTCCCTGTGTCCCTTGCGTCTCCTGCATTGCAGGCTGGTTCTTTCCCACTAGTGCCCCCTAGGACGCTCACTCATCCCTTGGAAGGTCAGAAAGCAGGCCGTATACCTTCCCCATGGGGGTGAATGAAGAGTGCTTGTGGGGTGCATCCTCAGGGTTGTAGGGCAGGGACTGGATGTCAGTGTGGGGCCTTGACACACTCTGGCTCCCTCCGTGTCCTCACAATGGAGCCCTGGGGTCAGGAAGCTGGTTCTTAACAAGCAGATTGGGTGAAGCTGATGAAGCTGGGGCCACATCACACTTTCTGAAATGCTCAGGGCCTGGTCCCTTAGAACCCTGGAAACAGCAGCTCAGAATGATGGGACAGCTTAAACAGGCCCCCAGAGCAGGTGCTTCTTGGGCAGGTTGAGTGAGAGTGGGGGCCGGTCAGGAGGGGGAAGTTGAAGTTGGCTGTCTCAGGCGTCTGGCACTGGAGTCAGGTCCCGGAGCCCTGATCTTCTCATCCGTGGGGCATGTGCCACATCCATCTTGGCAAGTCAGTCACAGACCAGAGAGAGCTTCCCAACCCTCTTGCACCCGACCTGCCATAGAGAAGGCCCTTTCAACCTTCCCCCAAAAGAGTGCAAAAGCTCCAGGGTTCTGTACATGGTACCTTTGTGAATCAAACTTAAAATGATTAATTATGGAGGTCTTTTTGGTAATACTGTGAGCGGACAATGAAATGTGTGTTTGTCTGGATTTCAGAAATAAAATAGGAAAGCCCGCTAGAGGAAAGAAGCAGAGCTTTGTGTTATATGACAATGAGAGAAACGAAGGAAAAAAAGCAATGTTTTGCCAAAATCTCTTGCACATGTGAGAAACCAGGCAAAAGGCCCAAATTGCCATAAAGAACGGGCTTCTCTGGGCGTGTCCGCATACCAAGGGTCTAAGCACTGCAGGAGCTTGGCCCTGTCAGAGAGGAAGGAGAAAAATCCCTCATCTTGTTTTGGCTTGTGCAACCAGGGAGGGTTGGGAGTTTGGAAAGAAAGACTGTATTTATGTGCGACCTTAACGTGATTTACTGACACTGACAAGCCAGCTTGAGACCGGGGAGCCCTGTCTCCCCAGGAGCCCCAGCTCGCCTCTCCTGCTCTGCAGGGACTAGAAAGCTGCACTGCCCTTCACCAGCCCTTGAAGCAGGTGGGAGCCCAGCCCGGTGGCTTCACAAGGCTACCTGCACGTGGGCAAAGATGCTCCGCGGTCAGGGGAGGCGGCTAAGGGGCAGCCGGGGAACCTCAGACGTGCCGGCTGCCACCCGGATCTCGCTTCTGAGAAAGTACAGGATGTGTGCTTTCCAGGCACGGCCACGTGCGTCGCCTCCATCTGGGGAAGGGACTCTGTACTTGGGAAGATGAGAGACTGGGGAGAGGGCGTCTCTCTCCCCTCCTCCACTTCAGTTCAGTCTCAGAACCTGCCCTGCCGGGACCTGTCACTGCAACACGAGAGGGAATTTTCAGATCTTCGCCTCCTCGTTTCCTGTCGTTTCTGCTGCCACACGGTTCTCTAGAAAAAAAATGAGTCTTTTATTCACCTATGCATGCACTTAATCAGAGGTGGATGTGTTCACCCACTCACCTATTTACATAAACTGTGCCAGGTCTGTGCAGGGCGTGGGGAGCACAGTGTGAACCAGAAGGCACCAGTCTGCTTCCCCAGGCTCCTCCTTGGCTAAGGGGGTGGCATCTGGACGGGCAGTGCACCCCAGAGTTTCACGGGAACCCGCAAAACCAAACCCAGGTGCCAGAGAAAGTCAAAAGCAGACAGTGGCCAGTCCCAGGCAAGGATGGAATTAGCCTGGAGCGTCTCTAGACAAATAATAGAAGGCTGGGAGGATAAGCCCACATTAGGCGTTAGCCCCTTTGTAGATAAGGAAAACAAGCAAATTCTCAGTCTTCAGTTTTTGAGTTACTAAACAGATTTGCCCTCGGGGGAGCAAGGCTGCTGATGGACAAAAAGCCCGGAAAGTAGCCCGACTGCAAGGACACAGACTCATCAATGTCGGGAAGGAGTTTGGACCCAAGGGATAACCAGCTGGGGAGCAGCCTGAGATGTACATTTACAGGCTGCTTCGCAGAGCCAGGGGGAGGCGGGAGCAGGATGCAAGCTGGATGACGGTGCGCAAAGAAAGAGGAGGAAGGGGAAAGCCGTGAGAAGACCCCCTGATGGGGGGCTGCCACATGGGGGAGGAAGGAGATGCCGTGGGTTTCCATGGAGCCTTGGCTATGCTGGTGGAGAGACTTGGGGCAGAGGGGACCCCCCTCAGGGGAGCCCTGCTGGGACCCGCCCGGCTGGGCGCACCTGGGGAGAGCGTGGCCGGGCACGCGCACAGTGCACCCCTTAAGACCTGGCAGCTGGCTGACCCGTAACCACGCTCCAGGAAGAGGATTCTCCTGAAGGGAGGCCTGAGTGGGAAGCTTCCTTCCAAGGCCACCCTCACAACTCACTCCCGTCCTCGAGCATCGGGGTGGGGGTGGGGGGGTGGGACGAAAGGGGGCCACATGGGGAGGTCAGGAGCAGTCATGGAAAGGCAGGCTTGTCAGGGGACTGAGAAGCTGGTGATGAGCTCTATGTTGAATACAGTGGGTCTGGGGGGTGCCCTTGAGAAGTGCAGGAGGACCCAGAAGACAGGGACATCCAGACTGAGAAGAGGTCCAGGGAGTGGTCAGCACTGTGGGTGTGAGATGGGGATCGCCGTGGGGGAACGTGCACAGTGAGAAGAGAAGAGAACGCCGGGGTAGAGCTGTGAGCACAACTGCCTTTAAAGAGTGAGCAGAAAACAAAGACGCAATAAAGAGGTCTTGAGGAGGAGAAATGACTAGATCAGAAAACACGGCCGGGAAAAAAGCACCATCAAAGGAGGCCAAAGAAACTCTAAATATTGCGAAATCAGTCCGGCGTTCAGAGCAGCCAAGAAAAACGGTGGTTTAAAAGTCCCCGTTGGGTTTAGATACACAGAGAAACCTCTACCAACTTGGCAAGGATGGAGTCGGTGTGTGGAGAGAAGGGAAGCCCATGAGCGAGGACCAGGGGAGGAGTCAAAGCAGAGTGCAGGACACCATGGAAAAATGCAAGTAAATGGACCAGAGAGTGGTACCCATGAGGTCCAGGGAGGTTTTTTTTTCCCCCCCTTTACGTTTGCAGATACTTGAGATATCTGCTAAAGGCAGGAAGGAGCCAGTGTACAGGAAAAGTCGGAGATTTTGGAAAAAGAACATAAGAAAGAGTGAGGCCACGGAGGCATGCATGCGGCAGGTGGGATGTAGACCCCGGATGGAGAACCCACCCCAACCAGGAGGAGACAGGAAACACGGATGCCTTCGGGGATCACACTTTTGGAGTTTGGGGACAAGAGGTGGACAGAATCTTTACCTCTGGTCTCCAAGCTCTGGGAAGTAGGCGAAGTGGTCTGCTGACAGTACGGGTGACAGGTGGCTGGGTCTGCCAGCTGATCAAAGTGGAGACGTTTTTGCACAGTTGTGAGTGAGCGCAGGAGGGGAGCCATCCAGGGAAGCCCAGGAGATGACCAGCAGCCGTGGACACCAGGAGGATAGCAACCCAGCCTCTGTCTACACTGCAGGCCTGAGACGTGCCTGTGACTGTGCTCTGTGATCACACTCCTTTCAGTAGTCGTGAAAACTTCAAAAAGGCCGAACTCTGAAGGTTATCGTAAAACCTATTATTCAAGTTTGTTACCCTCTTTTTTTCCCCCCCAAAAAGGGGTATGCTGCTATGCTTGTGAACATGTAGTAGAAGATGGTCTTGAAACTGGCTAAACTACCTCTCAGCTCTTCTAAGGAAATACCAGTGAGATTTTTGAGGCCCTTTGATAACACATATTGGAAGTCCTACCCTGGAATCTTCCCAAATTCCAAACCACCCACTTAGTTAACTCCCTCTTAGCACCACATATGGCAGACCCACCACAACCATGACTTTTGGTCCCTTAGTCAACCTAACTTGTGTGTGTGACCTCTCAGACAGGTCACGACCTTTGAGCCCCGTGGAAGGGGGCAGTGCTTTAGGGAGGGTACCTCCCACGTGAAGAGATGCTGTAGATTCATGCTTGTGCTCAGTCGTGTCCGACTCTGTGCGACCCCATGGACTGTGGCCCACCAGGCTCCTCTGTCCATGAACTTCCCCAGGCAAGAATACTGGAGTGGTTGCCTTGCCCTCCTCCAGGGGATCTTCCCAACCCAGGTATTGAACCCTCCTCTTCTTCACTGGCAGGCGAATTCTTTTACCACTGAGCCTTCTGGGAAGCCCACTGTAGATTAAGGGATATCATTTAAAGGAGCTGAGCCAAAAAATTCTTTACATTTTGCATTTCACTTGTGATGCATTCCATGTGATTTATTATGGACTCTGAATTTTCAAAACCGATTTTTTGTTCTGACTAATATGCTACTAAATACAAATTTTCTCCAAGTTTTTTTTTTTTTTTTTAAATAGTGCAAAGGCTTGATATTGCTCTTAGAATGTTGATAGTGGATTATGCAAGGATGTTACTCGAGAACACCTCAACACAGGTTTCCTTCTATGTTGCAGTAAAAGCAACATTTCAGAGCAACGAGTGCTAATACTTGGTGCTCTCCCTGAAAGAAAGAAAGCTGTCTGTTTCAGAAGCAAGTTGAGATCAGTCACTAACAAGTGTCATTTCCTTTAATGTGATTGTAATGTTTGGCTTCTTTTCATGGTCATTTTCTATCCATCCAAGAAGATGGTGTGAATGTATAGTCAGGGTAACGGAAGGTTTTTTTCTTTTTTTTAAGACTCAGGAACTTATTAGAAGGGTCAGAGAAAGGAATAGAAAGAAAAAGTAAGAAGTTTTGATTGATTGATGTAGAATGTTCCACAAGGAGTCAATAGACACCCTTGGAAACATGCGTGTGGTGCGACACAGGACTCCCAGGTGTCCACTCCCATTCAGTCTGCACCACGGCCGTGGAGGTGGGCTGTCCCCCCCTTACAGATGGGGAGACCAAGGCTCACCCAGCTGGACTGAACAGCATGTAGGGGTAGAACACAGGCTCTCTCTGACACAACGGACTGTGATTTTTCTGGAATAGCTGCTGCCTCCTACTATTTGTTTTCCTGCTCATTTAATCCCCCGACAACCTTGCCAGCTAGGAATGACTCTCCCACTTTTGCAGAAGTGGCCTGAAAAATTCCTTCTCAGTCTTTGATGCTGAGTTCAATCATAACCTTCTCTGGATGTCTTCCTTGGGTACCTCAGCCTTTCCAGATTAGGTAGCCTTAATCTTGTATACATCAGTGCATGGCTTTAGCCATGCTGTGTTGAATTCCTTAGCATCTGTGTTGGTCTGTTTTCTACTGCCACCTGGGTGCTTCCTGTGGACGCTTGCACACTTAAAGATTGATGAATGAATGTATTTATTTTAATATAAATATACAAAATACACAAAATTAAGAACTTGACAAAATTTCTCTATAGATGAATTATTGAAGCCCACTATGGGAATGGTTTGTTTAATTATGGCTGAAAAGCGCCGCAAGAATGACTCTTGGGGTGTCATTTATTCATAAATGCTTCCTCAAGCAAATTCCAGAGTACTCTGGCACTTTAGTAATGGGCCCAGTACTTCTGATTAGCCTTAGCAGGTTACTTTAGGGACCTGGCAGGTTTTATAAGGTGAAGCTGAGTAAGCAATGAACCTACTTCTCATTCCTAAATCACATTGATAACTTTATTCAGATATGGCTTTCTCTAAAAAATCTATATTGTTTTATGAATGTTATTTAATTGTATAGGGCATTCTTATGCTCTGAGAAAACCAGGGTCATTACCTTGAGTAAATCTTAATACCTCCCAAAAATATCTAAAGGAGGTAAAAAATGATATGCCCAATTTTTAAGACAAAATTCAAAAGAAGTCTGTTCTTCCTTTATCTCTCAAAATTGGCCACCAGGACAATAAAATGCCCCCACCTATCATGTTTGTATTAAATTGATGACGTCACATCAAAGGAAGGACCTGGTGAATCTTCCGCTGGTCTTAGTTTAGTGTGTGTTACAGGTGCCCCATTGCCGCCAGATCAAGCCATTCCTGAAGGTGCCCTCAGCTCTGGTCCACCTTCCAGGCTCGTCTGCTCCTCTCCTCCAGGCCTCCTTTGCCAACCTTAGTTGAGTGCCTGTTATGAGGCTACAATATCAAGCCTTTAAAGGTCTGAGGAACAGATTCTGGATTCTCCCAAGTAAGGTGCCTGTGCCCTGGGGGTCTGATTTCTCTGTAGTGCTTACTCTACATGTGCATGTGTGGAGAGACCATATGACCCTTCCGGTATTTACCTGCTTCTGGAAACAAACGCCCCTTTTAGAGAACGCTTAGTTTCAACATCAAATATCAAAGCAATACCTACAAATGAGCAGTAGTGGTCTGTCATCCTGACATGAGTGCTCTTTGACAAAGATGGTGACAGCAGATTGGGGTTTCCCTCTCTTTCCTTTTCTGTCTCTCTCTGTCTCTGTGTCCCCCTCTCTCTCCCTCTCCGCCTCTGTCTTTTTAATCAAGATAATGTTTCACAGTTTCCACAAGAAACAAACAGATGCTTCCCTTGTTTTTGCAAAGCAGTCACTAAAACAAGCACAGAAGAAAGGAAATAAAGGGATTCATTTCACATTCCCTAGGCATTCACCAATGAGATGGACATCAGCTCAGTTAAGGGAAATAGTTTTTTTAAGTAAGCTTGTTAAACGCACGGGCTTCCCTGATGGCTCAGCGGCAAAGAATCCACCTGCAATGCAGGAGACATGGGTTTGATCCCTGGGTCAGGAAGATCTCCTTGAGAAGGACATGGCAACCCACTCCAGTATTCTGGGCTGGAGAATCTCATGGACAGAGGAGCCTACTGGGTTATAGTCCGTAGGGTTGCAAAGGGTCAGACACGGCTTACTGACTACACAACAACAACATAGCACACACAAGCACAAGAAATGAAAAGTGCTCCTGCTCAGCAGTGGGTGTTTTGGTCTAAGATATGCTGTGAAGCCTCATCGCTCTGGTTGTCCCGGCAAAGGCTTTAGAGAATCCTAACTAAAATTCCTCCGGA
The DNA here is from genome assembly GCF_033118175.1 of Dama dama. Taxonomy (NCBI): domain Eukaryota; kingdom Metazoa; phylum Chordata; class Mammalia; order Artiodactyla; family Cervidae; genus Dama; species Dama dama. Next base: position 15,661,802 of record NC_083691.1, on the reverse strand, counting down.
GGCTCAGCCTTGGATTTTCACGGAGAGATTGGACAGCCCGCTGGGAGCCCTGCCATGGCCAGGAAGGCAGCACCGAGCTTGGTAACAAGATTTTAGCTGCTCCAATTTCCCAGGACAACAGCCCACACCTTCCAGTGGCTGCTTTGGTTTCCAAAGTGTTCACCCTAGTTAGGAAGTTCACTAGGACTCCATGAAAAGGCACCAAGTCAAAGCCATCCTCTTATTTTATGGCATTCTCCCCTCACCAGTGGAAAAGAAATAGAAAATAGTGAATAAAAGAAAATGCAAAATCCACACAAGATGGAGAGAGAACCCACCGCCTAAGACAGCATCTCCTGGGTCGCCGGTCCAAGGCACTTGCATGTTCTTTTACTGGGTCTTGCTTTGGGGGATCACCAAGAAGCACGGCTCCTGCTCCTTGTGGGTAGTGAGCACTCAGTTCCTCCTTGGCCCTCTCGGAGCCCCTCTGCTGATTGGAATTGGTGGTACTGGAGTTGTATTTACAACTGGGTCAAGTGACTGCAATGGAGTGAACACAAAATATAGAGCTATTTGCGCCTCTGATAAAACCCGGGCCATCAGCATACATTAGCCTGCCCTCAAAGAGGAAGATCCACACCAGCACATGGATGGCACTAGCTGACGTGACAGCCCAGACTCAGGTCCGAGAGCAGATTACCGCTACTTGCTGTATGGTTGATTCCCGGTATAGCCGGGCTGGGTCCTTTCCAGCAGACCCCGGTTAACACTTGGTCCCAGAGCCTGGGTTCCTGCTGCAGGCACCGGGCCACACTGTCCTTTGTAATAGCTGAGATGCAGCAAGGTCCTCCCTCCTCCCGGGCTGGCTGGAGGAGCAGGCCTTTTTAGCCCGCAGCAGAGCATTCTAAAGCCCCCGGGGTCTCAGGCTGGGAGTGGGAGGGCGAAGGTCAGCACAAGAATAAGCCCAGTGGGGTCATTACAGAAGCAGAAAAACCGTGTTCCCACGGACCTGCCTGTGGCTTAGACTTCACACCTCTCCCCTCCCCTTCCCCCCTTCCCACATTCATGGGTCCTATGAAAGGCTTGCAGAAGACTCCCCATTGCTGTAGGATAGTCCATTTGGTTTTTCCTCTCACCTTCTTGAGACCTGCTTACAAACCTACACGGGCTTCCCCTGGCCTCCCAGATCAAGCCATTCCTGAAGGTGCCTCAGCTGTGGCCCACCTTCTGGGGTCATCTGGTTCTCTCTTCCATGCCAGAGCCGCACTGAGCCTAAAACCTCTTGCCTGGCCCACCTGCCCATCCTACCATTAAGGTCTTTCTGCTGAGAGCATTCTTTCCCCTCATCCCCTCGAGAATGCCCCCTCTTTCAAGGATCCAGCAGTCCTTGTGTCAAATTGCTAAGGCTGCAATAATGAAGCACCCAGACTGGGAGGCTTAAACCTCTGGAATCTAATGCCTGATGATCTATTGCCTGAGGTGGAGCTGATGTGATAATACAAGACATAAAGTGCACAATAAATGCAATGCACTTGAATCATACCAAAGCCATCCCCACCCCACCCCTACCACGGGAAAATTGTCTTCCATGAAACCAGTCCCTGGTGCCCGAAAGGTTGGGGACCTCTGGCTTAAACAGCAGGGATGTACTGTCTTGTGGTCTGAAGTCTGGAAGTCTGAGATCAAGGTATAGGGAGGCTGGTTCTTTCTGAGGCTGTGATGAGGGTTCTGACTCATCTCCCTCTTCTGGCTCCTGGTGGTTTGCTGCCAATCTTTATATTCCTTGACTGGTAGAAGCATCACCTGACTCTGCCTTCATCCTCACCTTCTCCCCATGTGTCTGTATCCAAACCCCCCTCTTTTTTTATAAAAACACAGCCATATTGAGTGAAGCCTGCCCTAATGATCTCATTCTAAACTGATCATCTGTAGAGACTTTCTTTTTAAATGAATTCAGTCCTGGATATTGGGTGGGGGGAGAGGGGGTAGGTAGGATTTTCATACATCATCCTGGGGACACAACCAGCCCATTAACTCCCTCTCTGCATTTCACTCCCTGCCCCCATCCCAGCCAGAGCCCCTCCTTGCTGTGGCCTGCGGATCCCCATAGATACTTCAGCTACACCTAGGCTCTCAGGAGGTGGGGTTATCTCACTTCCTGATTCCTGCCTCACTTTTCTGAGTTCGTTGAGGACAGAAGGGTGAGGACGTCTTTAGTCTGAGACCCGCAACTTGGCCCCCGGGTGGGGACAAAAAAAAAAAAGGTTGTCAGCCTGACAAGCTGTTCCAAGTCCTCCTAATCTTCAAATAGGTGAGCGCTGGCTCTGCTCTGAGGTTGTGAATTTCCCTTTGCTCCGGGACTCCTTGTCCCTTGCAGATTTCTCTCAGTGGGGCCTGGAGGAAGCCAGGAAATACCGGCTTAGCCCCATCAGGATGCCCAGGAGGATGCTGGCTCTGCCTGGATGCTTGGTCAGGAGGGGTGCTCGGAGGGGACAGGCCTGATGGTTTCAGGACCACATCTGCACCTTTCACAAGAAGAGACAGAGGCCTGGTTTCTCCCTAAATCCACTAGCCTCTAAGAATAGAATTTTCCTTTCTGGAGCCTCCTATTAAGTGTCATTTGAGAGCGCACAGTTGGTATTTGTCTAAATATACGTGGATTGCTAATCTCTTGATCTTCGAAGGGAATCTTTTAATAAATATTTTTAGCATTTAAATGAAAGTAGCAAGTGTCACTAACTAATTTTAGGACATCCCTCACGAATAAAGCATGGAACTCTTTGGAGAAGAGAGTTTCCTGACTGTCTTGAAGGAGTTGTTTCTTTTCAACAACGTCTGGTTTCAAGTTTCAAGGTGTGCTGGGGACCACTGCAGAGCAAACATCCTGCATCGTATCCCTGTAGCAGCACCTTCTAATCGACCTAGACAGGACACAAAGGAAGCAATCGCTCTCCTTGTCAGGAGAGAAAGACGCCACAAACGTGCAGGCCCTGCTTCCGCGGTCACCGGGGCTTAGGAATCTTCCCTCCAGGTCACGGAAGCCTTGATTTCCTGTCCACGGTGCCTGCACCTTTCCTGGGGCTGAACTCTCCTGGGAAAAAACAGGCCTGGCACCTGGGAAAGGGAAAAAAGGCTGAGGTTCCCTCTATGATTGTTGTTGTTTTCAAGTAGCAGCTTTATTGAGGTATAATTAACATACCTTAGCATCTTGAAATGTACAAGTCAGTAGTTTCCACAGAGCTGTGCCAATAGGATCCCTGCCTAATTCCAGCACATGTTCATCCCCTCCAGAAGAAATCCTATCAGCAGTCACCCCACCCCCGTCCCTGGCAACCACTTTCTACTTTCTGTTTCTGTGGATAAAGAGGAAGATTAGCTTTGGGGATCAGCTTGTATATTTAATGCTTTGCTCAGTGAGCAGGGGCAAAATGCAAAGAGCCAACAGTAACTTGGTTTAATTTTCTAGGGAACTCGTCCTGTGTCATTAAAAGAAAAATTGTGACTTTTCATTAGGACGGATGGATTTACTGAGTCTGCGTCCCAGTGAGACAGAAAGGAGAGACGGAGGTGGCAGGAAGCTTGGACTCACCCTCCTCAGTCTGTCGGGGTGTGATCTGGTCTCGTGCAGCTGGGACCTTGTAGAAGTTGTGAGAATCCAAGACTGACCAGAAATGAGCACTCAGGACATCTCGGGTCTCATGCTCAGAGCCATCAAGTTACCAAGAGACTCTGCAGGTTGGAGGGGGTGGTTCTGGGCCAGCAGCTCCTCCATCAAACTTCCCAGGCTCTGAGCCCAGCTGATTTCCAGCTCAGGGATAACAGAGTTTGGGTGGACCAGTCCCAAGGGGTGAGCTGGAGGCAAGACCTGAATGTCTAGCTTCTTTGGGCATTCCTCCCCCCTTTTATGGGCTTCCCAGGTGGCCCTAGTGGTAAAGAACCCACCTGCCAAGGCAGGAGACCTAAGAGAAGAGGGTTCAGTCCCTAGATTGGGAAGAACCCCTGGAGGAGGGCATGGCAGACCACTCCAGTATTCTTGCCTGGAGTATCCCACGGACAGAGGAGCCTTGCAGGCTACGGTCCACAGGGTTGCAAAGCGTCAGACACCGCTGAAGTGACTTAGGATGCATGCATGCCCCTATTTTGTGTTGAATGAAGTCAGTCACTGAATAAATGCTTTGTGACAATGGCCTTGGCAGGTAAATCCATCACTCAGAGGGGCTGGATGGAGTGCAGACACTCACAAATCCACGTGTTTACTCAGTGTACGTTGATGATTGTCATGGAAATCACACCCACACCAACCTCTGCAAGAGAAGACTCCCCTGGGTCTGGATGCTGGATGCTGGGCACGCTCCTCAGCAGCTCAGGGTCACGTTGGGATATGTGCCGAGGGGCAGGAAGGGAGGGCACACTGACAAACAGCCACATTAGGAGTGAAAACTGACACATCCAGGAACCGAGGACGGGAGGAAGAACAGGCTTAGAGCAGGAATAAATTGTTTCTACTGAGCTGTTGAGCTCTGTGACTATCTACCCCTAGCCATACATGTATGTGCAAGCATACACACACACGTGCACACATGTGCCTACACACACACCCCTAATGAGAAAACTTCTTGATCTCTGAGCACCCGCTCTTGGTCAGGTGCTCGTCTCAGTTTTATGTGCGTCTTTCCCTTTGTCTTTCCATAACTCAACAAGATATAGATGTAGTTAGCCCCCTTTTCCTCCAGGAAATGAAGACTGTTTCAAATATCATGGTGTGTGTTAGTTGCTTCAGTCGTGTCTGACTCTTTGCGACCCCAGGGACTGTAGCCCTCCAGGCTCCTCTGTCCACGGGGATTCTCCAGGCAAGAATACTGGAGGGGGTTGCCCTGCCCTCCTCTAGGGGATCTTCCCCACCCAGGGATCGAACCTGCGTTCTAGGTCTCCTGCATTGGCAGGCAGGTTCTCTACTACTAACGCCACCTGTCGAAACCCCTCAACTATCACAGGGCCCGGACGATTAGAAAGCAGGGCCCCCCTGATGCTGAGCTCGGGATCCATCCAGGAAGCCAGGTTGGGGCCCTGGAGCCAGCTCTCGGCACAGGGGGTGGTGGGACAGGTGACCGTGAGAAGGATGTTCAGCCAGGTGGGAGGGACGGAGGGAACAGGGCCAGGGGCGGGGGCCGGGGGGCGGGGGAACAGGAAGGGGAGGCAGCGCATGGCAGGGCGGGACTTCCGGCTCAGATCTGTCCACACAAAGGCCTTGGGCTTAAATCCTACAGCGCTTCCTACAAGCTGCAGAAACTGTACAGTTCTCATCTCTCGGAGGCCTTTATAGGATTCGGCACATCAAAGGCTTTGAAAATCCAGCAATCCCCAGGCAGGGGGAAGGACAGGGCTTCCCTGTGGTGGCCAGGAGCTAATCCTCCTGTAAGACAGGCACATCCCAGGGCCCTTGTCCAGAGCAGCTTCGTGCCCACAACTGGGGGCGGGGAGGGGGGTTCTGGGGGGGGGGGGGGGGGAGGGGCAGCTGGTGGGCAGGTGGGGGCAGCCACGGGCTGGCTCAGGGCACCTGGGCTGAGACCTGGGAGGGAGTGAGCCAGTCTGCTGCGGAGCTCAAGCTGGAGGAAAGCAAGATGAGAGTCTTCAAGGAATAAAAGAGCGCTTGTGGGGGGATTGCAGCTGGATCAAACAATTTCCAAAGAAGAGGAAAAATTGGCAGATGGCAGCAATTTTTTTTTCCATTTGCTCCTTGGAAGGAAAGCGATGACAGACCTAGATAGTGCAATAAAAAGCAGAGACATCACTTTGATGACAAAGGTCCGAATAGTTTTTCCAGTAGTTGTGTACAGATGTGAGAGCTGGACCATAGAGAAGGGTGAATTCTGAAGAACTGATGCTTTTGAACTGTGGTGCTGGAGAAGACTCTTGAGAGTCCCATGGACTGCAAGGAGATCAAACCAGTCAATCCTAAAGGAAATCAACCCTGAATATTCATTGGAAGGACTGATGTGAAACTCTTAATACTTTGGCCACCTGATGTGAAGAACCAGCTCATTGGAAAAGACCCTGATGAAGGGAAAGACTGAAGGCAGGAGGAGAAGGGGATGACAGAGGATGAGATGGTTGGATTGTATCACCAACTCAGTGGACATGAATTTGAACAAACTCTAGGAGATAGTGAAGGACAGGGAAGCCTGGAGTGCTGCAGTTCACAGGGCTACAAAGAGACACAACTCAGTGACTGAAAAACAACAACAAAACACTTTCAAAAGTCCAATCTGCTGGTCGCTTCAACCAGTATCCTTAAGGGTGCGCAGTTAAAGGCAGGGACTTTGGACCCGAAAGTTTGGGTTTGAGTTTTCACATCACTGCTCACCTGTTATGTGACTTTGGAAAAGTTAACAAACCTCTCTGAGCTTCAGTTTTCCCACCTGTCACGACGTGGTTGATGCCGACAGCGTCGTGATGCTCCAAACTCTCACACACATGAAGTGAGGGCCGTGGTCCAGAAGGTGTAGGCAGCCCCCGCAGAGACTGGTTCTCCTTCCACAGCCACAGTCGCTTCCCAGGGCTCCCAGCAAAGCCCTGGGCACGTGTGCTCCCCCCAGCCGCTCATGTACCCAGGGTTCTTAGAACAGGAGGTGCTTCTTCAAAGGACAGGTGAAAGCGTGTCAATAGATGTGGGGAAACTGGGTAGTTTCTAGTAGTTTCTCAGTGTGAATCTATGGAAGGGCACAGGAACTAGAGAGCGCACCCTGGAGACAGATTTTGAGACACTGACCCTCTGGAACCCATGTCAAACGAGGGAGCCCCGAGTGCAGGGTGAGCACCACCACTCAGATCACTGTTAGTAAGAAGGGATGCACCCGTGCTATGTCGCTTCTGACTCTTTACTACCCCATGGACTGCAGCCCACCAGGCTCCTCTGTCTGTGGGATTCTCCAGGCAACAATACTGGAGTGGGTTGCTGTGCCCTCCTGCAGGGGATCTTCCCGACCTAGGGATCAAACCTGCGTCTCTTATGTCTTCTGCATCGGCAGGCAGGTTCTATACAGCTAGGGCCACTTGGGAAGCCCGATGAGAAAGGTGCCCGTCTTCTAACAGGTCTGTCCCTCATCACGCCTTCACAGATTCTACAATGATGTTGAAGCCAGTAGTCACCTGTGCCTAATGCTGTGATTATAAAAGCAGGATCATCTGGATGACTTTTTTTTTTTTTTTTTTTTTTGAGCCCCATATAGTCTTACAAGTCCTTCCTGGTGGCTCAGATGGTAAAGAATCTGCCTGCAATGTGGGAGACCTGGGTTCGATCCCTGGGTTGGGAAGATCCCCTGGAGAAGGGAATGGCAACCACTCCAGTATTCTTGCCTGGAGAATCTCACAGACTGAAGAGCCCAGTGGGCTATGGTCCATGGGATCATAAAGAGTCGGATAGGACTGAGCGACTATCACACACAGTCTTACAGGGGAGAGTCTACATCACTGTTAACAGTAATTGACAAGAAGAGACTTGACGTAATAGACAAGAGAATGAAATCACCACCTTTGTGTATTCTTCTCCAAAATGTTTAACTTGAATCCGTTCAAGCGTTGAGTTAGATGGAGGTAAGCGCCGCCCACCCGGAACACCCTGCCCCTCCCACCAGACAGTGCAGGAGAAGAGGGGGTGCTCTGCACTCCAGGAGACTGGGGACAACCGGGCTACCCTGGTGATTCTGGACGGAGGCCGCTGGGCTCACACCGAGACGATGGGGGGACAGGCAGGACCAGGTACCCAGTTTAATTCCAGTCCCTAAAGCCATGTGTGTGCATTTCAAGTCAGCAAAATGAAACCTGACTCTCAAAATACGGTCTGAGCAGTGTGGGGAGTTGGCCCCAAGAGTTGAGAGGAGAGAAAGGATGGGGAGGAGACAGCACAGACGAGGCATCAGCTGGACCTGAGGAGGTCAGTGGGAGCTGGTGTGTGAGCAGGGCCTGGGGGTGGCTGGGTCCCATCTGGAGGAGGGTCTCATTCAGCTTGAATGCAGTTGAGTGAAAGGTCCTGAGCCCAACATCCATGGGCAGGATTGTTTGGGGGGAAAGCACCGAGTACAGTGGCCAGCCGGTAAGAACGGGTGAAATATGGATTCATTCATGATCAAATCTGCTTTTCCCCTCATCAAAAACACTCCACCAGGGAGAAACAAAGCCAGGTAGCCTAGTGGCTATGAGCACACACTCTGGTTTCCAAACACCTGCTTTCTAATCCCTTTTCTGGTACCCACTGCGGAGTAATCTTGAGGGAGTTCCCTACACTCTCTGTGCCTCAGTTTACTTGAGTAAAAACCGCAAGTGATAGTAGCAATGCTTAGGTAATTAGGTTGCTGTATTACATGACTTGAGTTTCCCAGGTGGCTCAGTGGGAAAAGAACCTGCCTGCAATGCAGGAGATGCTAAAGATATGGGTTCGATTCCTGAGTCGGGAAGATTTCCCTTGAGGAGCATATGGCAACACACTCCAGTATTCTTGCCTGGAGAATTCCACGGACAGAGGATGGGCTACAGTCCACAGGTGTCAAAGTGTCAGATGCAACTGAAGCAACTGAACACACAGGCATCACATGACTTACTCTTTGCAGAGCTTAGAACAGTCCTGGAGACACACAAATTCTAAAGCAACCTGTAAAAGCCTTGGGTTTAAAATAAATTTTTAAAAATCACACAGGCTGTAACACCAAACTCATGTAAATACTAAAAAGCAGTCCAGTGTTTAAGACTCTGCACTTCCAATGCAAGGGGCGAGGGCTAAATCCTTGGTAGGGGAAGTAAGATCTCACATGCTGCTTGCACACAAGACAAAAAAAAAGTGGGGGGGGGGGATAAACAGTATATTTACAATGGCTAAATCTGGACTGCAGAATCACATGAAAATATTTTCGTTTCTTTTTTATGCTTGTATATGCTTTCCACAAATCATTTGCTGCAATTAAGAAGTGGGTTTCTACAACAGAAGCAAAGCAATGCAAACGATATTAGAATCTTTAACTATGAGAAATAATATATTCTTTGCTTGTATAGTATTTAAAGACTTAGAAGCAATGTGCATATATTCTTTTATGTGATTCTCCTTGTCATTATCCTCATTATGACAATTGAAACAGTGAGCTAAGGGTCTGAAGGGTTAAATTACTTTCCCAGGTCTTGGAGTCAGCATTAGAGTCAGCCTTTGGCTCCACGGACAAAAGCTTTCTCCCCTTTGCTTCTTATTTGCAGTGAAAAATAGAGAAACACAACTGACAGGCCTTCTTAGTGACATTTCAGAGCTCCTTGTCCATACCTGCAGTATGCCATTATCTGCAGGAACACTTGGAATTCATAAGCCCCTATTCTAGGAGGAGTGTTTTGGAGGAAGCCAGCCCAGTCCTCTGCTTTCTTATGCACGCTTCCTCCCTGATTCTGAAAGCCATGACAAAGCAGGCAGGGCTTGGGCTGGCAGGGGTCCTCTGGGCCCATTCAAATGCCTTCAGCCCGGTTTTCAGGTTTTCAATCTCAGAAGGTCAGCACTGTGTGGGGAAAAAGCCCGGACCACGTTGGGGCAACGCCTCCAAGGTGAACTCCACCCATCCCACAACCAGGTCCCAAGAAGCCACGTTTTCTTTCTCTGAAGCTGCTTACTGTCCTGAGACTGCCTCTCCCTGCCCGCCCGCGGGCTTTAGGAGAGAAGCTGGGAGGGCACTTGGTTACTGAATGGTGGCTGCTCCATCAGGTGCCCTGGCACCCAACTTGATGAGTTGGAGCCATGTCTCTGCTGGTGGTGACACAGCCAGCATTGCCCAGAGGAGGGGCTCAGACCCATCGACCCCCTTGATTCTTGCGGGATGACCCTCCATTTCCCTTCAAGTTTTGCTGTTTTGATACACTTGCCCCCTAAACTGATGCTTTATGTCCAGCATCCCTTGATTGACTTGATTGTTGCATATTGCTAGTGTGGAATTTCTCTGGATGTTTGCAGCAGGATGGGACAGAAGCTATAAAAAAATGAAAAGACTGAAGACTCCTGGGGAGAAAAGTGATTTCTAAGACTTTTAAACGTATCATCAACACAAAGACATTGTTAAAATGGAGTGGGGAGGGAGGTAAAAATATAACCAAACAATTTGTTTTCTCCCCAAATCACAGGAATACTCTTTCCCACTCTCTGCCAGTCTGTTGGGTTACTTCCTCCACTCAGCTCCTCCAGCACCAACCCCATCACTGCAGGACCGTGGGCTGATGAAAACGGAGCAAACCTGAGGCCAGGGAGGAAGTTCTTTTCATACACATCAACCCTTTTCTCTTTTAGGACTGAGCTCCCTAGGTGATGGTAAAGAGCCCACCTGCCAATCAGGAGACACAAGAGATGCAGGTTCGATCCCTGGGTCGGGAACATCCCCTGGAGATAGAAATGGCAACCCGCTCCAATACTCTTGCCTGGGAAATTCCATGGACAGAGGAACCTGGCGGGCTACAGTCCATGGGGTCACAAAGAGTCAGACACAACTGAGTTGTTTGTTGCTTTGTTATTTACACCACAGTTACCTTGTTCAAGTATCTCAACAAGTCCTGGGATTAGAGAAGTGAGGAAAAAAAAAAAAAATGACCCCCTGGGAAACATGTTTTGTGTCCCAGGCATCAAGCTAGGCTGATGGCTCAGTGGGTAAAGAACCTGTCTGCAATATGGGAGACACAGGAGATGTGGGTTCAATTCCTGGGTCAGGAAAATCCCCTGGAGGAGGAAATGGCAACCCACTCCAGTATTCTTGCCTGAAAAATCCCATGGACAGAAGAGCCTGGTGGACTAAAGTCTAAAGTCCTGCATGACTGAGCAACTAAGCATGCCCTGCCAGGCATCAGGCTATTTAAATGCTTTGCATTTATTATCTTCTTTAATCCCCATAAGAAGCTCTGACATGAGGACCGTTACTCCCTTTTCACAGATAAGGAAACTGAGTCAGAGGGGTGTTAAGTGACTTGTCAGGGGGCCAGGCCGTATAGCCTGAATGCAAGCCAGACTCAGATTCTTAAATGTCAGAGCCCTTATTCTGAGTCCTGACACCACATAGAACATAGAAGACTGCGGGGCCAGAGCAGTTCGGGGATCAGCCAGGGACCATATGGTGGGTGAGTGGTTGACCAATGAGCAGAACTCAGGCCTCCCCAAATTCAGTATAACACAGTTCACCTGCATGCCGTGCACCCATGCACCCTGTCTCTCTTACGCGCGTGCGCGCACACACACACACACACACATACACACACACACACACTCATTCACCAAATCCACTTCTTCATTGGACTCGATGGGCAATCAACACTACTTGTTCAAAGTTCATCAGGTCATTTGTTAATAACCATTTGACCAGAACCTACACGAGTCCGTGTGGTGTAGACAGACGTGTTGACGGGCTAGATGAAGTGGGAGGGATGCAGGAATCTGGTGCTGAGCTCCAGTCCTCTGGGAGGCCGGATGCACAGTGCTGAGCATGCTAGGTGAGTGACATAGCTGTAAACACAGGGGACACGAACCCATAATCAGTGGAAGCCGATGTATAAACACATGAGCACCACTGATAAATGCAGTTCGGAGGGGCAAAGTCCACAGGGTAACAGTCCCCCAGAGGGCACACAGGCTGGCCACAGGGGTCAGCAAGGAGCTGTCCAGATGTGCTGTCACGGCAGGACTGCTGATGGCTGGGTGGTCTGCCCAGCAGGCCGGTTGAGGGGTGCACCTTGAGGGCCAGGGCCCCCGAGGCATGGGCCTCGCCTGGGGCCTGGGCACAGTGCAGTCAGAACAGGACGGGCAGGGCCTCTAAGAGGCAGCTGATGTCGCAGCTGGGCAGCAGCCTGTAGGTCAGAGCTCACACCAGCCACACATCCTACTTGCCTGTAATAAACATCACCAAAAGCTGATTTTTAGGGGCTATTCTCACAATTGACCTAATTGGATAGCCTCAACTATAGATTCATATTTAAGAGTGGAATCAGGGGTTTCCAAGGTGGCACTAGTGGTAAAGAATGCACCTGCCAATTCAGGAGACATGGGTTCAATCCCTGAGTTGGGAAGATCTCCTGGAGAAGGAAATGTCAACCTGTTCCAGTAGTCTTGCCTGGAAAACCCCAAGGACAGAGGAGCCTGGTGGGCTACAGTTCATGGGCTGCAGAGACGGACACAACTGACCACATCTAAGAGGGGTGTCTATGTGTTTAATGAACAGCAGAGAAGGCACAGAGAAAGGATCAGGGCCAGAGACAGCTGGTTATGAAGAGTCATTTAGTAGCTGAGTTTCTTCAAACTAGCTGCTTAAGATTTTTGCTCCTTGATTTCCTTCCTTCCTTAAGGTGGGAATATTCATACTTACAGAACATTGTGGGGCAACATGAGAGAGTGTATCTCTTACAGAATGATTAGCCTGTAAGAGGTACTGAAGATATATTCTAATGTAATAAATTAGCTTTATTAATAAGAATCTAACAAATATGTATCTAATTAATAATATATGTAAGTCTGAAATTCATTAGACTTAAAAAAAACCAATTATTTTAAAGTGGTAACTGTTACATTTCATCTAATAAAGTCACTTTAAGTAATTTTTTTCCCTTTTAGGATCTTCAAATTCCATGTAAATTTCATGAGACATCCCCATGGTAGGAAGGGGGATTTAAAGAGGTAATGATTTGTAAAGGCGATTTAATTCAGCATACTCATAAGTATAAAACCACCTTGTCTGTTTGGCTTCAAAAGCTATGGTTTTTCCAGAAGTCATATACAGATGTGACAGTTGGACCATAAGGAAGGCTGAGAGCCGGAAAATTGGTGCTTTTGAATTGTGGCACTGAAGAAGACTCTTGAGAGTCTCTTGGACTGCAATGAAATCAAACCAGTCCATCCTAAAGGAAATCAATCCTGAATAGTCATTGGAAGGATTGACGCTGAAGCTGAAGCTCCAATATTTTGGTCACCTGAGGCAAAGAGACAAATCACTGGAAAAGACCCTCACGCTGGGAAAGATTGAAAGCTAAAGGAGAAGGGGGTGGCAGAGGATGAGATGGTTAAATAGCATCACTGACTCAGTGGACATTGCTTTCAGCAAACTCTAGGAGATAGCGGGATCAGAGGAACTGGCATGCTGAATTCCATGGGGTCACAAAGAACTGGACACAGCTTAATGACTGAATAACAACAATATTATGTGCACCAGTGATTAAAAAAAATATATAATAGAAAATTTCCAACATATAGAAAAAGAGATACAACAAATCTCATGTTTCCACTTTAATAATCCATAATTCATAGCCACTCTTTTCATTAATAAGTCATCTAATAGATTATTATTTTATTGAATTGCAGTTGATTTACAATGTTGTGTTAGTTCCTGCTATATAGCAAAGCGATTCAGTTATACACATATACATGTAGATAATACGTATCAGTTAGTCAGTTCAGTCGCTCAGTCATGTCCGACTCTCTGCGACCCCATGGACTGCAGCACACCAGGCCTCCCTGTCCATCACCAGCTCTTGGAGTTCACCCAATCTCATGTCCACAGAGTTGGTGATGCCATCCAACCATCTCATCCTCTGTTGTCCACTTCTCGTCCTGCCTTCAATCCTTCCCAGCATCAGGGTCTTCTCAAATTAGTTGGGTCTTCTCAAATTAGTCAGTTCTTTACATCAGGTAGCCAAAGTATTGGAGTTTCAGCTTCAGCATCAGTTCTTCCAATGAATATTCAGGACAGATCCCACTTTAATAATCCATTATTCATAGCCACTCTTTTCATTAATAACTCATCTACTAGATTATTATTTTATTGAATTGCAGTTGATTTACAATGTTGTGTTAGTTCCTGCTATATAGCAAAGTGATTCAGTAATATATATATATACACATGTAGATTATATATATAGAGAGAGATATTCTTTTTCAGTTTTCCATTACAGTTTATTATAATTTTGAATTTAGTTTCCTGTGGTATACACTAGGACCTTGTTGTTTATCTACTAGATTATTTTGAAGCAAATCCCAACATTATATCATTTCTGTGATTTTTAATTTTTTCTGTTTATATGTTTCTAGTATAACAGAAGAACTTAGTAACTAGTGATTTTCTTGAATTCATTTACATTCTGTTGCATTGTGAAGCACAGATTTGATACAATTTCCCATCTTTCCATGAGATGGATCACCAGCAGCCCTCCTACCATTACTCACTAATGAATTAATAGTAGTATATTAATAGCACTAATGAGGACTATTATTTATTGACTATCCATTCTATTCCAGCACTGGTTTGCACCAGATATTTTCCAGAAAAATAAAACCTAGACAGATGGACTACTTTGCCCCATCTTAGGGAACCAGTCGCTGTCTAAACGGGCTTCACAGATGACCCTCATGGTAAAGAATCTGCCTGCCAATACAGACGACACAGATTGGATCCCCGGGTTGGGAAGATCCCTTGGAGGAGGAAATAACACCCTGCTCCAGAATTCTTGCCTGGGAAATCCCATGGGCAGAGGACGACTACAGTCCCTGGGTGCACAAAGAGTCAGACACAACTGAGCAACTGAGCATAAGTGTGAGCATGAGCGCTGTCTGAATGGAGATTTGATCTCAGGCCTTCAGAAATCTAAGCTCGTGATTGTCTCATTGGGAAAACTATTATTGAGACTGCATGTTTCCTTAGATGCATCTCCATGTGTGTCTTGATAATATTTAAAATGTGAATCAGTGCAGTGTTACCATGCCTTTTGACCTCATCATCCTTTCCATTCAAATGAGACATTAACTTTCACAGGTGAGTTGTTATGATAGAAACAGGGAAGAAAGAACACAAGCAGTGAGTCCCGGGCTTCTGGGTGTAAAGAGAGAGATGTGTGAACACTTGCAGGGTCAATGTGCAACGTAAGCCACTCACCTGCTCACACCCCAACACCCAGCCCCTGATCGATAACAGACCAGAGTGAGTAAGTTGCAACATTCCCCTGTAACCCCCAGGGAGCTGTGAGCCCAGGGAGAAGGGGAGCTGAGCAGAGAGGTTGCCATCCCCTCCAGTTCATCAGAGGAAGAAGTCGGTGCCTCTCTTTCACATAGCAAGAATAATGCATGACCCGAAAGACAGGACCCAGATGAGGGCCCCTGCCTTGCAGTGATTGCCAAGTGCTCAGACATTCAGGACCTCCAGAAAGAGTATAATACACACTTGGGAAAATGCCCACATGGTCAGATGTAGTGACTGGAGAAATCATATCCCTTTGCCAGAGAAGCCAGTCCTTTGTTGTAATTTCTACAAAACACTGAACTAAATAAGCATCTATGTGACTAAATTGATCCTTATTGTCTAATAGTAAGTTTCTGCCTTTGGGCCAAGTAGAGGTTTGATAGAGAAATTGTGCTCAGTTACAGAAAACAAAGAAAATGATAATGTTTGCATAAGACAAGTGTCCTGTATAATCTCACCTACTTATCAGTAAGTAATACCTGATGTAGGTTTGAATCACAACCTTTCTCTTCATGAAACTGACGTTATCTAAGAGGTGTATTCCTCATGAGTGTTTCTCAGTCCATGTGTGGCTTTTCACCCTCTGATCACAGACTTTCATTTCCTTGATCTCAGGCTTGTATGGGGCCATGTGACCAGTTTCAGCCAATGGTGCTCAAGGAGACTTGACAGGGGGCATTCCTGGGCAAGCGTACCTGCTGCTGCTCCAGACTCTGGGGTGACCAGAGACACTTCTAGTAGTAGCCCGGGTTCTGGAGTGACGTATGGCTTTGCGGTCCTGACTGATGTAAATAGTTCAGGATGTGAGCCGGAGACACCATTTTTTCTTTTCTGTCATCACACCATAAGATGGCTCAGCTGGTAAAGAATCCACCCCCAGTGCGGGAGACCTGGGTTTGATCCCTGGGTTGGGAAGATCCCCTGGAGAAGGGAAAAGCTATTCACTCCAGTATTCTGGCCTGGAGAGTTAAATGGACTGTATAGTCCATAGGGTCACAAAGAGTCAGACATGACTGGCATTCACTTTCATCATAACTTATCCTGATCGATTCAGATTAATTTTCTGAGATGAAGAAATTAAGCTTTTTTTCTCAAGTCTAGTTCCTTGGCTTTTTCCTGAAAATTCTGTGTGGCAAATTTGGAAACTAACATCCAAAAGGAACGGAGGAGTACTTCTTTTATTTCACTTCACTTAATATTTAAATTATACCACCCTTATGGCAGAAAGTGAAGAGGAACTAACTAAAGAGCCTCCTGATGAGGGTGAAAAGAGTAGAGTGAAAAAGTTGACTTAAAACTCAACAGTCAAAAAACTAAGATCATGGCATCCAGTCCCATCACTTCATGGCAAATAGATGGGGAAACAATGGACACAGTTACAGACTTTATTTTCTTGGGTTCCAAAAGCACTGGAGATGGTGACTGCAGCCATGAAATTAAAAGATGCTCGCTCCTTGGAAGAAAAGTTACGACCAATCAAGGCAGCATTTTAAAAAGCAGAGACATTACTTTGCTGACAAAGGTCTGTATAGTCAAAGCTATGGTTTTTCCAGTAGTCATGTATGAATGTGAGACTTGGGCCATAAAGAAAGCTGAGCACTGAAGAACTGATGCTTTGGAACTGTACTGTTGGAGAAGACTCTTGAGAGTCCTTTGGATTGCAAGGATATCAAACCAGTCAATCCTAAAGGAAATCAACCCTGAATATTCATTGGAAGGACTGATGATGAAGCTGCAGCTCCAATACTTTGGCCACCTGATGTGAAGAACTAACTCATTAGAAAAGATCCTGATGCTGGGAAAGATTGAAGGCAGGAGGAGAAGGGGACAACAGAGGATGAGATGGTTGAATGGCACCACTAACTTAATGGACATGAGTTTGAGCAATCTCCAGGAGATGATGAAGGACAGGGAAGCCCGACGTGCTGCAGTCTATGGGGTCGCAAAGATCAGACATGACTGAGCAATTGAACAAAACCAACAAATATTTAAATATGTCTATAAATATTTTAAATAAAGTTTTAAAAAGCTCACATATTTTAAAAATCACTGCCTTCATTTCCACAAGAAAAAAAAATACCCTCTGGCCACTCTGACTCAGATAATATGGTAAATACTGTAACATAAGAAATGCTATGAAGTTGCCACTTTTCACTTTGGGAAATGATGTGTTTGTCCTGCAGGCCCTGCTTCTCTTCTGGGTGATGTCAAGTCTCCCACAGGCGGCATTCGGGGGAAGGCAGCACGTGGTCCTCTTCAGTTCTGTATCTGTGCCATGCTGTCTGTCATCCCCATGGTGTAGACAAATCAGCCTCTTAAGACGGTGGAGCTGTGACTGCAGAGACAGCACCTACGGGGGATGCGGAGTGGCAAGTGGCAGGAGGGGTGGCTTTCCCACTCCTGTCCCCATCGACATTCAGTTGCTGTGCCTGAAGCTGCTTCCCGGGTATGACAAGTGTGACTATGTGCCATCATTTGCACGTGACGTGTCTCTGCCAAGCACACTCCCCCACTTCCCCGAGCCCAGGCCGTGTTCCCAGGAGCACTCTGTAGTGAGCCAGGGATGCCAGGACAGGGGACGCTCTCCTCTGCACCTTCCCCCGCTGCTCTCTCCGCATGGCTTCATCTTGCCAGAGCTCCATGCTGGTTTCCCCAAAATATAGAGTCTATGACCCACTAACGCACATCTCCCTGATGTTCTTAGTGTAACTGTGGATGTCCTTCCCAGACAGCTCAGTTGGTAAAGAACCCACCTGCAATGCAGGAGACCCTGGTTCAATTCCTGGGTTGGGAAGATCTGCTGGAGAAGGGATAGGCTACCCACTCCAGTATTCTTGGGCTTCCCTTGTGGCTCAGCTGGGAAAGAATCCACCTGCAGTGTGGGAGATTTGGGTTCGATCCCCGGGTTGGGAGATCCCTGGAGAAGAGAAAGGCTACCCACTCCAGTATTCTGGCTGGGAGGATTCCATGGACTGTACAATCCACAGGGTCGCAAAGATTTGGACAAGACTGAGCGGCTTTCACTTTCCCAGATAAATATTAACTTGTCATTTCTGTGCAGTGTGCGAGAAAGAGGAGTCGAGGATCTGAGCCTATGGAGTTGGAAGCATTCTGTGATTAAAGGAAATGGCAGGTAAGACAGTAAAAGTATGAGCTTGCTTGGGCTGCTGGGACAAAGTACCGAAGACCGGGCAGCTTAAATGACAGAAGCTTGTCATCTCCCAGCTCTGGAGCCAGAAGTCTGAAGTCAAGGTGTCGGCAGGGTTGGTCCCATCTGAGGCTGAGAGCGAGGTCAGTTTCAACTTCTCTCCTTCCCTCGGGGGCTTTGCTGACAGTCTTTGGCGTGTCTTGACTTACAGATGCTTCATACCAAGTTCTGACTTAATCTTCACATGAATTCACTCTGTGCATGTGTCCGTGTTCAAACTTCCCCATTTATAAGGACACAAGCCATACTGGGGCTTCCCTGGTGATTCAGGTGGTAAAAACTCTGCCTGCAAACCAGGAGACCAGGGTTCGATCCCTGAGTCGGGAAGATCCCCTGGAGAAGGGAATGTCAATGCACTGTGGTATTCTTGCCTGGAGAATCACAAGAACAGAGGAGCCTGGTGGGCTGCAGTACACGAGGTCTAAAAGGGTAAGACACAGCTGAGCACACACAGCAGTATTGCATTGTACATGTGGACTACATCTTCTTTATCCATTCATCTATCAGCGTGTCCCTGTTTCTTAATCAAGATACAGACTTACATCTTTTTCTCTGTGGCAAGGTGGTGAATCCTGGGGAAGTGATGACACTGAATGAGTCATCTCTTTAGTCCCCACATCCAGCATAGCGTCTTCTATGTACTAAGGGCTAACTGATGCTTTTGGAATCAAAACAAATTGAGTGCTGAATATAAATATAAACTCATATTAGCAAGTTAGCTTTATCATATAGATAGCAACTAATTATAGTGCTAGGTACAATGCAGTCCTTCAGAGGGACAGGACGGGTGGGATGGTGAACTGACACTACTGAAGTGAGTGAAGTCGCTCAGTCGTGTCCGACTCTTTGCGACCCCGTGGACTGTAGCCTACCAGACTCCTCTGTCCATGGGATTCGCCAGGCAAGAATACTGGAGTGGGTTGCCATTTCCTTCTCCAGGGGATCTTCCCGACCCAGGGATCGAACCCTGAGCTTTAACCTCTGAGCCACCCTAAGTGGTGCTAAATACGTACCCTTGCTAGGTTCTGATGTCTGCATTTGACAGTTCTTCTGTCTCTTTCCTCAAAGCCCTTTTTTGCTCGTCTGCCTTAACAGCCACATCCTACCTCCTAATGTGTTATTTTCCAGCCTGGGGAGCTATCCTCGCTCTTCCTCACATATGTCAAGTGCATGTCCACCTCAGGGCCTTTGCATTCACTGTACCCCCTCCCTGGCTCTTTCATCAGCTCTCTTCACCACCCTCCACTCAGCTCAGCTCAAGTGTCATCGAGACACAGGGACCTTCCCGGCCATCCTGCAGTCCTGTGTCCTACAGCAAAGCCTTCCCATTTTTGCAGAAACCCTCTCTATATCCTCAGCCCACATAAGTGCTCGTCACTGACAGACTTACGTGTATTTGTTTACGTAGTGTCTCCCCTCCTTGTTGCATGAAAAGAAGGACTTTGTGTGTCCCCTGCTACTTCCCAGAAGCCAACCTGGTGCTTGTTACAGGCGAGTCCACAGTGATGTGTGGGCTGGAGGAGACCTGCAAGGCTGTGAGCCTTTGGCCAGAATTAGACTAAATATTCATGAGAACTGAAGAAGCCTTCCCCAAGTCCCAGTCATAAGGGCAAGCTTTGCATTCTCCGTTTGGACCTGCCAGAGGCTTTGGCAGGTCGGGAACTGGACCCTGACACTCACTCTGCAGGTTCTGGGTCGCTCTCCAGCACTGAGGTGAGAGGAATAACCTCCCAGGCAGAGGAGTGTCAGTGACTGTAGTTATCGATGTAAGCCCCTCTTCAGTCCCGCGTCTGCTCTTTATAAGCACTTCACACACACACACATCAAGAAGCATAGGTGTGTCTGACTGAACAGTGCGCAGCCAGTTGTTTTCCAGATCTGCAGAGGTCCAGTTTGGGACTTCCGGTTCTTCATGCGCTGGTGTGGCTGGAGAATTGTGTCCTGACCGAGCAGCCTGCCGGCCTCTGATCCCACCTCTGGACCCAACGCCGGCACCAAACCATCAGGGTCCCCAAATCAGCGGGCTTTCCTCAAGGTCACCACAGATGCACACCATGGCTTTCTGAGCAACTTCTTTTTACAGAGATCACAGAGATGTTCACGGTCTTATTGGGGGTCTGCTGGGGCAGAAGTGGAATGTAAGGCAAATTTTAACACAGGTAGGGTCAATGCCAGCCCAGGGAGCCTCTCCCAGCACCTGGATGGAGCGGAGTTAGTTCTCCTTTAGAGCTTGGGGATGCCTATGCTCCTCTTGGAGTTTTCTCACCATAAACATAGCCCATCAATCATTTTCAGAGCTACAAAATGAATACCTGTCCTCCCCACATAGACTGTACCTTCTCAGTCAGGTCAGTCACTCAGTTGTGTCTGACTCTTTGTGAACCCATGGACTGCAGCAAGCCAGGACTCCCTGTCCAAAACCAACTCCCGGAGCTTACTCAAACTCATATCCATCGAGTTGGTGATGCCCTTCAAACATTTATCCTCAGTCATCCTCTTCTCCTCCTGCCTTCAATCTTTGCCACTATCAGGGTCTTTTCCAATGAGTCAGCTCTTCGCATCAGGTGGCCAAAGTATTGGAGTTTCAGCTTCAGTATCAGTCCTTTCAATGACTGATGGAAGTCCCTCTATACATCCCTTTTTATTGTTGTACTCCTCCTGACTTCGTCAGTGAATTCAATAAATAATTTGAGCAATAATATATTAAACAGAATCCACGTGGGTCAGCTACAAAATTCTGAGTGGGCTGTAGGAAACTTTAGGTGACTGGCAAGGACACAGTGCCTAAGGGGACCAGTGGACTCAGACCCTGCTTTGATGAGCGTCTCTCAGCCATTCTGGTGGAATCTCATGGAGGAGAAACATTTAAAAAGACCTTTTTGTCAAAACTATTGCTTAGTGATAGGGGAAAGGTTAACAAAATCAGAGAGTAAACATATTATACGAGAAATATAAATAACCTCAGATACGCAGATGACACCACCCTTATGGCAGAAAGTGGAGAAAACTAAAGAGCCTCTTGCTGAAAATGAAAGAGGAGAGTGAAAAAGTTGGCTTAAAACTCAACATTCAAAAAACTAAGATCATCGCATCCGGTCCCATCACTTCATGACAAATAGATGGGGAAACAATGAAAATAGTGACAGACTTTATTTTGGGGGGGCTCTAAAATCACTGCAGATGGTGACTGCAGCCATGAAATTAAAAGACACTTGCTCCTTGGAAGAAAAGCTATGATCAACCTCAGTCAGTTCATTCATGCAGTCATGTCCGTCTCTTCACAATCCCATGGACTGCAGCAAGCCAGGCTTCCCTGTCCATCACCAACTCCTAGAGTTTACTCAAACTCATGTCCATCGAATCAGTGATGTCATCCAACCATCTCATTCTCTGTCATCCCCTTCTCCTCCTGCCTTCAATCTTTCCTAACATCAGGGTCTTTTCAAATGAGTCAGTTCTGCTCATCTGGTGGCCAAAGTATTGGAGTTTCAACTTCAGCATCAGTCCTTCCAATAAATATTCAGGACTGATTTCCTTTAGGATGGACTGGTTGGATCTCCTTGCTGTCCAAGGAACTCTCAAGAGTCTTTTCCAACACCATAGTTCAAAAGCATCAGTTCTTCGGCATTCCGTTTTCTTTATAGGCCAACTCTCACATCCATACATGACTACTGGAAAAACCATACCTTTGACTAGATGGACCTTTGTCGGCAAAGTAATGTCTCTGCTTTTTAATATGCAGTCTAGGTTGGTCATAGATTTTCTTCCAGGGAGCAAGCATCTCTTAATTTCATGGCTGCAGTCACCATGAAGAAGCAAGAAGATATTAAGAAGAGGTGGCAAGAATACACAGAAGAACCATACAAAAAAGGTCTTCACAACCCAGATAATCACAATGGTGTGATCACTCACCTAGAGCCAGACATCCTGGGATGTGAAGTCAAGTGGGCCTTAGGAAGCATCACTACCAACAAAACTCATGGAGGTGGTGGAATTCCAGTTAAGCTATTTAAAATCCTAAAAGATGATGCTGTGAATGTGCTGCACTCAATATGCCAGCAAATTTGAAAAACTCAGCAGTGGCCACAGGACTGGAAAAGGTCAGTTTTCATTCCAATCCCAAAGAAGGGCAATGCCAAAGAATGTTCAAACTATGGCACAACTGCACTCATCTCACATGCTAGCAAAGAAATGCTCAAAATTCTCCAACCCAAGCTTTAGCTGTACGTGAAACATGAAATTCCATATGTTCAAGCTGGATTTTAAAATGACCAACCTAGACAGCATATTAAAAAGCAGAGACATTACTTTGCTGACAAAGGTCTGTCTAGTCAAAGCTATGGTTTTTCCAGTAGTCATGTATGAATGTGAGACTTGGACCATAAAGAAAGCTGAGCACTGAAGAACTGATGCTTCAGAACTGTACTGTTGGAGAAGACTCTTGAGAGTCCCTTGGACAGCAAGGAGATCCAACCAGTCCATCCTAAAGGAAATCAGTCCTGAATATTCATTGGAAGGACTGATGTTCAAGCTGAAACTCCAATACTTTGGCCACCTGATGTGAAGAACTGACTCCTTGGAAAAGACCCTGATGCTGGGAAAGATTGAAGGCAGGAGGAGAAGGGGGATGAAAGAGGATGAGATAGTTGAATGGCATCACCAACTCGATGGACACGAGTTTGAGCTAGCTCCAGGAGTTGGTGGTGGACAGGGAAGCCTGGCACGCTGCAGTCCATGGGTTTGCAAAGAATCGGACAGGACTGAGCTACTGAAAT
Source organism: Dama dama (assembly GCF_033118175.1). Lineage (NCBI taxonomy): Eukaryota > Metazoa > Chordata > Mammalia > Artiodactyla > Cervidae > Dama > Dama dama. The sequence goes on along the minus strand of NC_083691.1, from coordinate 15,638,835 downwards.
GAACTGACTGAAACATTATGCTAATCTTTAAAAATCTTTCTTGAAAAAAGTTAACAACATCAAAAGCCTACTCTACAGTATTAGGTGATTAAAAGCAAGGGATGCAAAACAATATTCAGCATGGGGCTAATTTTGTAAAATACTATGTATGTGTGTGTGTATCTGGGTGTGTGTATGTGTATTTGGGTGTGCAGAGAGAAAAGAACATGACCTCACCAATATTTAATGGTGGTTGATACTGAGAGTGTACTTGTGCTTTTTATATTTATGATCTCCCATATTCCAGAAGTCTCTATCATGTATGTATAGAAAAGATATCAAAGTAAATGGTTTGCTTCTATCTTCTTCCTTTCAAATCACCACAAATAGTAAAGGATTTTCATGGGAGATTTCTGGTGCTAGTTAAACTCTACCAGACTATTCACAAAGAATGCTCAGGTTCTTTTTACAGGAAGAGAAAAAAAAAAATGACTTAGGAAAACTGAGGTCTGGAGGAGAGGAGAGTGGGGATGAATGGATATGTATATATACAGCTGAGTCCTTTCACCGTGCACCTGAAACTATCACAACAATGTTAAATGGCTATACTCAATACAAAACAAAAAGTTCAAAAAAAATTGGCAAATGATAGTACAAATCATATATCTTAATCACCTGTATCTGTGTGTGTGTTTGTACAGACATGCACACACTAATGTCTACATAGGACATTTGCTTATTTTTCCCTGCATCAGTATTCCTCCCATCTTCAGGAAATTTCCTACCTTATAAATATTGCTGTCTCTCACTCTAGAAGCTGAGAAAGACCAAGACAAGCATTCCCAGCCAGCTAGATGCACTAGCTCAGAACTTGGAATCATGAACGTGGAGCTATGCCCTGGGTGTCAGCGATAGAGCATTTCTGGGGGTGTCACAGCTGTGGGGACTGTGGAATTGTCCCCCATGGGCTGCTGACACAGAAGCCACTGGATATCTTTTGGGGCGTGGATTTCGGGCTCATGCTAGCTGCTACCCAGCCTTCCTTGCTTTTCTGTTTCCAAACTGGGTTCTGCAGCTTTTCAGAGGATTCTACTGTTCAGTACATTTGTCTATTTTTATTTGTTGACCAGAGCTGATTTCTACTGCTTGCACCTAAGAGCCCTGGCTACTTGCTATATGTGCTATATGACAGTGCTTTGGGTTCAGGGCCAAATGTGACCTTGAAAAGCACATGAGAAAACAGTTCAGAAAACATTGCAGACAGGAGGGGTTCTACAGAAACATTCTACAGGAGAGGTTCTGATTTAGGTGCTAAAGGAACATAACTTTCCGTTTAGGAAGCCTGAGTCCATTAGTGAACGCCACTAATAGGTCACAAAAAGTAATAGCTAATAAATACTTTATTAGCATTTTTTTGTATCTTGCTAATGGGGAAGTCAACAATTTCAAAAGTAGCAAGAATCACATTTGGCACCAGGCCATTATTCAATGCTTAGTGTCTGCTGTTTCTTAGGATATTTTGTGGAATAATTAGAGAAGCTCAAATAGAATTATGTGGGCAACTACGAATGTTTTTATTTTTCTATTGTAAACCATCATATTTTCTTACCTACATTATGTATTCAATACTAATTTTCTATCTATGGCACAGTAAATTTATGGCTATGTTAATATGTTAATATTTCTCCATCTAGAAAATGAAATGAATGATTTTATATGCTTTGTTCGTGAAATATTAACTGCAAAAATTCATTAAATATAATAATAAGACTCATTACATAGTATCTTTCATCCTGAAGATTATTAGAAACCTTTACAAACTGAAAGAAAAATAACCAACAGCAAAGAAAAAGAAAAAAAAAAAACACCCAAAGCTAACAGAACCACCATCCATCACTGAAATAGAGCTATGCAATTATTTTCTTTGCTTAGTCTATTTGAAGTCTTTGCTGTTGTTGTTCAATTACTAAGTCATGTCTGACTCTGTGACCACATGAACTGCAGCACTCCAGGCTTCCCTGTCCTTCACTATCTCCTGGATTTTGCTCGAACTCATGTCCATTGATTCAGTGAGGTGATGCCATGCAACCATTTCATTCTCTGTCACCCCTTCACTTCCTGCCTTCAGTCTTTCCCAGCATTAGTGTCTTTTCCAATGAGTCTGCTCTTCGAATCAGATGGCCAAAGTATCAAAGCTTCAGCTTCAGCATCAGTCCCTCCAATGAGTTGATTTCCATTAGGATTGACTGGTTTGATCTCCTTGCTGTCCAAGGGACTCTCAAGAGTCTTCTCCAGCACCACAGTTTCAAAGCATCAATTCTTTGACACTCAGCCTTCTTTATGGTCCAACTCTTACATCTGTACATGGCTACTGGAAAAAACATAATTGTCTTACCTGTCAGGAAAAAAAAATCAAGCTTAAACTGCTAAAAAAAAAAAATTACCAAGTAAAAATTAATATGATCTTCTGATTCCCTTAAATTACTGTGCTTTTGTTTTCAGGAATGGAATTAAGTGGAAGTGAGAGAAAATCACTACGGGTGTTAGGATTTGGAAATAGGACTGGAGGTCTGTATTAGTCCAGGCTCTTCAATAGGATTCATGGAGATGTGAAAGAGGAGATTTAATATGGCGACTGGCCTCTATGATCATGGAGGCTAAGAATGCCATGATCTGCCATTTGCAAACTGGAGATCCAGGAAAGCTGGTGGTCTAATTCATTCTAAGGCCAAAGGCCTGAGAAACAGGGAAGCTGCTAGTATTAGTTCACCAAGTCCAAAGGCCTAAGAACCAGGTGCTCCAATGTCTGAGGGCAGGAAAAGGTGGACGCCCAGCACAGAGTCAGCAGAGAGCAAATCCAACCTTCCCGTGTGTTTTTGTTCTACTGGGGTCCTCACAGGACTGGTGAGGGTGGTTGTTCTTCACTCTGTTGACTGGTTCAAATGCTCATTTCTTCCCATAACATCCTTGCACACACCAAAAAATAGCACTTTATCAGCTATTTGGGCATCCCTTAGCCCAGTCACATATTCATGGAAATTAACAATCCCAGGGCGCACTCTGGACTCCCCAACATTTTCTCTAAAAGTTTTTGACTGGCCTTTCCTATTAAAGTGCTGTGGTCCCCAGCTGTCAGCATAGTGACTAGTCACTTACCCAGGCACACTCCTTCAGCAGTTAGTTGATGAAGTCATTCCATGTCTCCTCAACTCTAAACCAAACCCCAAGCTGCATCTTCCCTGCATGTTGTTTTTGCTTTGTGTCTTTGTTCGCTCTTGTAGAACATCTCCGTCTCCTGTTTCATTTTGTATGTAAAAGTATATAACAAACCATCTGTCCCAACTGAGATTTTTTTTCTTCTTTTCTTTTCTTTTCTTTTCTCTCCTTGAGTACCCAGTCCCAAGGCTTTGTATCACTGGAGGTCAGTTTCAATGCCCATTAATTTAAGTCGGTAGGCCTCCAAAAGCTTTACAAATGTTAATTAAGCAAGAGAACACCCTCACGAAACAAGGCTTATGGTCCTCATTTCACAGGTAAAAATTCAAACACATGAAGTTTGAGTGACGCTGACACCCGCCCATTATTTGAGAACCACCGTTGATTTCATGGAAGGACTGATGTTGAAGCCGAGACTCCAGTACTTTGGCCACCTGATGTAAAGAGCTGACTCATTTGAAAAGACCCTGATGCTGGGAAAGATTGAAGGCAGGGGGAGAAGGGGACGACAGAGGATGAGATGGTTGGATGTCATCACCAACTCAATGGAGATGAGTTTGGGTAGGCTCCGGGAGTTGGTGATGGACAGGGAGGCCTGGTGTGCTGCAGTTTGTGGGGTTGCAAAGAGTCGGACATGACTGAGTGACTGAACTGAACTGAACTGTTGATTTAATTGCCGGGAATCACAATGTTGATGGCTGGGCATGTGTCAGAGCCACTGCCCCACTATCCAGAATATAAAATGAGACGAGCGATAGGACAATGTCTGAACTGTGTTAGGGCTCAGATTGCTCATTATTTACAGGCCTGTAGGACTTCCCATTTTCCTTTATTTTCTCACCATCCCTCCCCATGGCAGCCACTCAGTGAACAAGCAAAGAAAAGTCAAGGTGTAGCAAGACAAGGGTGTGTTTATTCCCATTACTTGGTCCTGAGACACTGGTTTTGGGCAAAACAAATTTTTGTTTTGCGTGATTCTCTCTCGAATTTAGGGCCCTGGGTCTCAGAAGCTGGTCTGTGGCCCCACAGACTCAGAATCAGCTTGATACAAGGGTTAAACGCACAGTTTCCAAGTCTCACTTCAAAGACACCGAATCAGTATTTTGGGACGTGGGCCCAGAAGTCCGTAATTTTTTTGATTGTGCAATTTTGTCATTTATTTCTTGTGTTTGAAAACCAGATTCATGTTTTGTGAAATGTTACCTGTTTTAATGCTGTAATACACTTATGCTTTTGCAGTTAAAGATGTTCATCAGCTGAAATAAAGATATATATTTTTTTAAAGACTTATAGCCACCAGCATGGAGGTTCCTTTCAAAACTAAAAATATAATTACCACACGATCCAGCAATCTCACTCCCAGAATATACCAGGAAAAGACAAAATCTCTAATTTGAAAGGATGCATGCACCTCAATGTTCATTGCAGCACTATTTACAGTAGTCAAGACATGAAAGCAAGTTAAATGCACATAGGCAGATGAATGGGTAAAGATGGAATACTACTCAGTCATAAAAAAGAATGAAATAATGCCATCTGCAGCAACATCAGTGGATGCAGAGATTGTCACACTAAGTGAAGTAAGCCAGACAGAGAAAGACAAATATCATACAATGTCACTTACATGTGAAATCTTTAAAAAATGATACAAATGAACTCACTTACAAAACAGAAATAGACTCACAGACATAGAAAACAAAGTAATGGTTAGAAAGGAGAAATGGAGGGGGATGGACAAATGGGGAACTGAGATTAACAGATGCATACTTTCATTGTTGTTATTCAGTCACTACGTCATGCCTGACTATATAAAAAATAAATAACAAGGACCCACTACATAACCCAGGGAATGATATTCAATATACTGTAGTAACCGATAATGGAAAATAATCTGAAAAACAATATATATATACACATATATATAAAATAATTAAATCATTTTTCTACACATCTGAAACTAATACAACATTGTAAATCTACCATACTTCAGTGAGAAAATAAACAAAAACAACTTGAGTTTGAGAATTTCTTTATCTCAAAAATAATTAACTTCTCTCTTTTAAAGTGCAACACAGACCTCTCCCCCCACCCCACCCCCACCCGCCAAACAACAGAATGAAACAGAGGGCCAAAGGCCCTTTAGTTTGGACCACTGGATGTTTGAAACATCAGTTAGGCCTTGTCTCTCCAGCTTCCACGGGCCACGGGGTCTCTGGTTGTCTTCCTTATCCCTTCCTTGACAGGACCTGCAGACTCTGAAAGCATGAATTTTATACCAATGCCTCCAAACAGGCCCTCTCCAAGTAAATAAATGATGGCTGCTTAGGCCTTTCAGGTCTAAGTTAGTTCTAAGACCTTTCTGGTCTAAGTTAGTTCGATAGTTCTAATAACTATCATTTAGTTGTTAGACCTGAAGGGAATCTCAAATATGATCTAGTTTAGCCACCAGTTTATGCATGAAGAAATAAGGAACCAGAGAGGCAGAGCAAGTAATTTAAGGTGGCACAGCTGAACAGGAGACTGGACAGAATTGGAAACCACTTTCCTATTTCTTCATCCACTGTTCCTTGCGATGGAGCACGCTGCCTCTTTATTCCAGTACAGAAGCTTCTATTCTTGTCACGTTCTTCAGTCCTGGCTGCTAAATTTTTTTGAGCAATCCCCTCAATGTAAGTATTATTTTCCAAATTATATACATGTACCACCGTCAATCTAATCAGTAAATGCTATGAAAGGATAATATCATTACCACAAACTAGAAAAGAAATATAAACAAAGCACAACTATTTTCCACTGTCATCCTTCAGAGGATGCTAAGTAACCTCTTTTGGAGATCATTGCATCAGGACCCGAATTCAACTTCTCAAAGAAGAGCAGTAAGTACAGTCCTTAAAGAGCTCACAGAAAAATGATTTCTAACTGATTAATTGCTGGCTATATTACCTTTAGAGACCACTGAACTACTTTAACGTGACAACGTATCAGAAAATCATTTCTAACTCTTAATCTTCATCTCCTTACATGATTCCTTGACGGACGCAAAGCTGAGATCTGTATTTAATGAGTGGTTTTTCTCACCTATGGAGTAATCCAAGGTGACCAACCGTCCTGACACCACCCCGCTAGTCAGGAATTACAAATGACTGTCATCCCAGTAAGATTGTGTCGCTCTTTAAATTGCTTCTCTGCTGTGTTTTAAGAGAGCGCCTCCATGGTAGCTGGGGATGACCTCCTTCAGGTGTGGCAGCAGAAAGCTCCGGCTGAGAATGGGGCTCGGGAAAGTTCTCTTGAAACATCAGTAAGCTGCCTTGCGCCCTCTTACCCCAGAGAGGAGGAGAACCCCGGAGGGCGTGCTGGTGGCCAGCCTCCTTTCTGAAACTGACCAGGCGTCTGCTCCGACACTGGCCGACTCACCGCGGGGCCTCTTCTCCACTCGCAGGGTCGGCCACCCGCGCTCCCTGGTGGGTCCCCAGAGCCCCAGCCCAGAGATCTCCGGTCCAGCCTCACTTCTGACTCGCTCCTGCAGCACACAAGAGAGGAACTGCCAGGCTCTGGGGACCCAGGACCCCACAAGGCATCAGGGTCCCTGCCCTCGCAGGGTGACCTGAGGCACTGCCTCAGGCAGTGCCTGCGATGATTGAACTCTTTCTAGGAGCCAAGGACCGCATGGCGTCCTGACGACCACGTGTGCACCCGAGCGCGGCTGTACCACTCGGAGCAAGGCCAGGCGCGCGGCACGGTGGTCTCCACTCCAGGGATGCGCAGCAGAAAGACAGGAAACTGGGCTTTCCAGCCCGCAGGGTGGGGGCTCCCATGGATACGCTTAGTCCCTTCTGCTCTGGTTTCATCTTAGGTGGTGGGGAGAAGCAGGGTGACCACGTGGAATTACCATCCACATAGGAACCGGAGGAGAAAGGGCAGGAAGCCCGACCAGACCTCTGGGTCGCCTGGGATCACCCCTGGGCCAGCTCTTGACTTCAAGGACCTTTCTCCACAGATGTTTTTACAACATCTAAAATATGAAATGTCCCCAAGAGTGCCCCTGGCCTTCCTCCCCCTTCTCCACTCCCATTAATGTCACACCAACCAAGCGAAAAATCAGATTTACAGACTCTACTGTTTCTCTTCCCGGACTCTCTCTCTTTTTTTTTTCCTTCCCTTTAATCCAAACACAACCAAATTCCTTTATTCCTCGTGCTGTGCTGTATTCATCCTCCCGCTCCCTCACCCTCGGAGGTCACCTCCCTTCGGCCAGCTGCCCCCCTCCCCCAACTCAGGGTTTCCAGCCTCCTGGGTTGTTCTGGACTTTTCAGGGTGACTGGCCATCTCATCTACCCCGAGGCTCCACCCCGAGGGCTCTCCAACTCTCTTTGCTTCTGGCTATACTTACTTGGCGAGGCCTCCTCTCCTCCCTTTCACCCACCAAGCCCCTCAGCAGCCCAGAGGCCTACCTCCACACCTCTGGATGGCACAGATTTGGACCGAAAAGTGGCATCTTAGCCTCCTGCCCAAGCCTCTCCACTGGGGGCCATGCAGCACTCTCTTGGTCTCTCCAGCTTGTCCATGCGGCCCCCACCCACAAGCAAAGGCTCTTTACTTGTGTTAACTCCTGCTAGCTTTTGTTCCAAAAAGACTTTTTTTTTTTTTTTAAATAAAACACTAGCACGTGGAAAGGGCTTAGGCAGAAGTGATTCTTTTAGAACCTTCTGGTTTGATTTAAAATGACATTGAGTAGAAATATTTAAGACGCGATTTCATACTCCCCAGCCTTGTTAAATAGGTCACAAATGAGCACCGTTTAAACATGTTTTTCATGGCTCACTGTCACTATTATAAACACTGATTTTTGTAATGTAATAGAACACAGTGACACATTCAGAATCACCTGAGTGCAGCTGTTTATACTCTCACGAGATGACCCAAGAGTTTTGAGCTATTAAGATGTGTGTGTCTTTATAGATTCCTTATTAATCTGTCTTCTCTCCCTCACCCTTCTTTCTTCTCCTCCTCCCCCTCCTTCTCCTTCTCCTTCACTTCTGCTTCTTTAGGTCCTGAATTCACTCCACTAAGCTTGTGACTTTTCCCATTTGACAAGTTAGAAAATAAAAATTTTACCTATAAGGGACAAAATAGGAATGAACAGCAATTGACGGGGTCCCTGAAGAGCTATTTCTTGCCAAAGGAGTCCTGATACATCTGAGAGTTGGAGATGAATGTGGGATGATGCTGTGCCATCCTAAAGCTGTAAGTCTCTACAAATGCAAAGTAGTTCTCAAACAAATCTTTGATGTAGATGTTTCTTAGAAATGAATCTAAAATTTCAGAGGGTAAAGCCAAAGTCCTGGGTGACTGTGGAAATGCTTGACATTTCTTTCTTTCCCTCTTTCCCATTTTTGAAAACTTATTTTACTTTTGTGCATTTGACTAAACTCTTTCATTTTCCAATATTTAACACGCTATCCTCACTCTGGCCATTTGAACTCCTTTCAGTTGTTCTCACTGGGTTAAAAGAAACACAGATGCTCTCAAATAATCCCAAAGAAATAGGGGTTGATTTGGTTTCAGTTTGGCCACATTTAAGAGAAAATCTGTGTAACCGCCACCTACTCAAACCTGAGCTCTGGTTGGGTGATCTGGCAGGCTGGTCAAGGACTCTGGAATTCCATTTCCCTCTGCTTCAGGCTCATACCTGTGGCCCCAGCCATCACATCTATATCCCAAATGGGAAGGATTATTTGCAAAATGGCATGTGACCACCCCATATGCCTTCCTGTAAAGGTGTTTTCCTGGAGGTCTCACTGAGCTGGCCTGACCAACATCTCCCTGCTCAGAACCATGTCACAGGGCGCCTCTCTGCAAGGGACGCTACCTTTCCAGCTGGTCTTATTGTGATTCAAACCAAAGTGTGCATTTTAGTAAAGAAAAGTGGACAATCAACTATGAGTAGACTGCCAGCGCCCACTGATTTCTGTGGTTAACCCCACTGAACTGGGCCTGCACCCACCAGGGCCCCTCCTCCAGGCAGTGGAGTTCCGTCTAAGGAGTCACAGGATTCTCCCTCAGGATTTCTCAGCCTCCTATTTCTGCTTCTCAGTTTCCCCTTGCTTTTGATCTCCTTCTAGCTACCATGCCTACTCCAGCCATACGAGACCCTCCCCACCTCTCTATCCAAATCCTGAAGAGAAGTCAGCAGATCTATGTGTTTTTCAAGCCCAAATTTGAGGAGGATTCTGATTATTAGTTCAGCTTAACTCCTGAGAGAGACAGAATGAGTTCCAGGTTTGAAGCAAGCCTGTCATCCATGACTGATCTTTCCAGTTTGTTTTTTGGGGGTAGGTTTGCTTGTGTTTTGTCTGTTTGCCAAGCTGCTTGGTGGCTTATGGGATCTTAGTTCCCCAAAAAGGGATTGAACCTGGGCCTTCAGCAGTGAAAGCAGAGTCCTAACCACTGGACCGCCAAGGAAGTCCTCATGAGCTATCCTTTAGTTTACGGACCTCTAGGCCAAATTACGGAGAAGGCAATGGCACCCCACTTCAGTACTCTTGCCTGGAAAATCCCATGGATGGAGGAGCCTGGTGGGCTGCAGTCCATGGGGTCACTAAGAGTCGGACACGACTGAGCGACTTCACTTTCACTTTTCACTTTCATGCATTGGAGAAGGAAATGGCAATCCACTCCAGTGTTCTTGCCTGGAGAATCCCAGGGACAGAGGAGCCTGGTGGGCTGCCGTCTATGGGGTCACAGAGTCGGACACGACTAAAGTGACTTAGCAGGCCAAATTAACCTCAGTCAGGGGCCCTGGGGAAGACAGGGTCTTTAGGTCCAGCTGAAAAGGGGAGTATGCTAAAGCTGGCAGAACTAGCTAATGATGGGTACTGCAAATGATTGGCACCTATGATGTGTAAACTCAAGCTAAATATACACTGGTGATTATTTCATAGAAAGAGACATCAAAAGGGTCAATCTTATCCCTCATCATTTTTTTCAGTCTACTCAATGTGCCATCTATTATGATGAGATCTAGCTTTCTGTCTGGTCACAGAAGGAACAGTCTGTAGCTATGCAATTTAGTTCTGTGAGATGACAAAATGTAAAGTGATAGTACCTCCCCTGCTATGGCCATATTCCACACCCACGAGTCTCAAAAGATCAAAATGCATCGCATTTTTAATAAAGTTATATGGTCTTGACCCAATGTCAAAATCAGGATTTAGTGATGGCCTTCACATATCATACTATACATATAGATATCTACTTTCAGGCAGAGTGTGGCTTCCAACAAGAATGTCATTCATCCTTGAGTCCAGGTTTACTGTCTCTACTGTCCTTTACAGATAAGCCATCACTGAGGTAGGGTGGATCTCCTCTTCCTTTCATTCCTGGCTGGATTTAATGGGAGAATCGCCAGGCCAGAGTTTTCACATTTTATGCTTTTCTACCAGTGATATTTTAGCCATAGATGTCTCTTCAATAATTTAACTGCTGAATTAATTTTTTTTTCTGTTTTTATGAAACCCACATCTTGAAAGTCAAGGAGTATAACAAGACTCACGAGGAGTCCCAATGAGGAATTTGAAACACATTCAGGATCCTTTAGTAATTAATGGCAAGGAATGTCTATGCCAGGTATCATTCATACAGGGTCTATTTTTGTTTGTTTCCTTTAAAATATAAATAAAATAAAATTCTACCAAAGTGAAGAACATCCTAGGATATTCATGAAGTGAAAACATTGACTATATTATCTAATGATAAGACTGAGTTGCCATAGACAACTCGGTTATTTGCCCTTTGGTTTGTACTGAAAGCTGGTGTAATTAAGCATTTATGTGTGGTTGTGTTAATTGTGCACTTGAAAATTTGTTACAACACAAACATTTCTACAAAAGCAAATTTAATATACAACAAACACTCACCATGTAAACACATCTTTTAAAAAATCTGGTAATAGTTCCAAGGATCACTTACAGGCTTCCATAAAAGTATTTTATATCAAGAATCTCAATACAGAATGATTTCTATGTCAAAATACATTTACGCTGTAAATTGTTATAGAAAAGAAAAAGACACAGAGAAATGGAGTTTGCTGGTATTGAATTCAACAGCAGCAACTGCCCCTGATAATCTTCCTTCATTTTCTACTTCAAGCATTTCTGACAACACACGTCCATCTACCCTTCTACAGTCTATGCTTTGACTCACTCAATTGACCAGTTAAAAATCTCAAGACATTATTATCATGCTTATTCGCAACATCAGCAGCTCTCAAACCCGCCCAAAGCATTTCTGGGGGCCTGTTCCTCTCTGGGCTGACACTCAGAACTTTCCAGAACCTGTCCACAGTATCAGTATAGAGGACCATACTTTAGAAACTGAACAGTAGTTATCAAGATGCAAAACAGGAAAAAAGCCACATGAAAACCACAAGTGCAGATCAATCACACCATTTTATTAGAGTCTTTTGAACAAATGTATTCCTCTGTGAAAAACTCTTGCAAAAGCGACATTGGGGTATACTATTTTCAACCCTGAGCAATAGCGCTGCATACCAAGGGGGTGGGGCGAGAAGCTGGTTCCATGGAAACGCCAAGCACAGCCACTGATATGCTCTATGTGATCAGGTTTTTACAAAAAAATACATAGTTTTCAATAAATAATGCTTAATTTTACAACTTTGATACAGCAATGTCATACACCGTTTTAACACACGAAACTCTGCATGCTAGACAGGGTACAGAAGACAAGACTTCGCCATGCATTTTCTTTTCCCCTTAGTGCTATCGGACATCCTCCTCCAGCGCCGGCCTCGGGGAGCGGGCCCCTCTGTTTCACAGCCTCTGGTCGTGCGCTGGCATGCAAACTCTAAAAAAGGTTCCCCCCCGCAAACCACTCAGACTTCTAAACAAAAGAGTTTTTTTTTTTTTTTTTTTCCCGCTTTCCTGCTCCCAAACCTGGAGTGGCTCTGAAAATACAGACTTGGGCAGCGTCCTGCTGGAAACTGCTCTGGGTGTCAGGTGGCCCCGATCTGGTGGCCTCCAGGGAGCGCTGTTGGCCCACCACCACTAGGAGCCCCATATTGGAACCGGCAGGCTCCATCCTAAAACAGTCCGTTCCAGAATAGGGTGTCAGGGAACAAATGCCAAAGACTCTTAAACCCACCACATATGTACAAGAGTAAAAATAGACAAAATGGGAAATTAAGGGTAATGGCATAGAACGTTTTGCCCGATGTGATCCAAGGGCACTGTGTTTCTGAATAGAAGCTGGATGAAGAAATGTGTCAAGAGGGCCCTTTGTCAATATCTATTTGATCAAAATTCTTTAGGTTGCATATTAGCAATATTTCCAGTGGCTTTTTTTTTTATAACGAGGAAATATAATAAGTCTAATAAAATAAGGTCAGCACTGAAGTCACTTCAAGGACCCTAGAGTGAATTTTGTTTTTACGCATTTTTCAACAGCTTGTCATACTGCTCTGTTGTGTCATTTTCACAGCAGAGAAAATCCACGTCTATGTGACTAAGTAAAAGAAGCTTGATCAAACATTGAGAAGGAAGCCTCACGTCTGCCCATCCAGGTTGTCTCAGTTCACCGATCGCTCATGTCAAAACACATCTCCGCTTGACCATATTGCTCTTAGTGGTTTGTTTTCTCTACAGAGAAGTGATCCATTTGCAACAGAAGTTCCTGTGTCGTGTAAAACAGTCCTGTCTGTGCACTGGCAGAGGTATTGAATCTTCTCGGAGTATCTCTACCCAATAAAATTATTACTTTTATACATGGAACATTATGAACTTATGTTTCCCTTTGTAAGCCATTGTATACTTTCTGCACTTTTGTGCTTTTATTGAGTATAAAAATAGGTCTCCTTTAAAATTCTGTTTAAGTTCACTAAAAAACTACTTGTTTGTGAAATTCTCTTAAAAACTCACTGCATCCACATGGAAGAGATAAAACTAATTAGGCAGCTAGTTGATATAGGTAGTGCTAAAAAAATAACTACAGTGAAAACAAGAAAAAAAAAAAAAAGCTATGTTAGGATTCAAGAAAAAAGCCAGTAGCAAGGTAAAATGGGAGAACTGAGTTTAAGAAATTGTGTTTCATCTTTATTGTGATTGAAAATGAGGGCCCCACAGAAAGGGGGAAGAAAAAGGAGTTATCAAAGAGCAGACTTTGCCAGATCATCAAATGAAAGGGGGTGTGGCAGAAAAAATCCAATAAATGAACAGTGAAAAAGGACCAATGATTAAAATAAGCCAGACAGCTGAAAAGCACGTGTAAGAGTCAGCAGATGGAGACGGTTACTTTGGGAGCTTGTGAATTCCCGTGTTAGATACATAAGGCTCAGTCTTGGTATTCTTACAGGCCTAGGCTATACAAAGGGTATTTGAAACTGACATTCCTAATGAAATTTTATAAAATTTGGCCCTTACAATAACTGAGAAATATCCTGAAAAATCTTCCCTGAAGCTGTAATAAAGAAAGTTTCTTATCTACTGATAAAATTGACAACTCAGTGAACTATTTTCGCTGGTCATCTACATAAGAAAAAAGCACAAATATATTGGCCTCAGAAATCTGTTAAAAGCAGGGGACCACAGTAAAAGAGTATAAAGATTCTATAAATGGGAGAGTCCAAGAAAACCTCTCTATAAAGTGTTCACAAGGATACATATGCCCATTAGAAGAAAAAGTAAGAATATACATATTATTAATCATATCAGAGAATAAAAAAGTTAAGATTGATATAATATATTTATATTGAATGACTACTTTAAAAGAGAGCAACTTATTTGCTTTATTTCTCAGATTACTTTCAAAAGTCATTTAAATTCTGAAGAGAAAAACAAGTGTAAGTTTCTCAAAGTGTACCAATAGCAAATGACTCTGGATCCAACTCCCAGAGAAGGGAAAAACAAGTCTTGCAGTTTAAGTCTTTCTCAAAGAAAAGAAAAGAAAAAAAAAAAAAAACACCCTAAGTGGTCCTGACTGCTATATGCATGCATATTTAAATCACTTCCTCTCGATTAACATTAAAATGAAACATCTCTGTTCAAAATGGTTTTAATGATTCCCCCCCCCCCCAAAGGATCTAACAAATAATTTGCCCTGTGACTGTAGTCATTCATAACATACATAATATTTGCAAAGCACAGTTTAAATACACTGCCTTCATTAGCATTATATATTTTTAATAAAAGGATGCATATCAGAGTGTAAAAACTGGAAGATTATTTCCACAGTTTAAAGAATTAATAAGAGAATGCTGGTTCAAGTTCTTTAAGATGGAAATCTTAGTAAAATGCCATCCTAAACCTGTGAACACTTACAAACAGCAGGATACCCACTGACTAAGCTGCAATGCACTAGGCATCCCTCCCCCCTCCCCCCTTACTATTTAAAAATATTCTGTCAATGCTTAGTTCAAAATAAGACTTACTTAAGAGACCAAAAAAAATGCAATTAAATTTTTATTGAAGACTATCCAGTGGCAAGAATACCTTGTGTATTATATTATGTTTTAGACATTCAATAAAGAATTCATTAAGAATGATTTTCACAATGCATTCATCAAAACAGCCTTAAATATTGTTAAAAGCGCATTCAAGCGCCTGTCCTGAGTTCTAACAGGTTTTTAATTTTAGATCGCCGATCATCTTGTTGTTTTTTTTCTTCTTTTACTATCAAGAACTTAGGCTACACAGCTTTTTGAAAATTTTCATCCAGACTATGCGTTTCTATTCTGAAGCCAAATCATTACATGTTACTACTGCAAAGTTTCTACCTCACCACAGAAAATGTCCGACTCATCTTTGATTGAAACATAAAATACATGCAAAGTTTTCAGGTTTTCCAAGTACATCGACTCAGTCTTATGAATGGGTTTGTGTTTTCAACAAGTTTCAGAACTGCAGCAGAGGGCCACCTTGTAAAATTCCCAGCACAGAGAAGCGTCAATTGTAAACCGCTGGTTCAATTACTCGTGGCTAAAATAAATGTCCCACCAACGACTACATCAGTCTTATCATTTGGGAGTGGGGACCGGGGGTGGGAAGGTAAACAATTCCAGAGATCCAGTTCTAATATAGAGAACCTTGTTATTTAAAACCCTCAGCCCTTTCTCCTCCCAAGTGTTCTACGGAAATCTGATAATTGATTCCTAGAAATGAAACAGCCACAGAAAAGAAATGTGTCCGTCTACGGTCAAAGCTTGCTGGTTTCGCAAGGGGGATGGGGGCCGGGGTGGAGGCTCGCCGAGAAGAGGAGAGAGACTGGGGGAGGCCAAGCAGGCAGGGACGGAGCCCTAGAGGCAGGGGAGAGGGAAGCCAGGTTGGAAGGATACCCACGCGCCCCTGGCCTAGCAGCTCCCGGCAATGAGTGGACGCTGCCCTTTAGTCTCGCCAGCATCTCAATAAAAACGGAGACCAAACCTTGGTAAATCATTGCAGTAGGTGACCAAGAAAGTCGTGGTGATTTTGCACCGAGTTCCAATGAGCCACTGCAAACCTCCCCCACTGCAGGCGCCGGCTCTCTCGGAGGCAGAGCTTGAGGTTGGCGCTCGGGCCCCAGCGCGGCCTCCGAGCAGCCTCCCTGCCTCCCTCGGCGCGGCCCCCGGGGAAAGACCGGCCGAAGGCACCGAAAAGGCGCAAGGCCAGGGGCGCGCGTGCCGGGCGGCGCTTGCCAGCCCGGGCCCGCCACGAGGCGGCCGGGTCTGGGGAAACGAGAGTCAACGGGCCAGGCAAACAATGCCCAGTACGGAGAACTCAGCAGGAGCCGAACCACCTAGGAGCCCATTCCGCCCCCGGCCTACCTCCGGTGCAGCCCTGGAGCCGGCGCGCAACCCGGGAGCCGGGGGCCCGGGCGGGCTTTCCCGCTCATCCCCGCAGTTCGGCGGCCTCACGGCCCCAGTGCGGGTCTTCCCGCACGTCTCCAGGTCCCAGGGCGCGGCGCCGAAGCGCGCGCGACATTCGCGCGGAGAAGGCCTGGCGCCCAGGACCCGGGGCCCTGTCTTTGAGATTCCCGGCCGCCGCCCAGGCGCCCTCGGTTACCGCACGCACCCCCCACCCACCACGCCGGCTCCTCCCGCACAGACTCTCCGGTGGCCGTGCCCCGTTCCTCCCGCCGCCCTGGGCCAGGCTTCCGCGCGCTCCTTCCCCCGCCTCGGGCCCGCCGCGCTTCGCTCTCCCGGCGACGCCGGAAAGAGACTGAACACCGACCACCACGCCCCAGCACCGGTCACCGCTCGCGGTCCAGAACTGTAGCAGCGCTTCCCACCAGCGCACAGGCGGACATGCAGCGTCAAGTGGGGGGGGGGGGGGGGGGCGGGGATTCAAAAGTGGAAACGGCTGTTCCCCGCCTCTTGAGGGAGAACGGCGGGCATCCGCGCGCGCTCAGCGCTGGCCACCCAAGGGCGCCGGTCACCGCGACTCGCAGCCCCGTCGCGGCCCCTCGCCGAGAAGGCTGACCCCCGCCCGACCCGCCCCGCCCGGCCGGGTGCCCGCGACGCCCGCCGCCCGGATGGGCTGGGAGAGGAGGGTGGGAGTCGCGGAGGAGGAGGTGAGAAAGGAAATGGGGTTGCAGAGCGGGGAGGGAAGGGAAGGCCGAGAGAAAAGAATCCTCCGCCCCAGGTTTTCCTAACCAGCCACCGAAAAAAAGAGAAGCGAGAAATTGGCCAGCCATTGAGCACTTCCAGCCGAAGCCCGGGGAATATGGGATTCCCTTCGGCCACCTTCCCACCCGCGCGCACAAGGGCCTTGTCTCTGAATGCCCTGCGACAACACCACCGCCAGTAGGACTTCCATAGAGACTATGGGCGATGCGAGTTTCTATCAGTTCCAGCTGATTTATTAAAATTGTCAAGATACAGACTTCCAGCACCAAAAAAAAAAAACAAAAACAAAAAAACAGGCAATGATGTCGACAGTGCATTGAGTCTGCTTTGCCACCATTTGCTACAAAATATGCAGATGGTCTGTACTTTATTTAGATTATATTGCACAAAATGAGAAACTTTTTAAACTATGTGCCTTTTTCTTTTTGCTAAAAATCGAGAATCCAGTTTCAAACCTTCCATCTGGGGCCCCATCCACATATCACAGCGTATGAGATACATAAAGTCCTACTATAGTACAGTACATATACAATCTTTAAACTAAGATAACAGCTCTGAGGTCTATATCACCGTTTTCAATAAATCTTTACCTACAAATATTGAACAAATCTCTACTATAGCTGTACAAAAAGTTTGCTTTTTTTTTTTAAACCACAAGGCCTTTAGATGCAAGGATTATTTTAAACTTTTAATCCTTTTTAAACCAGGACATAACGTACCAACATACTTGCATGCTAAAAAAAAAAAAAATAAAAATAAAAGAGGAAAAAAAGAAATCAAAAGGGAAGAAGTGCCTGAAAGTCTTACTGAAAAAACACAGCAAGAATGTTCCCTTTTCACTGTACAAAAATACGCCTGAAAATATATTAATTTTTAAAAAAGACTGAGGTCTGTTATGTATCAAAAATGTTTCAATACCTTTTGTACTGAGGTCTAGGCTGCCTGGTATTCAATCAAGGAGGTATAAGGGAACAAGTTACAAAAACAAAAGTTGGCAAGTAGAAATCACATTTGTAAAACCATAAACAATTTGATCTGAAAAGTAAACTCTGATCTTAAGTCAGTTCACAGTTTTTTTTTTTTTTTTTTTTTTTGTAAGCGTTTGTACAGTCTGCATTTTTTCAAGCTCCCTGCAGTTTTGTTAAGAATCGGATGCATAGAAGACATCAGTTTTCTCCCTCCAAAAAAATAAAATTAAATTAAAAAATTTGCCATGGTCCCTTTTTTGTTGTGTTTGTATTTTTTTAAAAAAAAAATCACCAGTTCTTTAAGATCTCTTAAGAAAAAAAAAATAATAATAAAATAAAATCTCCAACCAACTCCCTAGTTGTGCTGCCAAAGGGTCCTCTGCAGGCGTCTTCCAGACTTCAAAGACCAACAAGCTTCAAACAGCGCCTTCCGGAGCGGGTCCTCGCTCCCCTCCCCCGCCCCGTCCCCTCCGCCTTTGTTGCCATCGCGAATTTCAGAAAAAAAAAAAAAAAAAGAAACAGTAATTACAAAAACACATTTGAGGTGGGGGGGGGGGGATCACAACTCCAGACTAGGTTTGAAACTACCTTGAGACACGATCAAGGAAGGGAGGGGAGGTTGGGGGGGAGGGGAGGGGACAAAAAAAGGACAGGAAAAATGTTTCAAAAACTACTCATTTCACTTTAACTCCACCAAAATTTTCAGCATCTTTCCAATTTGTGTCACGACATCGTATCAACATCAGCATCTTCTTCTCGCCCCTCCACCCTACCGCCATCACCGTCGACACCAAAACCTTGTATCATCATCATCATCATCATCATCATCACGACCACCACGACTTCCTCCCAAGGAACCCTGCTCTGCACCCGCCAGAGAAAAAAGAGCGAGAACGGGGCGCCCCCACCCCACCCCTCCTCTCAATACGTGAACACCAGGTCGGAGAAGTTCGCCTCCAGCCAGTCCCCCGCGATCATCTCGCTCAGCTCGGGCGTGCAGTAGTCGGGGAACTCGAAGTGGGAGCCCAGGCTGCCCTCGCTGAACGAATCCAAATCCTTATCCACCAGCGACAGGGACAGGTTCCCGGCCGCCGCGCCGCCCCCCAGCTGCTGGTCGCCGGCTCCGTGCGCGCTTTGGGAGAAATTCAAGCTCAGGTCGAACATCAGGTCGTCGGCGTCCTCGCCGCCGCTGCTGCTGCTGCTGCTGCTGCCGCCGCCGGCGCCGCCGCCGCTGGACGAGGAGGACGAGGAGGAGGTGGATACGGAGCGCGCGGATGCGGGCGATAGCGCGGGCTGCGCCAGCGGCGGCGGGTGCTGCTTGGTGATGTTCTTGAAGCTGTAGTAGAGGCGGCTGCCGCCCCCAGCGCCCGAGGCCGCTCCGGCCCGCACCTCGTCGTAAAGGCTCGCGCCCTCGGGGGACTCGGCCGCGCTGCTCAGCGTGGGGCTGGCGGGCACTTTGGCGACGCTGTAGCGTCTCAGCAGCGGCGGCGGCGGCGGCTGCTGGCCCGGCGGCTGCAGGAGCTGCGCGTGCGGCGGCGGCTCGTCGTCGTCCTCGTCCGCCTCCTGCTTGATCCGCAGCTGCAGCTCGTCCTCGTCGTCCTCTTCGTCCTCGTCGTCGTCCAGGAATACGCACTTGACCGTCTTGCCTGCACCGCTCACGCGCAGGCTGCCCAGCACGTAGTCGTCGCCCGCGCCGCCGCCGTCCCCGGGCTGCGCCGCCTTGCCCGCGCCCGCCTTGGCGCCGCCGGCCGCCGGGGCCGCGGGGGCCTTGAGCTTGCCGCATTTCTTGCTCGAGCCCTTGGAGGTCTTGGCGCCGCCGCCCGCGCCCGCGCCCGCGCTCCCGCCGCCGCCCGCCGCGCTCTTCTCCGGGCTCTGGCCGGCGCTGGGCTTGGCCGACGGGTCCATCTTGGGCTTTTTCCGGGGCCGGTACTTGTAGTCGGGGTAGTCGGCCATGTGCTTAAGCCGCAGCCGCTCCGCCTCCCGAATGAACGGGATCTTCTCGCTGTCCTTCAGCATTTTCCAGCGCTTGCCCAGCCTCTTGGAGATCTCGGCGTTGTGCATGTCCGGCGACTGCTCCATGATCTTCCTGCGCTCGATCTTGGACCACACCATGAACGCGTTCATCGGCCGCTTGATGTGGCCCGACGCCGTCTTGCACCAGTCCGGGTCGCTCTCGTCCAGGGCCACCGGGCTGCAAGCCATGAATTCGCCCTCCTCCGTGTCCAGCGCCTCCCGGGGCAGGTTGCTCTCCGCTTCCAAGCTCTCGGCCTGCTGCACCATGATCCGCGGCGGGGCTGGGCGCTCCCACCCGGGCCGCTCGGTCTCGTGCGGGGCTCCCCCTCCCCCGCTCGGCCCTCCACCTTCCCGGGCAAGTTGCAAAGTCCTGGGCACCCCGCGTCCGCGGCTCCCCCCCTCCCCCCCGCCCCCCCTTCCAGTCTGCACACAGCGGCTGCGGCGACTCGGGGCCGCCCGCGCGCGGGGCAGCTGCGGCCCGCGACGCGAGAGGAGGAGGCGGCGGCGGCGGCGGCGGCGGTGGTCGGAGTAGCCCGGGGACCCTCTCTCTCTCTCTCTTTCTCTCCGGCTCCTGGCTCCCGCCGCGAGCGCCGGACCCCGAGCAACTCCCAGGCGCGCGCGCGCTCCTTCTGCAAAAAGTTGAGGGCTCTCTCCCAACTAGTTATCAGGGTGTCATCGGGGTGACGTCACCCCGCGGGCCAGCCAATGGCCGGGGCCGGCCCCGCCCCGCCGCCTTGATTAACTTGGCGGCTCCGCCCCGTCCCCGCCCCCGGGCTGCAAAGATGGGGTGGGGGAGGGGGAGGAGGAGGAGGCAGGTCTCGGAAAGTGTTCTTTAAAAAAAAAAAAAAATCCGCGTGTGTGCACCGAGGCGCCCCCCTCCCCGGGACACTCGGGAGCCGCGCCCGTCCCCGCGGGAGGGCCGAACCGGGCCAGCCCCAGCGTCGGAGCGAACCGAGCACACCGGGTCCCGGGAGGGGCCCGGTGCCCCTTTGTGCCCGGTCCCCCGCCACCCGCCCACCGCGGAGGCCGGTCGGGGTTAGCCGGCCAGGCGCGCTCCCTCTCCGCGTGCGCACGCCCGGGCACGCGCACAGACCAGGCGGGCGGGGGCGGGGGTCAGCGCTCTGGCCCGGGGGGGGGGGGGGGGCGCCGCTGCTGCTGCTCCCCCGAGGGGCGCGGGAACCCGCCGAGCCCCCCGGTCGACGGCAGGTGGCGCTTGGACACAACCGCCTTCCCCGGGCACGTGGGCGCTCCCCTCCTTTCTCTCCCTTTCTCCAAGGCCGAGACATCCCTTTAAAACCCGGCCGGCGGGAGCCCCCCGCTCCGGTTGGCGCTTTCAGTTTGGCCCTTTCTCCGCGGCTGTCTCCCCTCCTCCCCGCGTTGGGACGCGCCGCACGGTGCGCTTTTGGCGGCCCCTCTGCGCCCCGGCCCCCTGCGGAGGCCGGAGTAACGGTCCGTGGGGCTCGGCCGGGCAGGTCCTTTGGCCCGCGATCGGGCCCCTTCCCCGGGCTGGTTCCAAACCCGGTACGGACGCAGAGCTGCGACCCAGCCCTGCCGCGCGCCGTCCCCACCCCCCACCCCGCGCCCTCCCCTCTCCCCTTCCTCTTTGTCCCCTCCCCCCTGTCTCCCCACCCCACCCCCCACCCCCCAGAGCAGCCTCGTCCTGAAATCGAGCGAGAGCTAGCACGCCTTCTGGATCACTCGCTAGTGTAGCTGAACAACCCAGACCCAAGAGAAAACGGGAGCACCCCAAGTTTCAAGTCGAAATATTTCCTTTTCCCGTGGAAAAGTGGGACCGACCGCCCGGAGGACCGGAACGCGGCGCGCAGGCCAAGCTGATGTCCCAGCCCCGCTCCCGGCTGTCTCGCGCCGCTCCATCCGAAGCCGTGTTTCTTTGTGTGTGCGCGTTTGGTCCCTGTTAACCATCTCTGGATATTCTGGGCGCAATTAGGAGGACACCGCCGCTTCTTTTCCAGTCTCTGTCGTCATCCCGGTCTTCACACCCTCTCCGGCGTTGGGAGCTGGCAACTTTGAACAGTTCCCGAGATAACGCCCAGAGGATTTCACAAGAAAAGTCAGCTGCTTAAGACTAGTAAAATTAGCCAAACCTGCTTCCTTTCAGGTGCTCTGTCTGCGAGAAAAAGACTGCATTACCTAAGCATTGCAGCTTTTCTGACGTCTTTAGTAACAGGGTACCATTTTTTCACAGATGCTTTTTTTTTTAATCGTCGTGGCCATACCCTCCCCCCTTCGTCCATCCTAACGAAAAAACAAAAAAACACTGCATCAAATACTTGTGATATTCAGGCCAATAAGACTGGCAGTTTATTTTTTAAAGGGCCAGAGGGACCGAAAGAATTGACAGTCATTCTTATGGGTTAACCTGAAATCAGGAGATGTCTGAAAACCAAAGCAGTGTGTGGAAATTCATCTCCCCGCCCCCCTCAAAGTCACGCACTGCATCTTGTGTTTCTCTTGCCTCACAGGTTTCTCAGCTATTCCCGTCGCTGGGAGCATCACAGGAGGGTGAGGTGGCCTAGGTGCTGACCCTGCCCCTGCTGCAACCCCACACTTCGGCTGGAGGGCTTGGAATAATTTAGGTCCTTGCAATATTTCCAGGCAAATTAGGAGGGCATCTAGCATTTTAGAAAGAGAATGCATTTGAAAAATCTTTGCAAATTCAATATTTATGTACATTTTTCACTGAATAGCAAAAAAATCAGGTTTAACTTCTTACTTAATATTTTACATGAAAACATTTCGGGCTTTTATTTTCCCGTTTCTCTTTGCCTTTGTTACAGAGACTCCTAAAATCTATCCTTGGGAATATACAAGTAAGCCGCATTCATATTCTTCTTAAAGCATCTATTTTTTTTTCAATTTTTAAAAAAAATTAAGTTTACTTTTAGAATGAGAATTATGTGAGGGCTGTAAAATAATAGGATTTATTCTTACAGTGTGGTGATCTTAGAGGAAATGTAAGGTAAAATGTACTCTTTCAAATAAGAAGTGTAATTTCTGTGCGAAGATGGCCATTTTGGGGGAAGATAAAGCTGGAGGAAGGGGGTTGGTTATTAGGCAAAGAGGACTGGGAATGATAAGTAGAGATGAGTGGGTGAGAGAAAGCCCTGTGATTCCAGGAGTCTTTCAGTAAACAGACATGGGGATGGGGGCATTGCCAGTGCGCACAGGAATGTGGAAGAGCCAATTTCGCCCTTCCTGCCATAGGCAAGGCAAGACAGTTTTCAGGGGAATTAACTAGATTGTTGTTTTGTAACATGGATCCACCCTGCACATTCAATGTTAGCTAATTTACTGAGGACTAGGATCGAGGAAAAGAAAAGAAAATTAAATAACCTCTCTATGCTTTCTGTTTGTTTCTTAAATAAGTATATCATTTAAAAAAAATAAATGGGAACATGTTTGAGACCTGCACATTTCTCACAGGAAGAGTATTTACTCATGAAAAATGGAGGTCTGCAACACCAGCAGTACTCAAGTATTTAGAAGAATTTCAGGCTAACAAAAACTGTGGGCTTCTCTAATGATAACACCTCTTGGAAGTCTAATTTGGTAAAACGGAAATCTGTCTGCTATTTTTTTAAACCACTGAATTTACCTCAGGATCAGATGCATCTGTGTTCTCTCTTAATAGTGAATATGCATGTCCTATTTGTACATCCACCTATGTATGCACTTGTTTAGAAGTGAGGGATGCAATCTTCTTTCTAAGAATAAACATTGCTGGGTATATACTTAATGTTCAGAGACTTAAGATTTATTTTTGATCATCAGAGCTATAAATGACTATTTTCTGTGGTTATTGGATCTTTATTGAAAAATGTATAAGAACTGTTGTATAAGAGGGTAAGGTATGCTACAGAATCTCTCAACAAAAACGCAATTAGGACGAATATGACATATTCCTCTTTCCTTTGAAAAAGAAACATTTTGCTAAGTAAATAACACACTAAAAATATCACCGCGTGAATACCTGATTCACTGAAAGGAACATGCCATTTTTAGACATATTCCGCTCCATGCCTGTCTCCATCGCTGACAGCATGCTGTGCAGAACGGCTCTTCCCTTTTCGGCCTGGAGGTCCTGCTCTCCTAAGGTGAGTCCTTGGCTCTTCTGATTCATCTCCATCAGACCTAAATCCTGAGTTTGGAACTGAATATCTTCCATTTACGGGACTCCCTTTTGTGTGTCCCTCAGCCATGGTGTGTGTGAGTGCACTAAGGCGCTCAGCCGTGTCCGACTCTGTGCAACCCCATGGACCGTAATCCTCCAGGCTCCTCTGTCCATGGGATTCTCCAGGCAAGGGTACTGGAGTGGGTTGCCATTTCCTCCTCCAGGGGAATCTTACCAACCCAGGGATCAAAACCACATCTCTTATGTCTCCTGCATTGGCAGGCGGGTTCTTTACCACTAGTGCCACCTGGGAAGCTGGGTATAAATTGAACTCACCCTAATTTCCAGGCACATGCACACACATGCACACACACACACACACACATACACTGCTCTTCACTGCTGCTTTTCATATATTCCCTACCTTGGTGAAACTTACCACAACATCATGTTTAGTCGCTCAGTCGTGTCCGACTCTTTGTGACCCTACAGACAATAGCGCAACAGACTCCTCTGTCCATGGAATTCTCCAGGCAAGAATACTGGAGTAGGTAGCCGTTCCCTTCTCCAGGAGAACTTCCCGACCGAGGGATCTAACCCAGGTCTCCTGCATTGCAGGCAGATTTTTTACCATCTGAGCCACAAAGGAAGCCCCTAGTGGAATGTTGGTTACCAGGACATACACATTCACTAAAATAGAATGTGGACACCATCTCAGAATCATTACTCAATACACTTACTTAAACACTGAAATCTTTATAAGGTGACGATTTCTGTCTCATAAGAATTCCACAAGTCAGCATGATCAGACTCCTGCCTCCCTCTCCAAATCACCTCATTCTTCTCATGACGCTTTGCCTTGGCATTGTCCTACCCACCTGAAACTTTCCCATCATCAGATGTCTGCATGTGGAGCATTCACTGCATTCAGACCTCAGGTGCAGTGCCCCTCCCCCAGGAAACAGGCTGCCAAGAACTTGTCTATACCCTGCTTGGCCCATCACACCTCTAAAGTTAAAATTTTCTTGCATTCTCACTTGTTTATTCTCTGAATCACCCAGCCAGAGAGTACGCTCCATTAAAGCAGGAGCAGTCCCGGCCAGGTTGGCATAGGATAGGGGCTCTGAAACTTACAAAACTCGATTTTACATCGTGGCCAGTACACACCCTATAGAAACCAAGGTGTCAATATCAAATATTGATGTCAAATCATTCTCTCTCCTTAGTAGGTACAGTTCGGGCTATTTCTTTAAACAGTGTTAGCTAAAACCCACTAAATTCATCTATTAGGGCCGTGCTTTTGGAGTTTAAAAAACACTGACTTTTTGAGAGCTAATGCTCAGAATATTCTGTCTTGGATGGAACATTCTGGTTCCAGCATCTTTTCTTAAACTGATGGATCTCATCATGTAGTTCCCTGAGTTTTATTTAATAATAGCAGAAGAATTCTATAAACTGCTTTTGAAATTAATGTCTTTTTTATTCATCATAGGAGCTGTGTATTATTTTTTAAAAAACAGACTTTTTTTTGAGAGCAGTTTTAGCTTTACAGCAAAATGGAGTGGAAAGTACAAAGGATTCCCTAATATTCTGTGTCCGCACACATGCACAGCCTCCCCTACTATGGACATCCCCTACCAGATAGTTAAAGTGATGGACCTGCCCTAACACACTACAATCACCCAAAATACATAGTTTACATTAGAGTTTGCTCTTGGAGTCATACTTCCTTAGGTTTTAACAAAGAGATAATGACATGGATCCATATTACAGTATCTTGCAGACATTTCACTGTAAAAACCTTTCTCATTCTCCTCCCTCCAGCCCCCAGCAACTGCTGTCTTTTTACTGTCTTCATAGTTTTTGTTTTCCAGAATATGTTATAGTTGGAATCATATGGTATGTAACCATTCCCATTTCAGAATGGATTCTTTCACTCAGGGACAGGCATATAAAGTTCCTCCATGTCTTTTCATGACTTGACAGCTTATTCCTTTTTCTCAGTGACTAGTATTTCATTGTATGGATGTACCACAGTGTATTTATCCATTCACTTCCTTAAGGTTATCTTGGTTGCTTCCAAGTTTTGGTAATTATGATTAAAACTGATATAAAAATTCATAGGGGCTTCCCTGGTAGCTCAGTGGGAAAGAATCTGCCTGCAATGCAAGAGATGAAGGAGATGCATGTTCAGTCCCTGGGTGGGGAAGATCTCCCAGAGGAGAGCAATATTCTTGCCTGAAGAATTCCATGGACAGAGGAGCCTGGCAGGCCACAGCCCATAGGGTTGCAGAGAGTCAGACACAAATGAAGCAACTTACCAAGCTTGCACACAAAAGTTTACAGAGAGGTTTGTGTGGACATAGTCTTTGATTCTTTTGAGTAAGGGCCAATGGTCATGATTGCTGGATCAAATAGTAAGAATATATTTAAAACGGCTACCATTTTGCACTCCTGTGAGCCATGAATGAGAGTTGCTGTTTCTCCACATCCTCACCAGCATTTGATGTTGTCAGTGTTTTGAATTTTAACCGATCTCACAGGTGTGTGGTTATATCTTGCTGTTGTTTTAATTTGCGTTTACCTGATGACATCTGGTCCAATCACTTCACGTCAAATAGATGGGGAAACAATGGAAACAGTAACAGACATTATTTTCTTGAGCTCCTAAATCACTGAAGATGATGACTGCAGCCATGAAATTAAAAGATGCTTGCTCCTTGGAAGAATAGCGTATTAAAAAGCAGAGACATTACTTTGCCAACAAAGGTCCGTCTGGTCAAAGCTACGGTTTTTTCAACAGTCCTGTATGGATGTGAGAGTTGGACCATAAAGAAAGCTGAGCGCCAAAGAACTGATGCTTTTGAACTGTGATGTTGGAGAAGACTCTTGAGAATCCCTTGGACTGCAAGGAGATCAAACCAGTCAATCCTAAAGGAAATCAATCCTGGGTGTTCTTTGGAAGGACTGTTGCTGATGTTGAAACTACAATACTTTGGCCACCTGACGCTTAGAGCCGACTCATTGGAAAAGACCCTGAGGCTGGGAGGGATTGGGGGCAGGAGGAGAAGGGGGCGACAGAGGATGAGATGGTTGGATGGCATCACTGACTTGATAGACATGAGTTTGAGCAAACTCGGGAGTAGGTGATGGATAGGGAAGCCTGGCGTGCTGCAGTCTATGAGGTCACAAAGAATCAGACACGACTGACTGAACTGATGATATATGATATGGAGCAATTTTTCATATGCTTAATTGACATCAGGATGTCTTCTCTGATGAGGTGTCCGTTCAGGTCTCATGCTCATTTTTGAATCAGGTTGTTCATTTTCTTGTTGTTGAGTTTTAAAAGTGTTTTGTATGTCTTGGACAGCAATCGTTTGTCACATGGGTCTTTTGCAGGCATTTCCCTCAAGTCTGTGGCTTGTCTTTTCATTCACTTAAGAGTGTTTTTTAACTAAGTTACTTCACCCCTCCAGGGCTTCAGTTTCCTCATTTGTAAAGTGGGATAATAGTAGCCCAGAAGCTTACAGAAGTGTTGTGATGGTCAAACACAAGAGTCTAGAAGAGAGCCTGTGCTTTTTGAGATGCCTGTAGTGTTATTATGGTTATTATTCTAATATTTTATGCTCCAATGTCTGAAAGAGTTCCTGGCATGTTATTCTGTAAATGTCCACTGAGTGGATGAGTTTTCGTACGTGTTCATATACACCAGTAAGCTCAGTTTTCACTCTAAATCTCTTCTGAATCCATTCCATCGTGCGCATTTCTCCCATCACTGTGCATATGTAGGTTCTCCACCATACTTGGGTGGAACTTGATCACAGCCTCCAAACCCCCAGGCCCCCTGTTCTCGCACTGTAGCCGGGCTGTTCCTTCTGGCACAAAACTTGAAAACAGGACTTTCCCAACTTCCTGTGCAGGACGCCCTTCACCCTTGAGTGAAGTCCCCTCCCCTCTGTGATTCGACTAAGGCACATGAGTGTTTTCTCCTTCTGCCTCTCCAGCTTCATCTGTTTCACAGTTAACGTGATCCCAGAGAAGTGCTAGGGTAGTTAGCACAGGGCAGTGGCTTCCAGATGTATCTGGACGAGGACCTGCTGTACAAAATACTTTTTACACTGCAACTTGGCACACCCACACTCTGCACAAATTCAAGTGAAGCTAACTAGGGGAGGGATGCTTGTGGTTCCAGATAAAGCATTTTCACATGTTCACACGGGTCCTATTAACCAGGCATTTTCTAGAACTTGATTTCTTTGGCAATTTAAACAAACTTTATTTTCATTTAAAGTATATTAATCCAACTGTTTTTCTTTCTTTTTCGAGAACGTGCTCTGGAAAAGGCATTCAACTGGGTACCCCAGGGATTTTATAAAGAAGGTGAATAACTGTTTCCTAAAAGCACGTGTTTTTAGTGTCAGCAGAGCTGCCGTATTACAGGGACTGCTCTCAGGGGCGGGCCTTCTCCAGCTGCAGACATGCATAGCTCCACGAAGGGAAACAGAGGTGGGGAGCGGGCAGGAAGATGGCTCCTGCACATTATGCTGATCCTTTATGGTCTGAACAAAAGAGAGAGATAGAAGGGCTGCATACACGCCTGAGTGCCTGCCTGGAGTTGGGTCTGAAAGGAGAGGAGAAAGGACCACTGTCTGCCTTCCGCTACTCTCCAAGACTGACTTCACTCCCTTTTGTATCAGCTTCCTTGTCTTACACCCTCAGGAAGATGATGTATATGGTTGTATGTGTGCATGTTTATGAGTGTAAAATAAAGTGTAAAAAAAATACAATGGATGGACAATTTTGAAAGGACAGTTTTAAAATTCCTCCAATCTGAGTTCTTCACACATGGTTACTGCCTTGGGTGATATGCCTTAATCTTGTCTTAGAGAAAACATCCGTGTCCAGAGCTACGCTGTGTCATTACTTTTGGTGATGTCTCCCCAGGGGAAGGGACAGAGCCAGTGGCTGTCTTGCAGGTGAGCATCCTGTCCATTTCCAGGATGCAGCCGGTGCAGCTGCGGAGGGAGATGCCTGCAGGGGCTGACCGGGAAGGCGAGATCATCAGTTGTGTCTGATGCCACACCTCTATTCTCCAGTCTGGATGTGATGAGGTGAAGTCCAGCGTGACTCTCTCTGACTATGCAACTTAGCTGTGGCCTGCGCGGCGTCTCCCTCCCTCAACGAGCCCTGTAATCAGCTAAATCTTTCCTTAATTGACTCCTGAACTCCGGCGTCTACGGCTGTTTTCTTTTCTGGCCCTTGCTGGATAGATTGCTCTCTTGGTCTCACTGTCTCTCCAGGCCCTGGTGCATGCTTTCTGTCTTTCTCACAGTCTCTCTCTCTCCTTTTCTGTTGCATCTTTTTTCCTTTGCTATAGCTGAGATTCTTTCCTTTGGCCTTGAAATGTTCATAGTATTGATGTGATCTCCATGGTATAGGCAGGCTTCCCTGGTGGCTCAGATGATAAAGAATCTGCCTGCAGTGGCAGGAGCCGTGGGTTCAATCCCTGGATCAGGAAGATCCCCTGGAGAAAGGAATGGCAACCCACTCCAGTATTCATGCCTGGAAAATTATATGGACAGAGGAGCCCGGTGGGCTACAATTCATGGGGTCGCAGAGAGTCAGACACGACTGAGGGAATAACACACACAGATGGTATAGGCAGAGCTGCAGGCAGTACAAATTCTCAAGAATCATAGCACAGACAAGAAGTGGAGTGAGACAGCTGGAGTGGAGGGGATGGCTTTAGTCCCTCTCCTTGGAAAGTACATTCAGGAACCCACCTGCCTGTGCTCCTCATCACTGGAGCTGTCCGCTGCAGAAGTGGAATAGAGGGCGTCTCCTGGCAGGGGTGGTAGAGGATGGGCAGTGAGAGGACCTGTGTGTCCCCTTCCCTTGGAGAGATACCTGCAGGGGCTGAGCAGGGGAGCTGCATCCCGGGTCAGGGGGAGCTGCCTCTCCATCGCTGGCAGTGATGACCTGTGTGACCTCCAGGCCGGTTGGCACCACCCTGGATATTAGTTCCTCATGCACAGGACAAGTCAGACCTGATGACTTCCTGCCTGCTTCTTACCACTTAATAGTTTATACATGACTAAGCTCATCATTCTCACATAAATCATAAACCAGGGGACATTACTTGGGTTTTATTCTCTTAAATCATGTTTCTGATACTTGCAGACTCATTGTATTTTAAATATGCTCACTTCATTGTGACTCCAGTACTTTATGGTGTTTATTGTTTTTCCTTCTTCCATTTAAAGGTAATGCACACAGGCCTATCCTTGTTTTATTGCAGCTCACAGATGAACTGTGTTTTTCACAAACTGAAAGTTTGTAGCAATCCTTCATGGAGCTCATCTATCAGTGCCATTTTCCCAGCAGCATTATTTTTACATTAAGGTCTGCACATAAAGAAGACTGAACATCGAAGAATTGATGCTTTTGAACTGTGGTGCTAGAGAAGACTCTTGAGTCCCTTGAACTGCAAGGAGATCAAACCAGTCAATCCTAAAGGGAATCAATCCTGAATATTCATTGGAAGGACTGATGCTGAAGCTGAAGTTCCAATACTTTGGCCACCTGGTGCAAGAAGTTGACTTATTGGAAAAGACCCTGATGCTGGGAAAAATTGAAGGTGGGAGCAGAAGGGGACGACAGAGGATGGGATGATTGGATGACATCACCAAGTCAATGGACATGAGCTTGAGCAAGCTCTAGGAGTTGGTGATGGACAAGGAAGCCTGGGGTGCTGCAGTCCTTGGTGTGGAAAAGAGTCAGACATGAGTGAGCAACTGAACAATGAACAGTACTTTTTTTTAGACATAATGTTATTGCACATTTAATAGACTACAGTATAGTGTAAACACAGCTTTTAAAATCAATTATTATTTGATTTTGTTTTTAAAAAAGCTATGGTATATACATATCATGGAGATACTATACAACCGATAAAGATAATATAGATATGTATTTATTGACATGGAAAAGTATCAATATAAATAAATACATTTATGTATACATGTACACTTGCATATAGGTACTCATATAAAGGGAAAAACATAGGAATGAAAAATGTGTAATTTTTTAAAAAATTTTTAATCTAATTTTTTAAAAATTGGTTTATAGTGGGTGTATAATGCTGTGTTAGTTTCAAGTACACAGCAAAGCCTTTCAGTTATGCATATACATATATTTATTCTTTTTCAGATTCTTTTCTTTACAGTTTATTTATTTTTGGCAGTGCCGGGTCTTCATTGCTGCATGGGATTTTCTCTACTTTCAGCGAGCAGGGGCTACTCTCCAGTTGTGCTGCTCAGGCTTCTCATTGTGGTGGCTTCTCTTGTTGCAGAGCACGGGCTCCAGGGTGTGCAGGCTTCGGTAGTCACAGCACACAGGCTCAGCATTTGCAGCTCCCGGGCTTCGAGCGCGTTCCTCCAGAGCTGTGGTACACTGGCTTAGCGGCTGCGCAGCATATAGGATCTTCCCAGCCCAGGGATTGAACCTGTGTGTCCTACATTGGCAGGCAGATTCTTTACCATTGAGCCAGCAGGCAAGCCCTCTTATTCAGATTAATTCCATGTAGATTACCAAAGGGGAGATGTGAGGCGGAGGAGAAATTAGCAGTTTAGGATTAACACATACTACTATATACAGAATAGATAATCCACAAGGACCTACCATATGGCACAGCGAACTCTACACAATATTCTGCAATAACCTATAAAGATAGCTATTGTATGCCCTGAAAGTGAAGTGAAGGTGTTTCACTACTATATACAGAATAGATAATCCACAAGGACCTACTGTATAGCACAGGGAACTCTACATAATATTCTGCAGTAACCTATAAAGATAACTGTTGTATGCCCTGAAAGTGAAGTGAAGGTGTTAAGTCGCTCAGTCACGTCCAACTCTTTGTGACCCCACGGACTGTAGCCCGCCGGGCTCCTCTGTCCATGAAATTCTCCAGGCAAGAATATTGGAGTGGGTTTCCAATTCCTTCTCCAGGGGATCTTTCTGACCCACGTACTGAACCCAAGTCTCCCACATTGCAGGCAGATTCTTTACCATCTGAGCCACCAGGGAAGCCCCCAAATGTGTGTGACTTTGCAATACTTGCTTTATTCTGATGGTCTGGAAGCAAATACACCATATCTTCAAGGTGTAGGAATGTGGAATTATAGGAAAGCAGATAAAGAGATCAAAGTCACCTACCAATACCCAGGGCTAACACTTGGGTACCTCTCCTTCAATCTGGGTAATGCTTCTTCCACCTGCTCCAGGGTCTGGTCCTCAGGACCCTTTGCAGAGACCACATCCTCTTCCTGGCAGCCTGGCAGCATTCTCTGTTGTGGGATGCCTTCCCCCAATCTCTGGCATCCCTTCTCCACTGTTCTCCACTGAGAAAGCTCCATCACTCTCAACCATGAGTACAGCCCTCTCTGAGCCGGTCCTTTCAAGGAAGCCCCAGCCATCCTCCTCCTTTCACCTCCTCTGACTCAAAGACGCATCCAGAGGGCTCACCGCCCCACCCCACCCCACCCCCGCCAGACACTGGGTATGTTGTATTAAGTTGTTTCAGTTGTGTCCGACTCTTTGTGACCCTATGGACTAGAGCCCACCAGGCTCCTCTTTCCTTGGGATTCTCCAGGCAAGAATATTGGGGTGGGTTGCCTTGCCCTTCTCCAGGGGGTCTTCCTGAGTCAGGGATTGAACCTGTGCCTCTTATGTCTCCTGTATTGGCAGGCAGGTTCTTTACCACTAGTGCCACCTGGGAAGCCAGCCAGACACTGGGAGACCCCAAGTAGCTATGGCCTTCGTTCCTCCTGAATTCCCTCCCAAGCTGGGAGTGTCAGGCATGATGCTCACCAGCCTCTGCTCCCAGACACAGTCCCCAAAGGATGGCAAAAGTAAGATGATGGCCCTGCCGGGTAGGCTGAGAACAAATCATCAGGGCAAAGAGGATCCTTCTCAAACCTTAGAATTGAATGGGACTTTTGGCTAAGTGGGGCCTGTTATCCCTATTTTCCTTCTGGCTTCTTCTTTTTTGGAATGAGGATGTATACTCCATGCCCATTCCATCTCTGTGTTTGCTAAGCAGATCACTTGTCTGGTTTCCCAGGTTCACAGCTGGGAAAGGATTTGCAACAGGATGAATCATAAATACAATCTCCTTCATACCTGATTTGTTGTTGTTGTTCAGTTGCTAAGTCATGTCTGACTCTTTGAGATCTCATGGACTGCAGCACACCAGGCTTCCCAGTCCTTCACCATCTCCAAGAGTTTGCTCAAAGTCATGTCCATTGAGTCAGCAATTTACGTGATACTTAGTAGAGATTTGGGGCTTAGAGTTAATGTAGCAATGGACAAACATTTGGTGGGGGAGGGGTGTTGGGATGGAGTGAATGTATTTCACATGTGAAATTTTTAATGACGTTTTTAATGGCTAGAGAATTGACTGTTAGGAGATCAGTTGTGGTCCCCAAACTCATATACTGAAGTCCTAACCCTCAGGACCTCAGAGTGTGACTGTACCTGGAGAAAGGGTATTTGCATTTGATCAAATTAAAATGCGGCCATTAGGATAGGCCCCAGCTGTGGACAGTGACTCCAGCCATGAAATTAAAGGATGCTTGATCTTTGAAAGGAAATCTATGACAAATCTAGACAGCATATTAAAAAGCAGAGACATCACTTTGCCAACAAAGGTCCACAGAGTCAAATCTATGGTTTTTCCAGTAGTCATGTATGGATATGAGAGTTGGGCCATAAAGAAGGCTGAGCACCAAAGAATTGATGTTTTTGGACTATGGTATTGGAGAAGACTCTTGAGAGTCCCTTGGACTGCAAGAGATCAAACCAGTCAATCTTAAAGGAAATCAACCCTGAATATCCATCGGAAGGACTGCTGCTGAAGCTCTAATACTTTGGCCAGTTGATGGAAAGGGCTGACCTACTGGAAAAGACCCTGATGCTGGGAAAGATTGAGGGCAGGGAAAAAGGGGGCAACAGAGGATGAGACATTTGGATTGCATCACCAACTCAAAGGACATGAGTTTGAGCAAACTCCAGGATATGGTGAAGGACAGGGAAACCTGGCGTGCTGCAGTCCACAGGTGGCAAAGAGTCAGACATGAACAGGCATGAACATGAATGACTGAACAGCAGCAACAACCCAGCAGGACTGGTGCTTGTAGAGAAATGGGGGAGCTCGAAGACAGATACAGACGGGGGAAGATAAGGTGAAGACACAGGGAGAAGAGCACCATTCCCAACCCAAAGAGAGATGTTGGAACAAAACACCAATCTTGACTTTCAGAAGAAATCCACCCTGCTCACACCTTGATTTCGGATCTCAGACTGCAGGCCTCTGGAACTGGACATCCACACAGGTCCATGGCTTCCAGCCACTCCATGTGTGGGCTGTTTTCTTAGGGCAACCCCAGGAAACTTGGCTTCCCCGGTGGCTCAATGGTAAAGAATCCACATGCTAACACAGAAGACACAGGGGATGCAGATTTGACCCTTGCTTTGGGAAGATTCCCCTGGAGAAGGAAATGGCAACCCACTCCAGTATTCTTGCCTGGGGAATCCCATGGATAAGAGGAGCCTGGTGGGCTACAGCCCTTGGGGTCACAAAGAGCCCGATATGACTTAGTGACTAAACAACAGTAGCAACCAGGAAACTAAGAGAGAAAAGGAACAGAAAAAACACAGAGCTCACTTCTCTTATGTGTTCCATTGAAAGACATTCCCCCTTTACTGAATTTCTAGTAATTCACTCAAGTCTGTTTGGAACCGTAAACTGTTGTAAAGGCGATGATTCCTGTTCTCCCCTCTGAGGACGGCAGGAAGGAAGCATCAGCGAGGTACAGAGTGCCGGGTGAGCCAGGGTGAGTGGATCCCTCATCGTTGCCAGCCCTGGAGCTCCTCGGACACACCTTCATGACCACATCGATCACATTTACACCCCAATCTCCAGGGGACAGTGATTCTATAAGGGCAGAGGTCTCATGACCACACCCAGGTTTGGCCGGAAGATAAGACACTACTGAACAGGGACCTTCTTCTACCCAGTTTCCCCGGTGTACTTTGTAGACAGGAAATGCTGACAAATATAAGGATATTGCTGCAGATTTTAGTTGAAAGATGTCACCATCATGCTGTGTGTTCCAGGTGGAATAACAAAAGCAATACCGTGGCTGAAGGAGAAGGCTTTCCCATTGGCCACAAGCCCCCTTCAAGCAGTTAGCAAGGCGCCCACAGAGCGGGGTTCCACATGCTCCCTTAGAAAGGACAAATGGACAGCTGAGGAGGGAAGTCCAGAGGTCACAGTGGCTTTGAGAGGGCGGCCAGAGAAAGAAAAACCAAGAACAACATGAACCCCCTTCTCCAGATCATTGTTCTGTTTCTGATTCACCGGGTGACCCTGCTCAAGGTCCAGGCCACAGCCCCTCGTGTTCTTTCCCATGATGTTCTTCACCTTGAACTTGTCTGTTATTTCCCTGTCCATGCAGCTTGGTGTTGTCAATATCTTATCAACATGTTAGCAAATTCATTCTCTCAGTTCTTCGGTTTTTTCCCCCTCTTGCGTGAATCCACAGGGGGTGGCCCAAAGAACACCTTATTCAGACACATCCTTTTATTCTGTTAACTCGTGTGTTTTTCCAACAGTTTTCCTACAGAAACTTCAGTTCCCAGGGATGACTTTTCTAGGCAGATTTCTTCCTGTTTCATGAAACAAGACTCCCAGGGACCCTTGCAAATTGTAAAGATCTACACAAGTTCATGTATTACAGGTCGTTATACAATTGGAGGGAATTTCTTGAGCTTGGAAAGTGGAACATTAGAATACATCTCACAGCACAGGGGAGAAATAAATCCGGTGAATATGGGGTCCTAATGTCCACCCACCCTCCCCACGCTGTGTTGCAAGGAGCCAGCAAGCGCGGAAACCACTCATCTGATTCAGGCTGGAAATCTTAACTTACAGAGCTGATAGCAGTAATCCCACAGTTTTTGAAAGAGCTCTGTGTCTTTACCTTCACTTCCCTCAGTCCGTTTCTTGGAGCAATGACATGATTTATCCTGCGTCTTTGGTATTTTTCCCAGGTCTTAGCTATGTTATGTCTATACTGGTGTCGGGTCTCTGTTTACTTTCTTATAAACAGAGAGCAAGGGGATAGTTAATGGTATTTGGGTCGAATACGTGGCAACAGGAGTGAGATACTGCTGTGTATATTTTTGGTCCTGGCAGTGAAGAATAGGATCTGTGGCATAAAAGGAAAGATATTTATAGTATTTCTTGGTCATGCATTTACTTGCCCAGCCACCTCAGCTGTAGCTTGTTTATTGTGTTAATGCTAATTACAGCCATGTGACAGAATCCTATTACATCTTGTACAAAAATGGTTAGTCGTTCTATACGACACACTCAAGACCAAATACATGATCGACATAAAAACCCCCACTCCACAAACATAAATCGAGTCTAAATTTGGTCATATTTACCAGAAGTGAAATATGAGAATCAGGCAAGCATCCCTCCACCCCAACCCCAAACACACACAGAGGTGATCTGCCTTAAATCCAGTGACGGTGTATGGTTTCCAGGTTGCCTGTTTAAGTGAGAAGCAGACTATGAATTCCCTTTACAACGATATTCTTTAGTAACTGATTGGAACTGCTGATGGCGAATTTCACTGCTGTGTGTTCTGCAGTGTTTAGAGGTGACACTGCTTCTCTGGGCATGAGAAGCACATTTCCATACACACTACACACAGAGTATGTAACACACACAATTTTGAATCTGAATTTTTTATTTTATGGCTTAGAATCTCCATTTACTTAATTGATGTGCTTACCCTGTGTAGAGCTCCCTGGTGGCTCAGTGATAAAGAATCTGCATGCCAACGTAGGAGACTCTGGCTTGATCCCTGGGTCGGGAAGATCCCCTGGAGAAGGAAATGGCAACCCACTCCAGTATTCTTGCCTGGGAAATCCCATGGACAGAGGAGCCTGGTGGGCTACAGTCAATGGGGTTGCAAAAGAGTCGGACATGGCTGAGCGTAAGCATGCAGTTCTTGCTGAAGTCACTCTGATCAAAGTTGTTGGTATTTGTTCAAGAGTCTGGGTTATTTTGGCTATGGAAACATATTCTGCATTAAACAAGTAAAAAGAGAAATTTATCTTATTTATTACAAAAACTGGACTTCTCTTGTGACTCAGCTGGTAAAGAACCTACCTGCAATGGGAGAGACCTGGGTTTGATCCCTGGCTTGGGAAGATCCCCCTGGAGAAGGGAAAGTCTGCCCACTCCAGTATTCTGGCCTGGAAAATTTCAGGAACTGTTTGGTCCATGGGGTAGCAAAGAGTCGGACACGACTGAGTGACTTTCACTTTCACTTCATTACAAAAAATATCATTTCAGGTCATTTTATATCTCAATATCTTCTGTTAGTGAGTATCAATATTTTTTATTCATTCACATATTTATATATTTAATAACTATTTATTAAGCATCATAAGCCTCTCTTATCCATCTCCTTCAGAGGGCAGACAGACTGAAACCCTCAATCACAGAAAATTAACCAATCTGATCACATGGACCACAGCCTTGTCTAACTCAATGAAACTATGAGCCATGCCATGTAGGGCCATCCACCATGATGGGTCATGGTGGAGAGTTCTGACAAAATGTGGTCCACTGGAGAAAGGAATGGCAAACCACTTCAGTATTCTTGCCTTGAGAACCCCATGAAGAGTATGAAAAGGCAAAAAGATAGGACACTGAAAGATGAACTCCCCATTGCACACCCCATAGGTGTGCAATATACTATTGGAGAAGAGTGGAGAAATAACCCCAGAATGAATGAAGAGATGGAGCCAAAGCAAAAACAAAACCCAGTTGTGGATATGACTGGTGATGGAAGTAAAGTCCGATGATCTAAACAGCAATATTACATAAGAACCTGGAATGTTAGGTCCATAAATCAAGGCAAATTGGAAGTGGTCAAATAGGAGATGGCAAGAGTGAACATCAACATTTTAGGGACTAGTGAATTAAAATGGATTGGAATGGGTTAATTTAACTCAGATGACTGTCATATCTACTACTAGGCAAGAATCCCTCAGAAGAAATGGAGTAGCCATCATAGTCAACAGAAGAGTCTGAAATGCAGTACTTGTCTGCAATCTCAAAACAACAGAATGATCTCTGTTTGTTCCAAGGCAAACCATTCAACATCACAGTAATCCAAGTCTATGCCCTGACCAGCAATGCTGAAGAAGTTGAAGCTGAATGGTTCTATGAAGACCAACAAGACCTTATATAATTAACACCCAAAAAACATGTTCTTTTCATTATAGGAGACTGGAAGGCAAAAGTAGGAAGTCAAGAAATACTTCAGTTCAGTTCAGTTCAGTCGCTCAGTCGTGTCTGACTCTTTGCGACCCCATGAATCCCAGCACGCCGGGCTTCCCTGTCCATGGAAAAGAAATACTTAGAGTAACAGGCAAATTTGGCCTTGGAGTACAGAATGAAGCAGAGCAAAGGCTAACAGAGGTTTGCCAAGAGAACGCACTGGTCATAGCAAACAGCCTCTTCCAACAACACAAGAGAAGACTCTACACAGGGACATCACCAGATGGTCAATACAGAAATCAGAGCAATTACATTCTTTGCAGCCAAAGGTGGAGAAGTTCTATACAGTCAGCAAAAACAAGACCAGGAGCTGAGTGTGGCTCAGATCATGAGCTCCTTATTGCCAAATTCAGGCTTAAATTAAAGAAAGTAGGAAAAACCACTAGACCATTCAGGTATGACCTAAATCAAATCCTTTACAATCACACAGTGAAAGTGACAAATAGGTTCAAAGGATTAAATCTGATAGAACAGAGTGCCTGTGACATTGTATAGGAGGCAGGGATCAAGACCATTCCTAAGAAAAAGAAATGCGAAAAAGGCAAAATGGCTGTCTGAGGAGGCCTTACAAATAGCTGTGAAAAGAAGAGAAATGAAAAGCAAAGGAGAAAAGGAAACATACCCCCATCTGAATGCAGAGTTCCAAAGAATAGCAAGGAGAGATAAAAAAGCCTTCCTCAGCGATCAATGCAAAGAAATAGAGGAAAACAACAGAATGGGAAAGACTAGAGATCTCTTCAAGAAAATTAGAGATACCAAGGGAACATTTCATGCAAAGATAGGTTTGATAAAGGACAGAAATGGTATGGACCTAACAGAAGCAGAAGGTATTAAGAAGAGGTGGCAAGAATACACAGAACTATACAAAAAAGATCTTCACAACCCACATAATCATGACAGTGTGATCACTCACCTAGAGCCAGACATCCTGGAATGTGAAGTCAAGTGGGCCTTAGAAAGCATCACTATGGACAAAGCTAGTGGAGGTGATGGAATTCCAGTTGAGCTATTTCAAATCCTGAAAGATGATGCTGGGAAGGTGCTGCACTCAATATGCCAGCAAATTTGGAAAGCTCAGCAGTGGTCACAGGACTGGAAAAGGTCAGTTTTCATTCCAATCACAAAGAAAGGCAATGCCAAAGAATGCTCAAACTACCACACAATTGCACTTATCTCACACACTAGTAAAGTAATGCTCAAAATACTCCAAGTCAGGCTTTAGCAATATGTGAACCGTGAACTTCCAGATGTTCAAACTGGTTTTAGAAAAGGCAGAGGAACCAGAGATCAAATTGCTGACATCCACTGGATCATCAAAAAAGCAAGAGAGTTCCAGAAAAACATCTATTTCTGCTTTATTGACTATGCCAAAGCCTTTGACTGTGTGGATCACAATAAACTGTGGAAAATTCTGTAAGAGATGGGAATACCAGACCACCTGACCTGCCTCTTGAGAAACCTGTATGCAGGTCAGGAAGCAGCAGTTAGAACTGGACATGGAAAAACAGACTTGTTCCAAATAGGAAAAGGAGTACGTCAAAGCTGTATATTGTCACCCTGCTTATTTAACTTATATGCAGAGAACATCATGAGAAATGCTGGGCTGGAAGAAGCACAAGCTGGAATCAAGATTGCCGGGAGAAATATCAATAACCTCAGATATGCAGATGACACCACCCTTATGGCAGAAAGTGAAGAGGAACTAAAGAGCCTCTTGATGAAAGTGAAAGAGGAGAGTGAAAAAATTGGCTTAAAGCTTGACATTCAGAAAACTAAGATCATGGCATCTGGTCCCATCACTTCATGGGAAATAGATGGGGAGACAGTGGAAACAGTGTCAGACTTTATTTTTCTGGCCTCCAAAATCACTGCAGATGGTGATTGCAGCCATGAAATTAAAAGACGCTTACTCCTTGGAAGGAAAGTGATGACCAACCTAGATAGCATATTAAAAAGCAGTGACATTACTTTGCCAACAAAGGTCCATCTAGTCAAGGCTATGGTTTTTCCAGTAGTAATGTATGGATGTGAGAGTTGGATGGTGAAGAAAGCTGAGCACCGAAGAAATGATTCTTTTGGCCTGTGGTGTTGGAGAAGACTCTTGAGAGTCCCTTGGACTGCAAGAAGACCAGTCCATCCTAAAGGAGATCAGTCCTAGGTGTTCATTTGGAAGGACTGATGTTGAAGCTGAAACTCCAATCCTTTGGCTACCTAATGTGAAGAGCTGACTCACTGGAAAAGACCTTAATGCTGGGAAGGATTGGGGGCAGGAGGAGAAGGGGACAACAGAGGATGAGATGGCTGGATGGCATCACCGACTGGATGGACATGGGTTTGGGTAGACTCCAGGAGTTGGTGATGGACAGGGAGGCCTGGTGTGCTGCGATTCATGGCGTCGCAAAGAGCGGGACACGACTGAGTGACTGAACTGACTGACTGAACTGTTAAGCAAAGAGATGCCTGTTAGAAGGAAGGACTAGGTAGATATCTTTGGATAATAGCTTTCTTCCAAGTATCACCTTAGGATATTTTCCACTGTGCGAGGCAAAGAGCTTGACTCATTTTGGACGGGGATGTCTGGGTAGTCCTTCCCTTCTGGAAATACAGTCATTAAGAAGACTGGGGAGCAGAGTCTGTTGGAAAGAATCTGGCTTTGAAGTCTAGAAAACAGGGAACAGCTCCAGGCGCTACTCATCCTTACTGTCTCTCCTGAAATTCTGAGCCCAGGAGTTGCAAAGAAGTCACAGAAGCATGCTGGGAGAAAAGTAGCTTTCTCCCTTGTCATTACCTCTTGCTGGAAGTTGACCTTGGGAAGGTCATATAATTTCCTGTAGACTCTCCTTATCCACAGGCTGGAAGTGATATCATCTTCCTTGTCCATCTCCAGATTTGTTTACAGATGAAGGTGATCACTGCTTGTAACAGGATCATAAAGTATAACCTGACTTAGAAAACAGAAAATATTTTCTTTCTTTTTTGTCAAACAATCCTTTTTATGCCAAGGTATTAAAGTATATAGATAGATAGATAGTATCACCGACTCAATGAACATGAATTTGAGCAAACTCAGAGAGATAGTGGAGGACAGAGGAGCCTGGTGTGCTGCAATCCATGGTGTGGTAAAGAGTCAGACACCATATAGTGATGAGAAACCACAACAATATAATCAGCATACATATGTGTCTATGTTTTCAAATGAGCACCAAGAGAGTTAAGACCTCTGATAGGAGGCTTCTGTGCCTATGTAAGATCTATCTTTATTTCAGGTGCTTTTTTTTTCAATTAAAGTATAATTAATATAATATTGTGTTAGTTTATGTTATACAGTAGAGTGACACACACACATATATATATTCTTTCTCAGATTCTTTTCTATTAAAGCTTATTACAAGATATTCAACACAGTTACCTATGCTACACAGTTGGTCTTTGTTGTTTATCTCTTATATATAATAGCTTGTATCTGCTAATCCAAAACTCCTAATTAATATCTCCCCTTCCCCTTTGGTAACCATAAGCTGATTTTCTATGTCTGTGAGTCTATTTCTGTTTTATAAATAAGCTCATTTGTATCATTTTTTAAGATTCCACATATATAAGTGATATCACATGGTATTTTTCTTTCTATTTCTAACTTCACTTAGTGTGACAATCTCTAGTTCCATCCATGTTGTTGTAAATGGCATTACTTCACTCTTTTTCGTGGCTCAGTAATATTCCACTGTATATATGTAACATCTCTTTTATCCTTTCCTGTGTCAATAGACATTTAGGTTGCTTCCATGTCTTGGCTACCATATAAAGTGCTGCTATATTCACATGCTTTTTAAAAATTTGGACTAATTTCTCAGTACGTGAGAGTACATCAGGCCAATTTTTGAACAACAATGTTTTAAAAAAAAGTCTTAACATACCAATAATTTGGAAATGCATTTTTTTTCCTTTGGTGCACATGTCCCCAGGCTGCTGAATCATTTTGCTTTCTCCTGAAAATTTTAACAGAAACATCTGAGTAAGACCTGACAGAGTTGTCCCAGAGATTCCCTGAGGTGGGGAAGTGGAGAAGAGGTGAGTGGGGCTCAGGTCAGCAACATGGGTGCTTCTCTGAGACCTAAGTCAATAGACTTACACTGTGTCCAGCTCTGTTGGAT
Organism: Dama dama; assembly: GCF_033118175.1. Classification (NCBI taxonomy): domain Eukaryota; kingdom Metazoa; phylum Chordata; class Mammalia; order Artiodactyla; family Cervidae; genus Dama; species Dama dama. The sequence goes on along the minus strand of NC_083691.1, from coordinate 15,596,336 downwards.
TCATCTTTGAACTTTGTCCATCTTCTGCAGGATCACCAAACTGGCTTCTTCCCATTACTGTACTATACATGCTTCTGGCTAAATCTTAAAATTCACCATTCATCTCAGTGTTTTGACCGACTAACTCAAAAAAAGCAAGCAAAACCTTTTTCTGATATTGGAGGAATTTCTTCTTTAGATAGGAACACTGATTTAAAGAATCAGTAACCACAGACACATTGGTATTAATGCAGTACTAAATCTCAGGTATTTCTCTCCCAGCATTAATGAAGTTCCTTCAACTAGGGGCAGCCTGGCCTGATGGCTTATGGGAAAGGACAGTAAGTAGTCATGAGATTAAACCTCTGGTGAAATTTCCATGGGATTTTTAACAAATATTTAATGTTTGAGCAATGCATGACTAAAAATGTATACAGTTTTTTTTTTTTTAGTGTCAGAAAATAGTGCTGGATAAGAATATAATTAACTGTACCTGATTAAACTTGGAGAATATGAAGGCTGAGTGCCAAAGAACTAATACTTTCTACATTGGGGAGCTGGAGAAGACTCTTAAGAGTCCCTTGGACAGCAAGGAGATCAAACCAATCAATCCTAAAGGAAATCAATCCCGAATATTCATTGGAGGGACTGATGCTGAAGCTGAAGCTCCAGTACTTTGGTCACCTGATGTGAAGAACTGACTCATTGGAAAAGACTCTGATGCTGGGAAAGATTGAGGGCAGGAGGAGAAGGGGGAGACAGAGGACAAGATGGTTGGATGGCATCACTGATTCACTGGACATGAACTCAGGCAAATTCCAGGAGATACTGAAGGACAGGGAAGCCTGACATGTTGCAGCCCATGGGGTCACAAAGACTTGGACATGACTTGGTAACTAAACGACAACAATATGCCCATGAAGGCATATAAATTACCTACCACTATGAGTCACTACCTGAGTATAGATTTTATGCTAATAATCCCACAGATCATTCAGGATGACTCAGTGTGGGATGAATGGCTTTAAAAATCACAGATTTTGGTGGCTTAAATGAATATAGGAAGAAAAAAAAAAGTATCTAAATGAGACTTCACTGAAATGAGAAAGACTTGGCTTTTTAACAGCTCTTAAAAAACAAACTTACTTTACAATGTAGAACAGGTTCTAGGCTCATCCATCTCACTAGAACTGACTCAAAATTGTTCTTTTTTGTGGCTGTGTGATGACCTAGGAGTAAGATGGGGGGAGGGAAGGGAGACTGAAAAGGGAGTGGATATACGTATAATTATGGCTGAGTCACCTTGTTGTATGGGCTTCCCTGGGGGCTCAGCGGTCAAGAATCTGTCTGCAATGCAGGGGACTGAGGAGATGTTGGTTCAATCCCCGGATCAGGAAGATCCCCTGGAGGAGGGCATGGCAACCCACTCCAGTATTTTTGCCTGGAGAAACCCATGGACAGAGGAGCCTGGCGGGCTACATACAGTCCATGGGGTCTCAGAGAGTCAGACACGACTGTAGTGAATGAGCACGCACTTTGTCGTATGACAGAAACCAACACAACATTGTAAAGCAATTTTCCTCTAATTAAAAAATAAAGTAAAAGTTAAAGTAAAACAAACAAACGCAAACATACAATCCTTTTCTCTGTCTCCTGTAAAGAAGAGCAAATTCCATTTCAGTTTTACTGTTAGGATGTTTGCTTTAGAAAAGGTCAGGGTGCCTTTTGAGAGTCACGCATTCCTGGAGCCTTTCTTTGCCAGCCTTGCTCCGCCCCTGGCCCGACCCTCCCCCTGGTGCTGGGCTCCAGGATGGGCCGAGAGCATCCCCTTTGATCAAGCACCCTCCTCCCCACCAGCTGCCCCTTCACTTCGCCTCCCTCTTCTCCACAAGGACTTGCCGGTTCCCCAGACACCTGCCTGAATAACATCTCTCGGGAGACCCCCTTTCATAAAACTGCCGCCAACACCGTATGCTTTTCCTTCTGCCAGCTGCCCCGTCTCCAGACTCCGGGAGCGACGACTCCCTCTGCGCATCCCGGGCCACTGCGGTGCCACCCTCCCTGGAGCCTGCGTGCCCGGCTGGGCAGGTGTTCAGCTGTGGGAGCTGCAGCTGCAGGTGGAGAGGCGCCAGGTGCTCGGCGAGCATCAGCGTCTCTGGGTGCCAGAGGAGCTGGCGGGGAGCGGGTGGGGGCACAGTGGGTGGCAGAGCTGGCTGCTTGCCAGGCTCCTGGACCCCTGGCACAGAACCTGGCCTGGCCACCATGGGCCATTGACCAAGGATGTAGTGTCCTGAGCACTCCCTTTCCCCCAACCCTCCTCTCCCACTGCCATGATTTATCACTTCTGTCTGGTCACTTCCTGGCTCAGGCTAAGCCCTTGCTGTTAAAATCTGGTCCCCAGTCAGCAAGGTTGACATCATATGGAAGCTTCTCAGAAATGCAGGCCTCGGGCTCACCACAGCCCTGACCCGGAAGCTGCATTTTCACACGTGGCCAAGGGATGGTTGGAGTGCATCTGAAGTAGGGGTGCGCCACCAGCTACCTGGAGTCCCACTACCCCATAGGAGGAGCTGGGATTGCTGACCTGATGTCTGACCTGTCGTTTCCCTGATCAAAACCTTTTAGAAATTCCCATTGTTCCTTGAAATGGGGACAACATGCTCTGCCGCCCCAGGCATCCTAAGGATGCCGACCCATTCCTTTTCCCGCCAGCCCTTCACTGCCTTCTAGCTAAACTCTGACCTTCAGGAGGACACATCACCCAGCAGTGGTGCTGGAGTGAAAGACATGTACATCTACATTTATTCAAAATAAAGTTCAGGCAATTTACAAGAATGTACACATTCCCTAGTGGCTCAGTGGTAAAGAATACACCTGCCAATGCAGGAGATGTGGGTTGTATCTCCTGGAGAAGGCAATGGCAAGCCACTCCTGTAGTCTTGCCTGGGAAATCCTGTGGACAGAGGAGCCTGGTGGTTTACTGTCTATGAGGTCATAAAAGAGTCAGACATGACTTAGCAATTAAATAACAGATATAAAACAATAGAGCAAAACCAAATATGAGAATTCTAGACCAAGGAAAGCCCTGGTTAGAGAAGCCAGTAGAACAGGAGTCAGGCTTGATCCCTTTAATGCATCCCACAGGGTTCAGGTCTTCTGAGAGCTAAATATTCAGTTGCCTTGGTTCCTTCACATAAAACAAACCAGATACTTTTCCAGAATACATTATTCTTAGTACTGAAAGTTGGATGCCTTGTTTTTCTGTGAAATCTCATGGTGAAAGGATGTTTTTGTGAAGAGCAGCTTCTGCAATATTTCCGCAAACTAAATCCAACACTGAGGGTCCTCTTTTCCTCCCACCGAACCTTCAGTGTGAAGTGTGAGCCCAAGGGCAATCATCATACCCAAGAGTTAAAGCCAAACCCGAGAGGTCAGATGGTGGGATTGAGGGGCAGCCCCCATGGATAAAGCAATGGGGCCATGGGCCACACTCTGGGGGTGTCCTGTCTCCCAGGACACTTACGTCATTGCACGGTTTCGGCTGAACTCTCTAGAAAGGGCCAGGACTGTGGAGTTTGAAAACTGGTAATTAAGGGCAGATCTCATCAACTGATGGTAATACATCTCAATTTTCAAGCCATGATTGAGAGTCCAGTTTCCTCTTCCTGTTAAAATTAGGAGTATTCACTTATTTGGGTAGATTATTTGCTCAGTGGAGAAGTCAACTATCCTAAAAGTAGACCTCATTGTCCCTCCAAAGCAATTCTGTGTTTTTGTCCACTATGCCAACAATCGTGGCCAGGAATCAGATGGGCCATGGAACCAGTAACTCCTTCAAATGGGCCAGTACATTTATCCTGTGGTCACTTAAACTCTTTCTAACCTTCCTGGGGTTAGAGAAGAAGAATTATTTCCAGTAAGACATTAAAATGCAATCCCTTTGAAAGATGGATGCTTTGATTTGATTATGGTGTCAATTAACATTTAGACCTTCCTGAGCTGTACAAGATAGGAATGAGAGTCAAGAAAAAGAAAACTAACCAAGATACGGGAACAATCTGAATGTCCTTCAGTGGATAAATGGATACAGAAGATGAATACACACACACACACAAACACACACATATATATACACATATATACACAATGGATAACACACCCACACAGTGGAATATCATTCAGCCATGAGAAACAAGGGAATTCTGTCATTTGCAACAACATGGATAGACTTTGTCCCAGGTGGCTCAGTGGTAAAGAATTCACCTGCCAATGTAGGAGATATAAGAGGCACGTGTTCCATCCCTGGGTCAGGAAGATGCCCTGGAGGAGGGCACGACAACCCACTTCAGTATTCTTGCCTGGAGAATCCCATGGACAGAGGAGCCTGGTGGGCTACAGTCCATAGGGTCACAAAGAGTCAGCCACAACCGAAGCGACTCAGCATGGTTGTGCTTTATTCAGAAGTAGAAAAGGAACATCTGAGTTCATCATATCATGTTCTCAGAAATCAGTGAACATTTTCATGGAAGCCCTTTGTCTAGAAGGAATTCTTGGAGGACAGGGTCTCCATCCCGTTTTCCTTGTGCCAACAATGCCTGGGGGCTGCAGGCTCATTCTCTTCCCTTGATCATCTTTCGTTTCTGGAAGGCAGTTTAGAGCCTGTTGTAGAAAGTGAGTGCAAATCTCAATCAACCTAAAGAATGGTGAGACCAATCTTTGTACTACATACATTTTAGAAGTGGAGTGGTTTGTGAGCTTTCCTGTTTAATAATTGTAGCGAAGTGAGCTTAAGTACACGTTGTTTTTGTTCTCAATGACTGAGTGTAGGTCAGGATCCTAAAGGTGCAGAGTTCTGATTAAATGATACATCCAAGATTTTAGTGTGAAGACAGGCATATTTCTGCCCCAAGAGTACATTCAAATGAGGTTTGCTGGGGTTCTTTCTTATTTTCTAAATTTTTTAAAACTATTAAAATTGGAGTATTGTTGATTTGTAATGTTGTGCTACTTTCAGATTGATTCAGATATATATGTATAGGCTTCCCAGGTGGCTCAGTGGTAAAGAACATGCCTGTCAAACAGGAGACAGGAGTTCTATTCCTGGATCGGGAAGATCCCCTGAAGAATAAAATGGCAACCCACTCCAGTGTTCTTGCCTGGGGAATCCTATCAACAGAGGAGCCTGGCGGGCTACAGTCCATAGGGCATGGGTGTCACAAAAGAGTTGGATACAACTCAGCAACTGAACAACCATATACCTGCATATTAATCTGAAAAAATATATATAATTTTTTTCAGATTTTTTTCCTTTATAGGCTATTATAAGACATTAAATAGAGTTCCCTGTGCTATACAGTAGATCCTTGTTGTTTATCTATTTTATTTATAATAGTGTGTATAAGTTAATCCCAAACTCCTAATTTATTCCTCCCCTGTCCTTTCCCTTTGGTAACTCTAAATTTGTTTTCTGTGCCTGTGAGTCGCTTTCTGTTTTGTAGATAAGCTCATTTGCAACATTTGCTTTTTGATTCCATACATAAGTGATATCATTTGTCTTTCTCTTTCTGACCTCACTTAGTATGATCATCTCTAGGTCCATCTATGCTGCTGCAGATGCTTTTTAACAATCCATTATTTCCTCTCCTTATTGTGTCCCAGCCCATGCTTGCTGTGTGGTCCTTTTGTTTTGTCACTGAAGTGCAGTCTTTGTAGCCTTTTTCTTCCTCTGATACGGGAAAGGTCCTAGTAACAAGGGTCTTCATTAACTGAGGTTTGTTGTTCAGTCACTCAGTCGTGTCTGACTCTTCGTGACCCCATGGACTGAAGCACACCAGGCCTCCCTGTCCTTCACCATCTCCCAGAGCTTACTCAAACTCATGTCCACTGAGTCAGTGATGCCATCCAACCATCTCGTCCTCTGTCGTCCCCTTCTCCTCCTGCCTTCAATCTTCCCCAGCATCAGGGTCTTTTCAAATGAGTCAGCTCTTTGCATCAGGTGGCTTCAGCTTCAGGGTCAGTCCTTCCAACGAATATTCAGGACTGATTTCCTTTAGGATTGACTGGTTTGATCTCCTTGCAGTCCAAGAGTCTTCTCTAGCACCACAGTTCAAAAGCATCAACTCTTCGGCGCTTGTAACTGAGGTTATGAGATAGCAAACTATGGAAAAGGGCTATGTTTCCAATTATATGTTGAGGATTCAGATGTGTATATACTTTAGCACTTTCATCTGTGAATGTGAGTGGTCAGAGTTTCACTTACATAAGACTGCAGTGGTCTAAGGACTCAGGAGCTCATTCCCTGCAGTCCTGCAGGTGGAGATTCATGTGGGTTTATAACCCAAGGCAACCCATTCTCATGTAAATATCTGCATGGATAAACCATGAGGACTACTGTTCAGGTGGCCACAGCACTCCTATGGGGAGTCAAATACTGTATAGAGATAAACACAAACTGAATACTTGCATCCATGTTTGCACACACACCTCAGCTAAGTTCATGTGTAAAGATGGACAGTTTGATGTCATCTTCAAAGAAGAAGGATGGATTCATGCCTCCCTCTTCCTCCCTTCCTTCCTTCTTTCCTCTTCTCTCGCCACCCCATCCCTCCTTCTTCTCTTCCTCTTTTTCCTATCAGAGTCTTAGAGTCCTGCTTTCTCAAGGTGAGTTTGGCCTCTCTTCACCAGCCACCTTTCTCCTGCATCACTGGGGTATCCTCTTGGCCAAGAACATGGTTCTCAGAACTCCCCACTTCCCTACAACTTAGCGCTGTGGCAGACCCAGACTTCCGGCAGCGTGTTGGGAGGGGTGGTGGTTTAATGATATTCAGGCCTTGGAGCAGAGAGCAGCTGCCCTGCAGGTGGTCTTCTGGAACCGCTCCCCCGCGCCCAGCAGGAAGCTGGGTAAGTTTAATTCGGTGAAGCAAATTTAATCATTTGCCTCTTTGTAAATGGGGACACAGGAAGAAACAAAAAAGATATTCTTGGTAGAGTTCTAACAAAGCAGCTGCTCCTAATAGCACAAATGTCTAATTTTTTCTTTCATGGGATTTGCAGAATTGCAAGATATTCCAGGAGCTGTCAAGTCTGTGAGCTTCTGCCATCCCGGAGGAGGCGGGGGTCTCCCCTCTAAATCTCTGCAATCGCCCCTTGCATGCAGTTCTGAAAGTGCCATCCACGCTTATTTAAAGGAAATGAAATGGATTCAGAACCTTTGGCCCTAGCCAGAGACTTCTTCGACTTTCGGCTATCTTCCCCTTTACTAATTAGGAGCAGCCCCGATTCATTACATATGAATGCATTTATAGATTTTCAATTGATGTCTGCCTTTTGTCTCAGCAAACCATCTGTAAATTAAATCTACAACAGAAAACCTGCCAACCCAGAAAACCTTTTAGTACTAATTATTACGTGAGGGTAGAAGATTTGGAGCAATCTTTCATTATCACTATCAGAATTTATCTCTGGTTTTATGACAACACCGACTAGTAAATCATGGTGATACGCAGCTATCTTTATGACTGCTCTGTGCTTGCCCTGGGTACTTACACATCTGTCAGGCCTTTCTTTGCAAAGAAACAGTTTTTTTAAAAGAATGTTAAAATTGTCAGATAAAATTCTGTAAGAGTAAAATGAGATGCTCCAGTGAAAGGTCATGGTCATTTTTTATTGTTTTTATTGCCGTTAATTGATTTTACTCTTTTAGTGGATAAACTGGGGCATAAATGTGAGATACTCAGGTGTATCTGGTAAGTTGGATTTAAATAGTTTCTTTCTTTCAAAGAGAATGGGTGACCTTCTGTGTCCAGGCTTGAGTGTGTTTATTCTGGGTGAAAGTGAAAGTGTTAGTCACTCAGTCAGCATGACTGAGACCCCAAGGAGCCTGCCTGGCTCCTCTGTCCATGAAATTCTCTAGGCAAGAATACTGGAATGGGTTACCAGGTCCTTCTCCAGGGGATCTTCCTGACCGACCCCAGGATCAAACCTGGGCCTCCTGGTGGATTCTTGACCATCTGAGCCACCAGGGAAGCCCTTATTCTGGTTAATTTTTGAATTTTAGCAGCAAGTAGAGCTGAAGAGGAACTACCTAGCATCTGTATTCTTCATCAGTCTGACCATGACCGTGGTCATCACTACCAGCATTATTGTCATGTATAATTAATTTTTTGCAAACGAGATGCAGATGGTGGCAGACTGGCTACAGGCAGGTATGTTCCATGGGGAAGGAGACCCAGGGAACTCATCACTTGTCAAAAGAGACTGACACAAGCGTTGCCCAAAGTTTGGGGGTTTCCTCTCTGCAGGCAGAGTGGGCTCACAGCTGCCTCATGGTGGAGCCTGGGTCCCCAGGGCACCTCTTGAGGCTCTTTGGTCCCTGGGACCCTAACCACATAGGGACCGTGACAATGGCTCAGTGTAAGATGGCGTGTTGACCAGTGTTTCATGCAGGAGGATCTGGACTCCCCCTTGGTGAGTCTCTGAGCCCAGAAGTGAAGTTGCCCAGGGGCACTGAGAGCCCGAGGGCAGGGAGGAGGAATGGATACCCAATGCTGCGATGCTGCGGCTGCTGGACCAATAGCGGCAGCAGGAACCCAGATCTCATCTTCTAAGTTGTGACAGTGCATTTCGTGTGTCAGCTTGGCTGAAGAATGGTGCCCAGATGTGGGGACAAGTATTCATCTAGTTTCTCTCTCTCCTGGATGCAGATATCCTCCAGGACGCCCCAGTTCCCTGTCTGCCTGCCTTGCCGGCCACCCACTCCATCGGCCAAGCCCTGCTTCTTCCCCCTGTTGCCGGGGTGCTCACTGCTGACACACCTGCTGCACCCCAGCTCCATCTCAGCAGCTGCTTGTGAAGATGCCCCAAGACACCTGAAGAGCTGTCTTTCTGTCTTCTCTCATGTCTTACCCTACATGGAAACACAGAGCAACTGCCAGTGGTTCACTAGCAAGGCGTCATCTCTTCTGTGAAGGATTTGGACCTTCCAAAGGAGCATTTATGAGTTTTAAAAATTTATTATTAATATTTTTTTTAAATTTTGGGATAGAGAAAGGATTTTAAACTTAAGATTTTTTCCAATTCTTTAGAATTTTCCAAGACGGGGGTAATACCTATATATCTCAGTCCATAACTAAGAAGTCACAGAAATACAATTTTCTTTCTGTTTTTCTATAATCAGGCATAATTTTTTTTTTTTTTTGAGTCTCCAGTCAACCAAGTTGGCAGAGACTTCCTCTTAGATGTTTAGGGATAATTCTTTCTCTGGGAGGAGTAAACGTCTGAGGGCTTCCATTGTAAGACTTTTCTCCGCTGAGCCGTCTGTTTTCAGGCCCCTGGAGCTGGTCACTGTGTCACTGAGGCCTCAAGGGTTCACCTGGCCCTCCTGGAAGGTCATTGTTCCCCGGGGCCGGGTGTCTCGCAGCAGGGTCTTCCAGAGTCTGTGTGTCACCCTGGGGCAGATGCTTCGGGTCAACACCATGCAAAGTCCTGTCTTTCCAGATCACTTCTGGCTTGTCTTAGCTTCTCTGCCTCCTTGGGTTTCCTGCTGCAAATCAGAGCCGACCCTCTACCACCTACAGCTCCACCCTCAACCTTTTTCTTTCCTTCCGAGTGTTTGGAGAATCTTCATAACAATGAGGGTGTGGCAGGGTCAGGAGGAAAAGGAACTTTCCTCTTAATCTCTCCTTGTGTATGGAATCTTCCGTGTCCTAAGGCAGAGACTTTTAGGTCTCCAAGTCAGGAGATGGGCAGGTGATTGCCTCCTCCTAGTGCTGACCCCTTCTTCTGGGAAGCCAGGTGCCCAGGGCATTACATCTGTGACAGGATTAGAAGCTGGGGCCAGGAGGAGAGACTGTGAACCATAGTGATCATAATTTTACAACAGTAAATACTTGTAATGCCTAATACCACCGCAAGGCCAAGAGAAATTCACATTCCAGGGGTGACTGGGAGCTCTAATGGTTTAGGGCATCCCCTTTTAAAGATTGTGTTCAATCGATTAATATAGCCTGACAGTTTTATCCCATCCTTGTAGGAGCCACATCTTATTTCTCCGTCTCTCTTGCCTCCTGCCCTTTCATCTCTGGGTCCAGCATAGTGCTTGATACACTGCAAGGGCACATGTTTATATGTTAAGTAAGTGAGTGGGTGATTTTCAGAGCTCAGAAACCAAAACCTGCTCCCTCAAATGGTCTCCTGCGTATGTCTCTTTGTTTGGGTTTAATGGTATAAAGCGTAGACTTGGATTGCTCTGACACATTACCACGGGTATTGGCGGTATAAAGATGCAGGCAAACAGATGCTACTGTGCACGCCGCAAATGGTTGTCTGCAAGGAGTATGTATAAATCAGACTGTTCAGTCTGGAGTCAGTTCAGTACATGCATATCACACTATTGAAGATCTGTTGATTAAATCACCCAAGCCGAAAAGAGTTACAGTAATTCCTGACTCCAATTGGATTCCAGTGTCAAGGCAAATCATTCATAAGAGCTGAGCTCATTTAAGCCTGGGAAGTAAACATCAGAGAAAAACTGTTTGCCTTCCCCCGACTCTGCTCCTCGGTCTTTGCATTCGTCACTATGTTTAGCAAATCACACATCAAAATGCCATTAAATAATGTCATTGAATAGGTTTTCTTCTTCTGCACAATTGACTATAATGTGACCTAATAGGTTGTGTTAATATTTCCATGGAAATTTATAGACTCTAAAGAGTGATCTCCAAATCCTCTTTATTTTTCTTTTATTTCAGGAGAGGTGGTTGCTGAGGAGGGTTGTGAAATATTATTTCTAAATGTGGACCTAAATGAAAGTTGAAAACTCATTGGATAGCAGACAGTAAATCTGAAAATTGACAGGGAAATCCAGTGTCTACGTGTTGAGGGTCATGTCTCCAGGGAGGGCCATTACTCAAGGTAAAACAACAAATTTGGTGTCAAGGAAATTGGGTTTCAGTCCTAAAGTTTCTGGATTTTCTTATAATTGTGAAGCAAGAAATTGGTACCTAGTTTCTATGACTTTATGAACAAGAACTGCAAGATTATGACCTTTTTTTTTTTTGGGCGCAATGGTTTCTTAGCTGGGAATACAAGAAAGTAATTCATGATATGAATTTTGAAAGTCACCTGGCCCTTGAAGTTAGTAAAAGATATTGGAAAGAATCTAGCTTTTGTATAACAATCAGACAGAGTTAGCCTTGATTTCTGAAATTGCCCTTCATTAGCGGTGATGCTAGTAGTAAAGAACCAGCCTGCCAATGTAGGAGACATAAAGGTACATGGGTTCGATCCCTAGGTCAGTAAGATCCACTGGAGAAGGGAATGGCAATCCATTCCAGTATTCTTGCCTGGAGAATTCCATGAACAGAGGAGTCTGGCAGGCTACAGCCCATGGGGTCACAAAGATTCGGACACATTTGAAGCAACTAAGCACTCATGCACACTGATTTTATGATATTTTTAAAGTTACTTAGACACTTTGATCGCTTTAATTTCATTGTTTTCAAATTATATGCCACCATGAGATGTTGCTATAAATACTCGATGTTGCTGTAAGTCATGGCTATTTGGAACACTTTGCAGAGAGAAGAAGAAATAATTTATTCTGGTAGGTGCAGGGAGCACGTAGACCTTCAAGGAGGAGAAGGCATGTGTGCTGGGCTCAGAACAGTGGGCCAGAGGTGATAAAAAGGCTGCAGGGGCAGGTGGGGCAGGACGCAGTGATGAAGCAACCACTGGTGGCTCCACAGAACAGTCCAGGTCGTAGCACCATGGCTTCTGTGTTGGGGTCTGCTTGGGATAGCAGGAGGACTCTGTCTCACACCCAGGGACACCTTCCTATAGTCTAATTTGGTTTTAAAAGATTTTCTCCAATGACTTGAGCAAGAAATGACTTTTTGGAATAAAGGATGCTTGCCATTGTTGCTAGTAACATTGAATACATTTTTCTTGTGAACAGTCTCATTTTTTTCCCCATCTTTAGAAGGAGCATGGTTTTGGACTTTATGTGACCTTGGACTCATCTGGACTCATCAGTAAAATAGGGACATTAATTTTGGACTCAGAGAGTTGGCATCTGGCCAAGCGGGATGCTATGGGCTAGGGAGTGCACCGTGGGGGTGGGAGGGTATGGGGGTACTCAGTCCCCAAGCCCTGGGGCTTCAGGAAGACCAAGCTTCTTCTGAGTGCCACCTGATTGGTCCTTATGGGGACAGGGATGAGTGTCAATGTGAGTGAGCATTGGTTTTGAATTTCATCTTTACATTTATGTGACAAACATTTTAAGCGTCTGTTTGGCACAGATTGGACAACCTTTCTTCTGCATGTGATCTTTAGCTCCTGAATACTTGGAGGGTAAAATATCTTGGAAGCGGCTCTTGGTTACATGTGGTGCAGTGCTCAGGCGATTTTGAAACCCCATACACAGCAGTGAGGAACAACTCATATTTGAAATTCTTGTTGTGAGGCAGTGCGGACTCCGTGCTGGTGGGGAGGCTACAGATGAGTGATATCTGGGCTCCTAAATACCACGGAGCTCACACCCATCCTCCCATGCAGAGAGAGTCATACAGCCCAGCGGTACCCCGGCCAGAAATAGCTTGAGGATCTAAATTCCTTCATGGTATTTAGAAGCAACAGTTGTGGGAAGAAAGGTCATGGCAATATTGTTTCATCGATATTTTCCTTGTTCATTCTATAACGGTCACTTAAAATATTTATTTTTCTCCTTTTCTTACTAAACAAGCAATGGAATTTAGATGATACAGAAAAAAAAAAATTTAAAATATAAACCAAAATTACCCATCATCTCACTGTCCAGGGAAAAACATTGGTAATATGTTGGTTTCATAAGCTTTCAATCTTTGTTTTCTATGCATATAAGTATTTTAAAATGAAAGAAATTTGCAACATCCAGGGCAGACCAAATAAAGATCAGTTTTAGTCACGATAAAAGATGCTTTCTCCTTGGAAGCAAAGCTATGACAAACTTAGACAGCATATTAAAAAGCAGAGACAATCACTTTGCTGACAAAGGTCCATCTAGTCAAAGCTATGGTTTTTCCAGTAGTCATGTACAAATGTGAGAGTTGAACCATAAAGAAGGCTGAGCGCTGAAGAATTGATGCTTTTGAACTGTGGTGTTGGAGAAGACTCTTGGGAGTCCCTTGGACAGCAATCCTAAAGGAACTCAACCCTGAATATTCACCGGAAGGACTGATGCTGAAACTGAAGCTCCAAAACTTTGGCCACCTGATGCAAAGAACTGACTCATTTGAAAAGACCCTGATGCTGGGAAAGATTGAAGGTGGGAGGAGAAGGGGTTGACAGAGGATGAGATGGTTGGATGGCATCACTGACCCAATGGACATGAATCTGAGCAAACTCCAGGGGACAGTGAAGGACAGGGAAGCCTGGCATGCTGCTGTCCATGGCATCGCAAAAAGTCAGACACAACTGAGTGACTGAATAACAACAACAGAACAAAGGGAACCTTTTTGTTTTTCTTTGACTTCAAATCATCTTTCTGTCTATATAGTATTCCATCTGGTAGATGTAAAACAGTTGATTTTTCTGTCTGCTAATGTTGCACACTTAGGCTGTTTCCAACCTTTGAGTATGACCAACAGTTGTGTGACCGGGGTTCCTGTAGCTGAAGGCTTCTGTTGTGTATCTGATGATTTCCTCGGGTCACTGGGGACTCAGAAAGGGGAGTGAGTGGTCTAGGTCCGGCCTTAGGTGTGGACTGACAAATTGCCCCCCACACCGTCCCCAGGACATACCTGTTCCCCAGCAGACTAAAAGTGCCCAGAGTCCCATGTGCTTGAAAAGTGTGATTATTTCAAACCATCTTTGTCAGTTTTATAGACAAGTGATGCTGTCCTCTTCTTGCTATAAATGAGTACGTCTTTGATGATTCTTCACAGATGAGTGAATGAAGATCCAGTAAATCTGAGTGAGTTATTTCGGGGGCATGGATGACAAATGTAGAAAGTGTTGGATTTCCAGTTCGTAGTGCTGAGTCACTACATTTGTATTATTCAAGTCTCTGTGAGCCGGGCGCAGTGCAAAGCTCTAGAAACTGGGAGTCCCCGAAGACCCGGTCCTGCCCGGGGGCGCTCCCAGCTGGGAGGCGGAGGTGTGGCCATGAGCTGCCCGGATGCTGATGGAGCCTCGCAGGGGCCTGGGAGGGAAGCCCCAGGAAGAGTTCCCAGCTGAAATTCCCAGAAGACCAGCAGGGGCAGGCAGAACACAGACTCAGGCGAGGGGAGGGGGAGGGCCCAGAGTTGGGGGAACAGGCCCCAGATGTTCAGACGACACAGTTGCAGCGGCCCCTTCGAGGTCCAGGGACCCGCAAGCTCTGAGGGGAGAAACACTCGACACGTGAATACCTGTGCCGCGGTGACCTTGCATCACCTAGGCGCAGGGTGAGGAGGTGAGGGATGATGGCGGAAGAGAAACCCAGCTCTCTGATGGCCTGGACCCTTTGGCCTGTGAAGTCGTCCACTGAGGCTGTGGATCCGGGCCCTGCTGGCCTGCTGGGCAGGTGAGCTTCCCCCGGGGTGCGGGGCCTGGTGTGAAGGGGCCCTTGGCTCCTCCGCTCTGGTCTGTGGGTGTAAAGGGCAGAGTGTTGTCTGCAGGGTTCAGTCAGGCCGTGGGAGGTCAGAGCGCCCAGCAAAGGATGCAGACCTGTTGGGGCTGAGTCCTCCCTGAGACGGGACAGGAGGGCCGGGGGTCGCAGGGAGAGAGGCAGGGGGATGGGCAGACCCCAGCACCAGGCAGCTGTCAGCCTAGGAGGGAGGGAGATGCTATTTCTGGAGCCTTCCTGGCCCCAGACTTTTCTTTCCAGGGATGCAACTCGGTAACCTGGCCCCGCTGAGGTGGAAGGCAGAAGGGACCAGGGCACCCATCCCCAGCAAAGCTCTTACTTGCTCTAAAGGTGGTGACGACTGCAGAAGGCAGGTGGTGTTGGGCCTCTCCAAGTTTGGAGATGTCTATCCTCTGCTGAGGGGGAAGTCTTCAGGGAACTAGAAAGAGAAGCTTGATGCCTCGGGGGAGACTCTTTAACTCCTTGCTAAAAAAATCCATTAAAATATGCGGTGCATGTCTTGAATGTCACCCAGCCCCGCAGAGCTATGTCTCCCGTGAGGGGTCAGGACTGACTTCAGATCATTCTGTAGTGAGCTGGTGTCCACAGGGCACCAATGGAGTGAAGAAAAGCTGGCATTTCCTGCTAGGACAGAAACTACTGGAACGGATTTCTGGGCTTGAAAATATGTTTTGTTTTGTTTTTTAAAGGGTGGAGGTTGTTCCTTATTTTACCCCCAGCACTTAGCTATTTCTAGCAATCATGTGCATGCGTGCATGCTAAGTTGCTTCAGTCATATCCAACTCTTTGTGAAAATATGAACCGTAGCCCGCTAGTCTCCTCAGTACATGGGATTCTCCAAGCAAGAATACTGCAGTGGATTGCCATGCCCTCCTCCAGGGGAATCTTCCTACCTAGGGATTGAACCCACGTCTCTTACGTCTCCTGCATTGGGAGAGGGGTGGTCATTAAATGGTTGTGGATGTAGTGACTGATGCGTCAGCGTGGTCCTACCATCGACGGGCGTCACACCTGCTCTTTGCTGTGAGTCTGATCGGAAACATGAAATTCTCCATCCAGCAAGTCTCACATCACTAACAGTGAAAAGGTGAGCTGGCTCACCTGTAACCACCAGCTGCCAGCTTAGGAAAGGAGGGGAAGACTATGGTGTGGAGTTTTCCCTGAAGTGAGAACTCTGAAGACTCCTGAAAGGATCCAGATGGAAGCTCTGGGTTAGGAGTGCTTACATATGTGTGAACTATCCATCTGGGGGGAGAAGATAGGGAAGGAGAACTTTACAGACTCTGAGAGAAGCCAAAGTGGGCCCTGAGGCTGGTGTTGGTTGAGAGGAGGTAGTGGGGATGCCATCTAAGGAGGGGCTGAGGAATGTCCCCAGGGACAGTCACTTGTTATCTAAGAAATGCGGCAGCCATGATCATGCAGTGTCCACCAAAAAGGGTGAATCTTGTAGAAACTTGCACACAGTTGCACCAACTTGACCTTGTAGGAACTGTAGCAAAAAGCATAGCAGCTGGAGCAGAGCAGAAATCCTGCAGGGCCAGCAGGTGGTTGACTGGACTTGAACTTGGGTTTGTGAAGGTGCAGGTGTGGTCATGTCTCTGGTCAGTGGGTAATGGTGCTGAGACTGAGGATGGGAAGGCTCTTCTCTGAAGACCTAGATTTTAATCCATTTCTAATTCCTTCCAATCATGTTATTCTTGACTTGCATTTTACATCTAGCTTAAGGAAGCTTAAGCTTTCTCTTAACTTTAAAGACTGTTACTATTATTTTCACACGTTTTTTCATGTTTATGAATTGATGCTTTTGAACTGTGGTGCTGGAGAGGACTCTCGAGGGTCCCTTGGTCAGCAAGGAGATCAAACCAATCGATCCTGGAAGAAATCAACCCTGAATACTCATTGGAAGGACTGAAGCTGAAGCTGAAGCTGCAACACTTTGGCCACCTGATGCAAAGGACTGACTATTTGGAGAAGACCCTGATGCTGGGAAGGATTGAAGGCAAGAGAAGGGGATGACAGAGGATGAGATGGTGCGATGGCATCACCAACTTAATGGATATGTGTTTGAGCAAGTTCCAGAAGATGGTGAAGGACAGGAAAGCTTGGTGTGCTACAGTCCGTGGGATCGAAATGAGTTGGACATGACTTAGCGACTGAACAGCAAAAACAATGGCTTTTTTAATGTTCACCTTTTTTCTGGCCTAATTACATCCTTTTCTGAGGATCTCCTCTTGGCAAACTTTCTTAGTTTTGTTTATCTAAAAATGTCTCTATTGTGCCCTATTCTTGAAAGGTATTTCCCTAGAAATTCTAAATTAGTATTTATCTTATTTCAGCTCATCGAACTTGTGTCTAGCGGTTGCTTGTTTATTTTTAATTTTCTGTCTCTGCTTCTTAGATCTAGTCATGACAATTTCAAGTCCAGGTTTATTTTTGCTTATTCCTTATTATCTTGTGTATTCCTTGATCCTTTCAGGAACATTTTCCCTCCTCTCTCATCCCGCATTTCTTGATGTTTTCAGCAGTGTTGGTATCAATAACCCAGGATACTTTTTTATCAGAAAAGTGCAATTTCTTAGAAAATTACAGTTAGTCTTTTTATTGTTCACTCCTAACTATCCAAAGGATTTGGTATGACTGGTTTGTCTCTTTAGCCAACTAAGGAGCAAATCTATTCCAGAAATAGCTGATCTATTTTTATAAAGCTATCCTATGATAAAGGAAATTTAATACATAGATGACAGTAAACAACATGTCCCCCAGTATGTTTGAGAAGTCCTGTAGGTACCTGCAGTCTTCCTGGGTCCTCCTAAATGCCAGGGACCATCAATGAGTTTAAAAAATGGAGGTGTTTTAAGTGATTGTCTTAAACATTTCCTGCATCCTAAATATATTTCCGAAGTGTGTCTCTGACCCATAATTGTTACTGATTCTATTTCAAGTGTGGCAGTTCAGGGGAAGATGTGAGATTGTTGGTTTAGGTGAATAGCCCCTCACTCCCATCTGGTGATGGGATGGATGCCTGACCCCTTCACAGGTAGCCTGGTGCCCACAGGGCATGATCAGTCTCTCACAGCATTCTGTGGGGCATCAGAGAAGAGGAAAACTGTGCATGCGCTTTGTCAGTGGAGTTTCTATACATGTGCCGATATATTTGCAGAACAGTTAACATACAAAATAAACAAAGGGGATGGCATCCACTTCTCGCGTCTCCCCCATTTGGTGCGCTTCAGGAAAACGACATTTAGAGGAGTCTTGTGAAGTGTGAAGTCACTCTCCACAATGCCTTTGGCTGGGTTTCTCAGTGTTGTACAAAACCTATTTGTAAAGAGAAAGCTCAAGCCCCCACAGAACCTTTTACATCCACACTGTCCACATCACTTGCCTCAGATTTTGGCAGGCTCTCCCTGTTTTCCCAGAAGTTCTTGAATTATGAAGCCGTTCCTTTGTTGAGCAGATTTTATTCGGTTCTTTTCTAGCTCTGGGTCCCTAAATGCTTGTGCATTGAGGATGTGGCTTGTAGGCTCTGGGGCTCCGGGAGACCCCAGGAGAAAACCGCTCAAAGTGGCTCAAAAGTTTCCTTTGCCTCCTGTAGTTGACCTTGTACTAGGCAGTGAAAAGGGTGCAGAAAACCCAACCGGAAACGGAGAGGGGAGGGATAAATTGGGAGTTTGGGATTGACAGACACACACTGGAAAAACCAGGAAGAGGTGGTGGCCAGTGTCAGGTGAGCTGATGACAAAGCTAAGACTCTAGATGTGTTTGAGGGTGGAGCTAAGAGGATTTCTTGACACGTTTGGTGTGGGATGTATGGGGTTCAGGAGGGAGGCAGAAAAGGCTCAGAGATGGATATTAGTGGTTTGACTTAAGAAACCAGCACAGAAAGGTTCCACTACCTGGAACAAGACAGGTAAAGGTGAAGTAGGTGTGCAGATTATTGGGAGTTTGGTTGCAGGTATGCTGATTTTTAGATGTCTATTTGACATCCAAGGAGAGATGCCAAACAGTCCATTGGAAATAGGAGGATTCTGCCTTATCAAGGCACTTTATTCAGACAGTTGTAAACATTTCAGTCAATTCTGTTTCCGAAAGCAGATACAAGTCCTTTGAAGGTGATAAACTGACATCAGTTTCAGATAAGCAATCAGATAAGAGAAACATTTTCAAATAAGTTTTACACACGGTTCCCTTCATAGCTTCCATTTATTTTGAGTTACAGTTAGTTTCTCCCTGGCTGTTAAATAACTGCTTTACTTGAAGATTTAGATTAGCTGTATGCATATGTTTCAATGTGTGTTACATAATATACTTTTATAAGCTACATATCATTACAAAAAACGCTAAGCAAATTTTGTATGCTCATCTTTTTGTAAGAGAAAGACACAAAATTTATTTTTAAATTATACCATTATTTGACTTGTCAGGAGAAAATCAGCTAATTGCTATATGGAAAAAAAAACTTCATGGTCACTATCTTTTTCTTAATATACATTATTTTTATTAAATGATCTCATCTTTGCTTGTCTCTTTTATGTATTTATTTATCTATTTATTTATTTTCAATGTGGACCATTTTAAAGTCTTTATTGAATTTGTTACAGTATTGCTTCTGTTTTATGTTTTGGTTTTTTGGCCACAAGGTATGTTGAATCTTAGCTCCATGACCAGGGATTGAACCCATATCCCCTGCATTGGATGGTGAAGTCTTAAAGCCACTGGATTCCCAAGGAAGTCCCTTCATCACTGTTTATTATATCTTTCTCCTTAGTAGCTGCTAAAACAATTCCTGGAACAGAGTCTAGAAAATTCCACAAGCTGAATCCTGGAAGATAGGCCAGTACTTTTCAAGCAACCTCTCTTCAACCTCTCACACTGTATAATTTAATTTAATACTAATTTCTTTGCACATCTAGCAATATTTTCTATATACCATCTAATAGCAGGCGATACCAGGTAAGTATATTTCCATTTGATAGTGTATTTTTTTTTTATTTATACGTTTAGTTTGTTGTCATATTTTCTCAGGTACTATTTCTTCTGTTTGTATCAAAATAATAAGATTTTGTAAGTAACAAAGTTTTCTCTGAATGGGAGGCATATTTTTGTCTTTTATCGTTTGATAAGATCTCACAAAAGAAGTTTTAAAATTTTACTATGAAGCTTAATTAAATCTGTAAAGTAGTTGCTAAAGTGTCACATGACTTTAAGCTTGAGTAACCAAACTGTACGTTTTCTGAATATCATCGTCAAATTTAAATCTGAAGTTCAAATATACACTTAGGAGGAGGTTCTGTTGATGACAGTAGATATAATCTATTTTCCAAAATGTTTTCCTCAGAGTTTAGAATTTGGGACTGACATTGTTTTAAGCTGTTATGTGGCTGACAAAAGCATATATGACAAATTAAAGAAATAAAAATAAGCTCTAATATTTTCTTGTTTAACATTAGTTTGCATTCTTATGTTTTGCTTAATTTGCTATTTCTTTGCAGGAAACTTTTTATGCCACTTAACCTTGCATTGAAATTGGTTTAAAGTAGACAAGTTGATTCTTAAGTGCACTTAACCAGGCTGGATGAATTACCCTCCCTAAGCTGCAAAGAAAATAGTGCATGGGGCGCCCAGGTCAACTCCCGAGCTGTGCAATGACCACATTTCTGCCAGAAAACCACCCTCTTACTGGATGTGAAAATCCTTAGAGTAAAAATAACTGAGTTGCTCTGCATGTACAGTATTACTGACATACATATTTCCCTGCTTTTTAAGATACTAGAAATTAAAATTCTAACATTTTACTTCCAGATCCAATACATTATTTTTTATAGCCTACTTCACGTATCTTTGGTCCCATGGACCAGGTAAGTTCTTGCCTTTTGGTCTGTCCTGGGGCTTTACTTCCCTTAGGATTCTGGAATGAGAGAAAGTCCGTCATCTACCAACTACTGATGACCCGGGAGCCTCTTGGTCTTTGAAGAATCGCCAACATCAGAAGCTGCTGAAATGAATGTCTGGGTTCCATTCTTTTCTGCCCTGTGTTAGCCTGAGCAGAGGTCTTTGGGGCTTGAATCACAAGGAGGAAATGCTCCCACATGATGTCAAAAACATATCTTTCCATGATGACAGCTATACATTCTTAACTCCAAGAACAACCTTGTCTCCTCGATTAGGGGATCTGGTTGAAAAATACCAGAATAACGGTGCTGAAAAACAAGTGTATGAACATGACTTAAATATCAAAGGCCAGTTGCTTTTTTTCTTTTTCTAAAATGGCTTTAAAAAATTAAGTATGGTTCTGATTGTCTCTTACACAAAGGCAAGCTGGAATTTGCAACCTGTGTAAATGTTATAATTAAAACCCTGTTTTTACATGGGTTCTTTATGTTAAATTTTCCACTAATTACTGACAATTTCTTTAATGTGCACATGAAGGGGACATGAGGATATGATTAGCTGGAATTAAGAATGTAAGCAGTAACCAGCATAGCACGTTTTCCTCTGGCTTTCCTTGGTCACTCTAAGTTTTTTGACAAGAGTGCCTGCCTTTTTATAAGTTTGCTGCATTACGTGATTTTCTGTGAGTAAACACTTTTAAGGTAAAAATAACAATATTCGTATCTACATGTTGAACGGCATTGCTCCCCTTTACGTGATCTTCCTAGTTGCAGGTACAATAACTGATTGAGATGCAAAAATACTTCCCACATACAGGAATTTGCATTTTGAAAATCTCTATGCTAGGACACAGAGCTGTTGAGGAACTGAAGATTTGGAAAAGGGAGGTAAAAAACAAAAATACAAGAGTCTATCAGGCATTTTCATGTGTTAATATACTGAGTTCTCTGGAGTTTATTTCCAATGAGTATTTCTCTTCTGGAAGCATCTTCCCAGGTTCTCTTTTCTTGACAGCTTCAACCAAACGTTAGGACATGCATTTTTCGTCCTTGCAGTTGATACTAAGCCCATTGAAAGACGTATTTCCTCTGCTTTGTTTCTCCTGAGTCTGATTTTTCCATGTGATTTCTGGTTGAGCTGGGGACTGGGCTGCCAGCTTTGATGGCCAGAGCGTCCACAGGGGCAGAGGGTGTTTCCCCGAGGACCTGCGCACAGCCCTGCAGGTGGGGGTCCTTGATCCCTCCTGAGAGCAGGCAGCCTGGTGTCAGACCTCCTGTCTCGCAAAGCCTCCTTGCAAGACCTCTGCACAGCTCTGCCTGCTTTATTGTTTGTTTGCTTTCCTTTTACTTCCTTTCTTTCCTGTCTCTAACTCAGGCGCCTCTTTTTCCAATTATTCCCAACATGTGTAACTCACATACACTGGTGGAAATGTCCGTATGGGATTAAAACCATGTTTCCTAAAATTTCGCTTAAACTGAATTCACAGTTGGGAAAGGATTTCAGTAATCTCTACTCAGAGCCACCAGGTGAGGGGCTTAGTGATGGGAAAAAGGGGAAGTCGGGGAGCAGAGCCAGACCAGACGTCCGAGGAAAACAAGACTGGCTCCGGCTTCTCACCTGCGCTTTGGGTAATTGCTCTGACAATCCTGTGCTTGGTTGGAAGCCACGGATAATCAGTTTTGAAATAGGATTTCTACAGCTGGTTCACTACATCTCAAATAATTTTAGCCTGTGGTCTTCTGAGTTTGACCAGAAGAGCCCTAAGTGGAATTGAAAAGTCCTCTGCTCCACTTCTGACTGATGTTTTCTTGCTCTCTCCCACTGCAGTGCCTCAAGGGTTATGCATTCCTGGTCCCAGGACAGTGGGTCTCCCTTATCTTAGTCACCCTCTTCCCTTCCCAGACTTATCACACAGTGTGCAGTGCTCAAAACCATGTTTTCCTTCACTTAAAAGCTTTCACCATTAGGTGAAACTGACCCCATCCAGCAGCCAAGATATCAACGGATGGAATAATTCATTTCAAGTTAGGAACGAAGGCCAGCCACTTAATGAGTAGATTCAAATCAGGTGTCTGCATCTTCAAGGGGATATTTGCTAGTAAAAAAAAAAAATATATAGCTGCCTCATTAGATATATTTTAAGGGGGAGGGGAGTCTTGCTGCTTGTCAAATTATATAATATTTGAGATAATGTTATAATAATATAGTGCTATGCAACATGCACAACACTTTTCATACATGTAATCTCATTTTGTCTTATAAGAATTGTCTTGTAATATTTATAGTATTATTTTCTCAGTTTTCCAGATGAAAATATTGAAGACAGAGCCTCAAGGAATTTGTCCAAAGCAGAGCAGAGTTTGCATGTGAAGCTATAAGGTCTGACTTTAAGGTCCTCATTTAGTCATTTATTAGTAACTGTGAAACTGTATTTCATATGTTTAGAGACATTGATAGAATGCTCTTTACTTAGTGGTAAGAAAATGGATTTCATTGGTGAATGAACCAGGGCTCAAATTCTGCTGCTTTTCCTGCTAACATATTTCCTTGGGCAAGTCATGTCTTGTCTCTGTCTGAGTTTCCTAATCTGTGAAACGATGACGATCGTCTCTGTAAAATGCCTTGCCAAGTGTCTGGCCTAATTAGTACTCAATAAATGTTATGTGCTTTTTAAATCATTCTTATTTGCAGGGAAGCAGAGCATGGATATTGACAGGAATAGAGATGCAAATCTAGGCAGGAAATCAGTAATCCTCTCATTTCCTTTTTTTATAGCTACTATGTCAAACATATTTGTACCTCTCCTCAAAGGCTTTAGGCTGGGGAGAGGTTTTGAAAACTAGTGGCATGTATGTCAGGTTCCCAGGCAGGCAGAGATCTTACTAAAGGAGGAACACAACAGACTGGGAGATGGCTTCTCTCCCATCCTGGGTTCTGCTCTCAGGCCTTTGGTGTTGAGGTCAGTTAGCAAAAAGCTCTGTAGTCAACTTTTCTGCTCAGCCAGACTTTCAATTCTGCATTCAGAATGCTTTTATGCCGATCATCCTATCTTGAACTGAAGTTACAACAAATATTGGAAGAAATATAATCTTTGCCCTTCAAACTCAGAATCCAGTGGAAGACACCATTTACTCAGGCATTCTTCCATCAAACATTTGTTGAGAATGTGATATGCCCCTGGCAAAGGAAAGTTATCTGAGGTAAAAATAAAAACCACAGCTTTTGCCCTGAAGGAGTTCACACAGTCTAGCCATCAGTTCAGTTCAGTTCAGTTGCTCAGTTGTGTCTGACTCTTTGCGACCCCATGGACTGCAGCACTTCAGACCTCCCTGTCCATCATCAACTCCTGGAGTTTACTCAAACTGATGTCCATTGAGTCGGTGATGCCATCCAATCATCTCATCCTCTGTTGTCCCCTTCTCCTCCTGCCTTCAATCTTTCCCAGCATCAGGGTCTTTTCCAATGAGTCAGCTCTTTGCATCAGGTGGCCAAAGTATTGGAGTTTCAGCTTCAACGTCAGTCCTTCCAATGGATATTCAGGACTGATTTCTTTTAGGTTGGACTAGCTGGATCTCCTTGCAGTCCAAGGGATTCTCAAGCATCTTCTCTAACACCACAGTTCAAAAGCATCAATTCTTTGATGCTCAGCTTTCTTTATAGTCCAACTCTCACATCCATACATGACTACTGGAAAAACCATAGCCTTGACTAGACGGACCTTTGTTGGCAAAGTAATGTCTCTGCTTGTTAATAAGTCTAGCCATGGAGATACGCAAATAAAGCAATAGAAGAGAATCCATTGTAAGACAGAGGGAAATCCAGTGTGTAGTGCAGTGAAAAACAGAGGCCACTTATTTTAGTAATGGATGGGAGGCAGAGAAGTAAGGTGAGAGAGGAAGGTGTAGAAGGCTTCCTGGAAAGTCCTGAGGTAGAGTCTAAGGCTAAATAAGAAACAGGTGGATAGACAGTAGAATTGAGACCCACGACATGCCATGATTATCGCTGCCCATTAGTATTTGGTGCTGTTTCCCAGTCTCATCTTCAATCTGCTGCTATTAAAACACCCCTCCCAGCACTGCAGTAGGGACAATACCAGGTAGGTACAGACACACACACACACAGAAAGTCATATATATAGAGAGAAAGGCAGAAAAAATGTGCACTGGAAAATAAAAGCCCATAACTAACAGAGAAACAAAGAATACCCCAGAGTTCGCTTTAGAATCTATGTAGCTACAAAGAAAATGGAGAAATATCTTTAAAATATTTAGAAAATACCTTTTTTTCTAAACTTGAACTTTTTCTTCTGCAAAACTGAAGGGAAATTCAAGTATTTTCCAGAAAAACAAATACTGAGCAAATTCTTTATCGCAACACTTTTGCTACAAAATTGTTAAAGGAAATTACTTTAGTAAAAGTAAGATGACACCAGAAAGAAACCTTGATTTATAAAAAGGGGGATTAAGAGCACTGGAAATACATGAAAAATATGAAAACCTTAAAAAAATTGTTGTCTCCTTGAAAGATAATTGATGTTTAAAGCAAAAATAATGATAATATATTATTGGATTTGTAAAATTATGTAACATTATTTGTAACATTACTACAAAATATATGTTTGTAGTAATATATAACAATAATAGTGCAAATAGGAGGCATAAATGGAATTGTTTGCTGTGATTTTCTTACACTCTACATAAAGCTGTGATAAGCTGAAGATGTAACTGCAAACACTAGAGCAACTACTTAAATTTAAAATAAAGAAGCATTGCTAATAAGCAGATAGCAGAGATATAAAAAATTGAATCATAAAAAAACAGTTTTGGAAAAGGCAGAAAAAGTGAGAAAAAAGGAAGAAAAAGAATATGAGATAAATATAAAGCAAATAAATGGTAGATATGATCTCAATTGTATCAATGGCTACATTCAATTTAAATAAACTAAACTTCCAGGTTTAAAGTGGAAATTTTGGCAGATGGGACAACTGTAGGATCTGTCTATTGGCTGTCTATAATAAATCCACTTAAAATATCAGGATGCATACTCAGAGTAAAAGAATATAAAGTGAGATACTGCAATTAATAAGTGTAATTTTATTCCAGCATTATTCTACACTACTGCATACAAAGTATAGCTCTTCTTCAATGGCATTTTAGATTTAATGATATTTTGAATAATTAGCCCCATTTTTCAGAATAAATCCTTTTGGTAACTTTATTTTCTGTTGGTTCATAGACACCCATTGGCTTGATTACCCAAAGATTCCATTTTACTCTTGCTCATCCCTTCACACTGGGCCACTACAGAGTCTCAATAGTCATGGCTCTGCATTTAGAAACTGTCTTTGCTGTTAATCATAATGGTAAAAGCATATCACTCCCAAATGTTATATTAAACCAGTGTGGGGGAACCAGGTAGTGGAGGCAAAGAAAGACAATGAGAACAGCAAAATGTGAGCTCTACTTCCGCAGGGAATTCTGCTTGTTTTGTTCACTGATACAGAAGTAACTCAACAAATACTTGTTAAATGGTTAAATGAATAAAGTTGTCTTTGAACTTGATAAATGCATAGTTCCCAAGTTCCTCACTCTTGGGAACATCACTATAAAAATGCTCAGTTGAATGATGGTGGTGGTGGTGGTTTTAGTTGCTAAGTTGTGCCCGACTCTTTGTGACCCCATGGATTGTAGCCCACCAGGCTCCTCTGTCCATGGGATTTCCCAGGCAAGAATACTGGAGTGGGTTGTCGTTCCCTTCTCCAGGGGATCTTCCTGACCCAGGGGTCAAACCTGGGTCTCCTGCACCGCAGGTGGATTCTTTACCGCTGAGCCACCAGGGACACCCTTGATGTATGTCCACCATGAGGGCATTTTTTTTAAACCTCATGCACCCACCTCTGCTAGTTTCACACTTCCCTCCTGCAGTGTCCACACCTGTCTCAGCCTTCACAGAACTGAAGAAAGTTAGGACTTTGGGTTGAGCTTTGGCTTGAGGGAATGTTGGGTCTGGGTTGAGCTTCCATCCAGACCACTCAAGCTTTCTCCATACTGTTTAGCTTTCTTATCATTGGTGTTTTCCCTGGAGTATCACTTCTAATTTCCTTCAAGAATGTTTCCTTTGCATTCACATCTTGGCTAACTGTTTGGCACCAGAGGCCTAGCTTTCTGCCTGCCTGGGATTTGACATGCCTTCCTCACTAAGCTTGATCCTCTCTAGCTTTTGACTTAACGTAAGAAGTATGTCATCCTTCCTTTCATTTGAACTCTTAGAGGCCACTGTAGCCTTACTAATTGGTCTAAATTCAATATTGTTGCATTTCAGAGCATAAGGAGGCCCAAGGAGTTGGGAGAAAGATGGGTGAATAGCTGGTTGATGGAGCAGTAAAAACAAATACATTTGTGGATTAAGTCTGCAAACCTACAAGGGCATGGCTTGTTGTACCTGAAATGATTATAATAATAACATAAATGATCACCACAACTAGCGTAATAATCATGGAAAAGTGTGAACTGTTTGGAAAATGATCAAAACGTGACTCAAAGTCAGAAAGTGAGAGAACACTTTTGCAAAGATAGTGTCTACAGATGTGTGCCACACAAGGTTGCTGCCAACCTTCAATTTGTAAGATATGAAATGTCTTCAAAAAGCAATAAAGTGAAATCAATAAGGAAAGTGTCATAAAAGGAGGAAGCCTATGTTGAGGACTTCGCTCTTCTTTCTAGACCAGCATAAGGTTCTACTCCATTTAATGGCGGCGCAGGTGAGTCAGCCACCTGGTGGGGACCTGGGGAGCCTCAGAGCTCTGGATGCATGTGCACACCCCTTCATGAACAGAAGTGTCCATGCCTCCCCCCTTCCAACAAGCTTTCAGTCTTCTCTACTTGAAGGGCCCTCCTGCCCAGAGTCAGTCCCCTTGGTACTCTGTCCCTCCAGAACAACTGCACCCAGGAAATTGGAAGGCACCCCTCCCCATCTTCCCACTGCCCCTCCTCTCCTCCAGCCAGATGGAGCTTGGGGTCTTTGGAGCAGCCATGGGCCATGCACCCCTGTGCACCGTCCACCTGCTTCCTTGCAGGGCCCGCGCCCACCTGGGTAACCCCTCCTCTTCCATGGATGAGCTTCCTACTTGTGTGCATGTGCAAGCTCCTCCCTCTTCCAGAAAGGCAACCTTCCTTTTGTTTGCCTGGAAAACTCCTGCTCATCCTTTCCCACTCACCTTAGATGTCACCACCTCCAAGAGCCTCCCCTGGCCAGCCAGTGCAGAGATACTCTACGCGTGTTTCTGGCCATTAGGATAGGTGGGACGACATCCCGAGGTGAGAACAGGCAGGCAGCGCTTGGTCCCAAGCGAGGCCGTGGTCTGTCTGGAGGCCGAGGCTGTCCGGTGATTCCCCCGAAGGGCGTAGGCCACGTGCAGCAGGATTCAGTCTCCTTGTCCCTTCCTTCAGCCAAGACCCTGTATGTCTTGGCTCATGCTGTTTCTTGCTTTTAACTTTCTTGTTCTTAACCTGATTGATTTGTAAATTAATAAGAGCAGCACAAGTTAGACAATTTCAGATACTGAATTTTGTTTCCAGGAAACTTGTTTTCTATGCAGAAGAGAAAAATCGTAAGAATTCCGAATCTGCTATATGAATAAGTTTGCCTGGAGAGCAGCTGCTGTGGTGTGTACACACAGTGTCCGAGTTCACATAGAAGCAAAGATACGGCACAGAGCAGCCATCAGAGAGCGTCTCCATGCCAGGGCACTCTCAGCGGGAGTCCTCACTGGGCGCTCTCACCAGGCGCTCTCACCGGGCGCCCTGTGCCCAAGTTGATGGAAGGAAGGGTCATCCCATATTACCTGGGAGAAGCAGGTCTGGAGCTGGGCACAAGAAAACCACTTCCTCCTGTAAGGAGTGGGACCCTTGAAGCTCCTTTAGGAAATGGAGAGATAACACTCAGCTAGCCCAGCTCTCAAGAATACCCTAATGTTGTAGTTCACCAACTGAAGGATAAAGCCACTCAGGTACAGGTCTTGTTATCCAAGGTGTCTCACCTTGGTGTGACGAGATTACAACATGCTAGCAAGTGGGTGGAATTCTTACTTTTGTTGCTTTGATTGATTTATGAAACAGTCGGGTAAGAAACCTTATCAAGAAGAGTCAGAGGCTAATTTAACTCCACGATTTGGTTTAAACGGTGCATCTCTCTGTTATAAAGGTAGATGGTAATATACGCAGCCTTCCCTTGTGGCTCAGATAGTAACAAATCTGCCTGCAGTGCTTGAGACTGGGGTTTGATCCCTGGGTTGGGAAGATCCCCTGGAGAAGGAAATGGCAACCCACTCCAGTATTCTTGCCTGGAGAATCCCATGGACAGAGGAGTCTGCAGAGTCATGGAAGCAGGGGTGTGTGTGGGGACCACATGGCTCCTCCTGGGAACACATCTCTTCCCTGGACAGGATTAGAAAACATCCTAATGTGGGGCACGAACCACAAGCTTGGCAGCGTTTTTAACACTGTGCAGAGTGACTTTGAAGCGCTTGCCTGGGGCGTGAAGACTGAGTCAGCCCCACACAGGGACAGTCACAGTTGCTCTGGTCGGTAAAAGACGACACTTGGGCAAGTGTCATTTCCTCTGTTGCTGTAATCATCCTGAGTGACACTTAACCCCTGCGGCGGTGACGGCTCTGCAACAACATCCGCACCCGGGCCAGAGACCCTGGATCCCTGGCGTCCTGGGCGGACAGCTGGCGGGCTGGGCTGGTGTGGTCATGGGCAAAGAATTCCCCACGGCAGCTGTCGGGCCCACATACCCAACGTGCCTGGTCCCCAGGGCAACTGCTGGGCGTGGCCCTGATGCCAGCAGCTCCCACTCTGCCTGCCTGCTCAGAAGAGCCCTCTCTCCCAGGTAGCCCAGGGGAGGGTCCAGGGGTGGGGCAAAGAAAAGTGCAAGGAGAGAAGGAAGTTAGGAGGGACACCAGCTCGCTGGTGGGAAGGTGAAAGGAAAACCCCAGGAGCGTTTAGTGAAAAGAGGCTGCCTTTCAAATAGAACGTTTCCTCTCCCTCTTAACTCCTGTTTATAGTCATTCCTTGGAGAGGAGTCTTCAGACACCTCTTGTTTGTGAGGTTTGTGGAGCAGAGAAGAGCAAGGAGCCAGGAGCGAGCCCACAGATAAGTCTTGCTGTCCTGCTTTGGAGACTAGATGCCTTCCTACTGTGAAGGGCTGTCAAAGTCTTGGGTCCTGCACCGGGAGGACACTGAATGTATGCCCACCAGATGCTGTTATCCAGATAGCCTCCACGCCCACCACAACATCCTCTTCTTCTTCTGGTCCAGGGTAGTCTTTCCCGCTAAGCTTACTGAGTGAAGGAAGAGGGGGATACATTTTGTGAAGTTTGTCACGTGTGTGTTAAATTTCAGGAGCCGTAACTCTGCATCCATTATTCTGTGCACAGAATAGGGGAAAATAAAAGTATGAGAAAGAGCAAGTGAAATCCAAAGCAAACGGAAGGAAAGGAATAATAAAAAATAATAGAGCAGAAATCCATGAAATTGAAAACAGGAAATCAGTAAAGAAAATTGGTAAAACCAAAAACTGATTCTTTGTAATGATCGATAAAATTGGTAAGCCTTCAGCCAGGGGAACTAAGAAAAAAAAGAGAAGAGGATGTAACTATTAGAAATGAAACACTGCATTGAGACCAGCACTACAGTTCCCATGGAATAAAAGACTATTATGCACAACTCCACGCCTACAAATTTGATAACCTAGATGAACTGGATCAATTTCTTGAGGATATAATCTGTGGATTCTCTGCAGCCCTGTGTGTGTCTGTAATGTCTTCTGTGTGAATTTCGTCTGATGACTCATTTCCTTCTTTAGGTCTGAGGAAGTTCTATTATTTCTTCTTTTCTGGTATTGCCTCCATTTTATTTTCTTTACTCTTTTTCTGGAATTTTTATCAGTTTCATGTTGGTCTTCTTGCACTAGTTTAGTCTGTGTTTTCTAGTATACTCTTAATCTCATTGTAAGGTCTGAGAGATGTTTAAAATATCATCTCCAATTATTTTGTTGTAAATTTCAAATATAATAGAGGTCATGAGAGATCTGCTTTCTGCTCTGTGTCACTTCCCCAGAACATCCTCTCTCCTGTAGGCTGTTTGTAGAAACAAAGCACTCTCTTCTCTTATAACCAAGAAGGAAATGGGAGGGTCAGTCCTACAACTGCAAGGAACTGAGTTCTCCAACAACTTGAACGGGCTTATGATATTGAAGGTGAGTCTGTAGTGTGTCCAGTGGTGTGGCTGAGTTGTTTGTATACTATCCACAAATACTCTTATTTCTAGTCTTATTTCTAAATACCAACTGCCATGCTATTTACTAATTTTGAACACGGGCACATGCTGAGTTCCAATTACTAGAATTCTTTCCTATTTTTTTAAAGCCTGAGTCATTTATCTCTTTATCTGTTTCATCTTCCCATCCTTTCCCATCCATCTCCTTCCAGAAATATGTGGAAATCTCTAAACTTGCTCACTATTACTTATCCCAGTTTTTTTCCTCTGAGCTTTTATTTCAGTGAATGTCTTTAGAGGAGGGAGAACAAATGTGTATGTTTATTCCTCAATTCTGAGCTGGAGATGCCTGATTAATCTTCTAAAGAAACTGATTTTCAAACTGATATCCTTTATGTTCATTCTTTATTTGCTTGCATTTCCATAAAGGCAATGCATGGGTGAAAATATTCTTTTCAGTTCCACAAGATTGCTGTAAAAAATGCAGCAGAGTACACAACACTTGGAAAGTGTTTAACTCATTCTACAAGGATTAATATTTGCACTGAATATCTAATGGGAAACTAGCTCTCTCTAAAAGATGCATTCTAGTAGATGAGATGCTTAAGTAAATAGTCATCTTCATTACAATGTTAGTTACCTTCTACCTGCCCACCTGTTCCACCACCACCCTCCCTGGTGATGCAACCTGGCCCCCAGGTGAGTTCCATGTGCTGACATGAGAGGTTGAGATGGACTCTGGGGGAACATGAGGAGCTAGGTTACGAAAAGAGTAAAGGATGACAATGAGGAAGAAAGGAGCGAGAGGGACCCTTGAATATCTAACTTAGAGTGAGTCAAATGGAAAATCTGAGTCCTAGTTCCTTTGGGTTATAACACAATACCATTGATCCATGACTTATTTCTCACAGTTCTACAGGCTGAGAAGTCCAAGATAGGGCACCAGCAGATTTGGAGTCTAGTTTAGAGATGGCCAAGCGCTCCCTGTTTCCTCACAGGATGGAAGGGACAGGGGGGCCCTCTAGGGTCTCCTTTATAACTACATTGAAAGTGAAAGTCGCTCAGTTGTGCCCCTGACTCTTTGCGACCCCATGGGCTATACAGTCTGTGGAATTCTCCAGGCCAGAATACTGGAGTGGGTGGCCGTTCCCTTCTCCAGGGAATCTTCCCAACCCAGGGATCGAAAACAGGTCTCCCATGTTGCAGGAGGATTCTTTACCAGCTGAGCCACAAGGGAAGCCCAGGAATACTGGAGTGGGTAGCCTATCCCTTCTCCAGCAGATCTTTCCGACCCAAGCATCTAACTGGGGTCTCCTGCATTGCAACTGGATTCTTCACCTACTGAGCCACCAGGGAAGCTGAAGGACATTGATCCCTTGAAGAAATCTCCACCCTCATGACCTAAGTAATTCTCAAAGGTACCTCCTCCAAATACCATCCATCTCCTTGGGATTTAGAATTAAAATATTTGAGTTTTGAGGTAACACAAGAACACAAGCATTCTGTCTACGATAATCACAAAACAGAGCAGATTTAAGACATGCTGTGTTCAAAGCAAGAGTATTTAAAAACAGAAACAGTTCCTTATCCATGTAATGGAAAGACCACCAGGCCAGGAGATGGGATGTTTCAGGGTCTAGCATCAGCTATTAGTTATGGTACTAGTTAGTGCTTTGGTTTTGAGAAACTCTCCTAGAGGCGCTGGTCTGTTTGCATCATGAGGATTAATGATGCAGAATTCTCTTTCCAGATCGAACATGATATTCCTCTGAAAAAATTATGACATCTTCTCTTTTATGGAGTAAGAAATGTGGTCTACATCCTAGGTGAAGAGTCACTGGATATATCAAGACAATAAAATATTTATACATAAGGTTTACAATTAAACAAAAGAGAGCCCAAGGAAAGGTCCTGACACTTAATTTTTGAAAGACAAATGCAAACCTTGATGGGATTCATACAACTCTAAATAAATCAAGCCCGAATTTTGAAAGAACTTCCAATTACTCAGTCCACTAATGTTCAGATCCATGCTTTTCTAGAATTAGGCTTACGAGAAAATAATTATAATCCATAGAGAATAATGGTTTTATTTCAACCTCACTGATCAGATTCACATTTTACAGGCACAAATACACCAGCACAAATGTAGTATAAATATCTACTATGATAATAAAAGATATTTATTAAAATTTAGTCTAACATTTTTCACAGAATGTGAAACTATCCAAGTGCTTTGTATAAATTGACTCCATAGGGGTCTTGATAAAATAGCAAATGAGTTTTTTTAATGTTATGAGATTTTGAAAATAGCCCATGAAAGAGAGCTATATTGTGTTCCAGCGAGGCAATTGACTCAGCTGCCCACTGATGAAGGCAGAAGAACTAATTTGAGATTAGTCAGTTGTTCTTTTCAGAATTTCAGTAAAGCCATATGAGATATTTAATTTTGTTTCAGCAAGTCTTGTTTCCCAGTGCAGGTCATTGGTCTCAGAACATTTTGTAAGCACATACAGTTTCTGCCTTGTTCCAGCAGGTGCTATTCCAGCAAAGCTGGATGAAGTCAGGGGAGCTTCCATGACAACAGGAATAAGACCACACCTCATGCAGAATGGGATCTCAGTAAATGTGGGTATAAAGTTAGAACTGACTGAGTCTGATTTTGTGAGTCAGTGGTAGAAGAACCTCAATTTGAGTATTAAGATATGTCTCTATCCCTTAATAAAGCATGCCATCTCTGAGACTCAGGTCCTCCTGCTGCCTCAGTTTTGTCTCCTTGACTGAGACTTAATAAAATAATAACCAAGGATTATCATGTAATAATAATAATTATTACATATTAGCATATTAAATATACTAATTAATCCTTGGAGTATTTAAGTTTCAAATCAAAGCGTTGTTGCAGGAATCCGAAAACTTCAAAGGGATGAATAGATATGGGCTCTGATGATGGTTTAGGGTATTCTGCCTCCCTTGCTATAAAAAATTATAATGAATTTGTCTTTCCTATTTTGTCCCTCTTCTTTCTCTAACAAAGCTCTATTCAGTTTTTTTCTTAATCCTAGATGTTTGCCTAGAAATTGAAGCTTGCGGTTTTTAATGATGCTGCAGTGGTTCAGTTTTCCAGTTCAGTTCAGTCGCTCAGTCATGTCTGACCCTTGCAACCCCATGGACTGCAGCACGCCAGGCTTCCCTGTCCATCACCAGCTCCCAAAGTTTACTCAAACTCATGTCCTTTGAGTTGGTGATGCCATCCAACCATCTCATCCTCTGTCGTCCCCTTTCCCTCCTGCCTTCAATCTTTCCCAGCATCAGGGTCTTTTAGAATGAGTCAGTTCTTCACATCAGGTGGCCAAAGGATTGGAGTTTCAGCTTCAGCATCAGTCTTTCCAATGAATATTCAGGACTGATTTCTTCTTCAGCACTAAACTTTCTTTATAGTCCAACTCTCACATCCACACATGATGACTGGAAAAACCATGGCTTTGGCTAGATGGACCTGTGTCGGCAAAGTTATGTCTCTGCTTTTTAATATGTCATCTAGGTTGGTCATAAGCCTGTGAAAATGAGCTATGCCTCCTCTTATATCTCCCTTCACTGGTCTTTGTGAATCTACAGTAGTGTTCTGTGTGTGGTGGAGAAGTGGGATGAGGAAGAATATTAATTAAGCTGTTAGACTGTTCCCACAGCAGATCCACCCCAGCAGTCTAGAGTCCAATACAGTGGCAAAACCGCCAGAGATTAGAAAAAAGAGAGCCCGCCATTGAAAAGGATAAATGGAAGATTCCATTCAGGAGACCACCTCGCTGGTCTTCTCCACCAGCTGCCACACGAGATCATCATACCCTAGCATGAGGCCAGATTCTGAGAAAAGATTGAGTATCTTCATCGTCAGCCAGTACATCTGGACATTCATGACAAAGGGTCATCAAATTAAGGGACTGATTATGATTATCCCTTCTTCTCCATACCCATCCTCTCAGCACTGCCAGACTCCATCTTTACATCAAACCAGCCCTACTCCCCTCCTGCCAACCCTGCTGACTAAACCCTCAGAGATGTACCAGTGAGCTCCATGACTGAATTTTAAACTTCCAAACTCAGTTCAACATTTAGCTGTTCCAGACATCCTTAAACTGACTTCACATTAGTTTCCCAGTCTCTGAAGTGGCTGTACTAAGTTTTTAAGACTTCCTGTGACATCCACTTAATCTTTGCTCTCACACCCTCCATACGATCTTCTCTGGGTTTCATGGGTGATAGAAGTCACTAAAGGTAACTCCTCTCCGCACTTCCACCGGTTTCCTCCATCTCAAACTTCAGGTGTAACTCCTTACCTGTGTGTGTGTCCCCCTTGCTTATCTCAGGGGAGATAGTGACCATTCCTAGTGAAAAACCAATGCCTTGGCCATGTGTTATTTGACTTCCTTCATCATCGCCTTCCCTGTCGGCATCTTCCTCCATGAAATATCCAGTTGGGGTATGATAGGTTGGATAGACAGTTTTTCTCTTTTCACTACCTCCTTCTCATCCCATAAATATATTGCTTACATCCCCGTATTGTGCAAACTACTTTGGAAATGTTATACATTTGTTTGTTATTTTGGTAGTTTTCTGGCAAACCACAATAACCATTTCTGGAGGAAAAAATGACTTCCTTCAGCCATGCTCAGAGTCTCCATATCAGATAGAAGAAGGACTGATCACCCATCTTACAAGTACAGTTTTCCTCATTTCCTTTCTCCTTCAAGCTTCAGCCCCATTCCATTTGTCAAAACCAATGCCTCTTCTCCGTGTCTGGCTTAATTTTGGAGAAATTTTTGACCCTGTTTGAAAAAACAAGCTGAAAGTGAAAGTGTTAGTTGCTCAGTGGTGTCAGACTGTAGCCCTCCAGGCTCATTTGTCCATGCGATTTCCCAGGCAAGAATTGATGCCGACTTTTTCCATAGATTCTGGGACTCCACGTCCTATCTCTCCAGTTTCCCTTAGTATTATTCCCAATGTTTAACAATGGGTCTTCTTTCTTCCACTCTCCTGAAGTGGGATGCTGCCACAACACTGCTAGTATCTCTAAGAAGGAAAGAAGCCATTGGCCAGTGTGTGATGAGTCAAGTATCCCTTGTTCTGGGCATGGTCATCTGGGATGTGGAAGCACCAGGCCCTTTAGAGATGGGAGGACACAGCAACAGGGAAAGAGCTGAGATGAAGTGAGGGAAAGAGGGCATCAGAATTCCCAGGGTCCCAATTAGATCCAGAGGATAACTACATAAACAAGGTCTTAAACCATGTCAAAAAGTGATGGGGATGAGAATAGACACTGTGGAGGTCCAGCTGCATTTCGCAGGGCAAAGGTTGAGAGCCTGGCTTTATTTGCTTTTCAAAAAATGAACTATTTCAGGCATACAAACATTTGGACTATGATATAATAAACACCTAATTGAAGAAATATATAAAAGAGCTAATCAGAGCCGCTGAGTGCTCCTCTGCCCAGTTTCACTCTTGCCTCTTTCCCAGGAATTCTTGTTCCTCCATATTTGATGCTTTTAGACTTGAACTGCACGTGAGCATATTTATGAATAACATACTATTTAGATTTGTCTGAACTTCATATGGTTTATATAAGCCATACAAAGTTTATGTAATTTTATATGGTTTAAAAAACCAAAATATATCTTAAAATTTTGCCTTTCAGACTTTAGGATTAGGGCACTTATAATTTATGGTTGTAACTATGGATACATGAATGTTGGAGAATCTCGTCTTTGTGTGTGCACTTTAGTTAATTCATTTTCACTCTCCCTTGGCAGGCCTTCTACTCTCAGATCTTAGGGACACTTTTAAGGGTTCCCATAAATTTCTATTTGCATCCCTTTTGACTCTGTATGCATCTCCACTATCCTAATGACTGAACAAGACTGTGTCTCCAGGTTTGGTTCTTGACGTATCTTCTTAATGACAGACTGAAGGCTTCCTGACAGTCACTCCTGCTAGCTCTCATCGTGGGATCCCACACATCCCAGCAAACGGACCACTGTCTTCCGCCTCTGTTGGTAGTTTTCCAGATCTGCTCTTCTGATGAAAGGTAGAGAGGAAGAAAGCTAGCAAGGCTGCTTATTACCTGTGTGAGTCTGGACCAAGGGCAAGTTTCTTAAGGAACCCTTTGCTTTCTTTTTTCTCATCTGTAAAGTGGGGCTGACAGATACTTTCCTCACACCATTGCTGTGAGGATTAGCAAAGCGTGTAAACTACAAACCTGTGTGTTAGAGAGATGCCTGGCACATGCCCAGTACTCTAGGCGGACTACCTCATACAACTTCAGATTCCTCCTGTTGGTCAACTAGGCTAAAACAGAATGAGATTTTATAAGCCAAACACATGTAATACGGTCCTTAAATTGTCAAGGTTCACCTTGAAAGGACATCACCCATCACACCTTCTTTCTGATAAAAATATGGCTGGAGAATACTTGGAGATTCTCTTTCCAGAATATGGGTCCCCTGAGGGTACTGTCCCTGTGTTAGTCCCATCTTGTGGTCACCCACCTATGATGTGACCTCCCCGGGCAGCCCAGTGTCAGCCTGCTTGCTCCCATCCAGGCCAGGATTCGCAGGCTTCGGGGCAGTGAGAATTACAGTGTCACACGCAGAGCACCCCTGAGCATGCCGACTGTAGTGTGACCCAGAACCTCTTTTCCAGATCGGTGTTGTGACTGTTTCCCCAGCTGTTCCTATTAGGATAATTAATATAATTAACAATAAAGTCTTTAATTATGGGTGTTTCATGTAAGGCTTTTTATAATTATCGCCCAAACCCTATCTAGACACAGAGGAAGCTTTCACTGAGTGCCTACTAAGTGTTTTACACATAGTAGCTTATTTAACCCTTACAACAATGCTTCAAAGGTGGGTATCACATTTAAGAACAATTTAGTTTCGAATTTAAGAACCACATTAAGGACTGTACTGGTTTCCTGGGGTTGCTGTACCAAAGAACCACAAGTGTGGTGGCTTAATCACTAGAAATTTACTCTCATATTTCTGGAGGCTAGAAGTTTGAGATCGAGGTGTAGGCAATTAGAGATCGTTTTGTGGGCCGTGGAGGACAGATCTTTTCCAGGCATTGCTCCCAGCTTCTGAGAGCGTGGATGTCCCTTGGCGTGTAGATGGTCATCTTCTCCCTGTGTCTTCACACCGTCTTCCCTCTCTGCATGCATGTTTCTGGGTCCAGATTCCTCTTTTTATAAAGACACAGTAGTATCAGATTAGGACCCATGCTATTGAGCTCTTCTGAACTTGATTGTCTGCAAAGACCCAACTTCTAAGTAAGGTTACATCCTGTGATGAGAACAGTTTTGGGAAAACACAATTCAACACAATTACTCAGTTGGAAAAGGACAAAGCTGGGGCTTAAATTTAAAGCCATCTCCCTCTGGGCCACTCTGTTCCAGTCTCCTCCCTTCTTAGGCCTGTCTTCTGCCCAATTCAGTTTCTCCTTTCCTACTTTGAAGTCTTACTCTCTTTGTTGAGAGTCCTGCCCTTTTCCTCAGGGTCAGCATTTAAACATGCTCAGATCGCTTGTATCTTCAAAGTCATGTTGTACTTTCATGTCCAGTTTCCACTGTCAGTCATTCTCCACCTCTCCTCTGCTTCTCAGCTGAGCCACGTGGACTTGGGAACTTCTTCTACCATTTCCCCTCACTGTCTACACACTCCTTGATCTTCTCAGTCTGTCTTCCACCCCAGTCATGCCCCCGGCCTGGTTTTCTCCTGGGTTGTCAAGGACCCCACATCCCCGAGTAGCAGGAACACAGATGTCATCTTCTTGCTGGATCCCTCCACACATCAGAGGGGCTGGGCCACTCTCTTTTTGAAACACTGACTTCTCCCCCTTTCATTTAAATGTTAAAATCCTAGTGGATATCTTTCATCTTTACAATATATTGGCTTCCTAAGTATTTTCATTGATGCCAGCAACTTCATTGCTCTTCTGTTCTCTGATGACTCCAGTGATTGCCTCTGAATTGGAGTCTTCTGGAGCTCTGCTCTGACCATCTAAGTGCCTTTTCAGCCTCTCCAACCATGTGCTTCACGGGCACCTCAATATTAGCTTGTCCACAATCAACTCAAAACTCCCATTGTCCCCAAAGCTGCTCTTCTTTCAGTTCAATAAACGGAGACAATGGCACTAATATGATATTAAATTTCAGGATAAGAAGCTGATATTTAATTTTGACTGGTCCTCTCCTTCCTTCCTCCATCCTCTCCAATTCCCACATCCTGTCAATCCCATCACCTCTGGCAGGACAAGAGGTGTGGAGCATCTCAGAAAATAGAGATAGAGATTCTTGAAAAACAACTCCTTTATTGCAACTTTGCCCAGAAAACTTTTTGAAAGATTAATTTTATTAATTTCTTAGTCTTCCAAAATTAGAAACCCAAATGTCCAAGCAACTGCACCAAAAACACATCCAGGAAGATGTCCATCAGCATAAAATGAAAAATCAAAGGAAATACACATGCTCTTTGGAGAGAAATCTTTCCTTGTCTCCGCTTTCCTGTCTATGATGAACAAACACTTTTAATTTTGTTTTGGGTTCCCCAGGACCCTAGCTTGAAAAACAAAAACAAGATTCATGGCTGACTTCTGCTTCTTAGAATTTAGAAATTGTTTGAAGTTTTTAACTTATAGGAGCTTATATTTCACTAAAAAAATACATCAATGAACACCAAATCCTCTTATGTGTAAGTTATTCTAAACCACGATCATCTTTAATTAAAAAAGAGATTTCAAGAGCGTCAGTGGGTTCTGCCCGGGGAATGTAGGGTCTGAGACTCCAGCATTTGCTCTGAGGGCTGGGAAGAGTCTTCATGAGATGGAACAGGGTCTGCAACCAGGGGCTTTGGGGCAGGAACTGAAAGAGACGGAAACTGAGGATACAGAACACATTGTAAAAACGTAGACCCGGCCTCTGTGATCTTTCATGGGATTGACAACTACAGCAAATAGCTCCGGCTTCACTTCATTCTTTTCCTGTCCTTAACTAAGAACAGACCCAGGATCCCAGAGCCTCAGAGAGAGAAGGACTAGGAGGGTGGGGGAGGGGCAGAGCTGGGGTGGGGGAGGGGAGGGGCTAGGGTGGGGGAGGGGTGGGGCTGGGGTAGGGGAGGGCGGGAGCCGGTGGGGGGAGGAGGTTGCACAAACAACTCACCCGCAGCCTTCCCGTAGGAAGCATCCAGGGAAAGCAGGCTGGCCTAACAGGATTTTTCAAAATTTTGTTTTAGGAAAAATCTTTTTTTTTTATTTATTTTTTTCAAAGTCACTGAATTAGTCCAGCTGATGAACAGTGGTCTTCTCTTCTTCAGAATAGAAAGATTTAAAAAATAACCTATCATCCAACTTCTGTGCTCAGTTTAAACAGACTTCACAAGTCTGGTGTGTTTTTACAAGCTTCCGATTTCCCGTCTATCTATAATCCAGGTTAGGAATGTACCACACTGGGAATATTAGCCCTTTTGTAAGAGTAATAATAAGGAGGGGGGTGTGAGTGAGGGAGACCCCAGATGTTTGTCGATGGCCTGTGTATTGCGCCACGTACTCGGATCATTAAATCACCCTGTGTGCTCTGCTCAGTGACTCCACTGTGTCCAACTCTTTGTAACTCATGGACTGTAGCCGGCCAAACTTCTCTGTCCCTGGAATTCTCCAGGCAAAAATACTAGAGTGGATTGCCACTTCCTACTCCGGGTGATCTTCCGGACCCAAGGATGCAACCCCTGTCTCTTGTGTTTCCTGCATTGCAGGCAGATTCTTTACCACTGAGCCACCTGGGAAGACTGAAATAACCCCATAGGGAAGAAACTATCATCTTCATATTCTAGTATAATCACTGAGGCCCAGGGCTGGAGAGTGGGATGACTGTCTCTTGTTCCATGCCTGATGGCCAGCTCCGTAGAGGCTGATGTGGTTTTTATAGGGGCAACGTCACATTGCTAGGATCTGTGCAATATACACCTGAGGTCAGCGGGGAGCAGGTCAGTCACTTAGCATCGTCCTCATTTTACAGAGATGCCCAGACGGCTGGATACTCGGTGGCAGTGTCGGGATTTGAACACAGGTGTGTTGCTCAGGTCCACCTACCTGACAGGTTACGTTGCTGCCACGAGAGTGAAAGGTAACTTAACATGGGCCCTGAGTCTCAGCAGCAGTTTAAGTTCTGTAAGAAAAATGCATCTAACAGCTCAGCATGAGGAGCGTTCACTGAATCCAAAAGCTGCCGTAGGAAAGCTCCGCAAGCGTTAGCAGCCTTCGAGATGATTTCTCTTATTAAACGGGTTTGGAGAAGGAAATGGCAATACACTCCAGTTTTCTTGCCTGGAGAATTCCATGGACAGAGGAGCCTGGAGGGCTGCAAAGAGTCAGACATGACTGAGAGACTAATGCACCCCCTTATTGGATGTGTTTGTTAAATAGGATTAACCCTCAAGAAGTCTGGGATGCAAGACCAGATTCTGTTTGAAGACCTTCCACTTGCATGTGTGTAGAATCTCCTCTCTCCTCCAGCTCTCTATCCCCAACACCCCTCAGCTGGGGCCCTGGGCTGAATCGCCTTCATCCAGACCCCTCCACCACACCACCCCACCACCGTGCCCTCTCCGCATTCTGGAGGCCTGGTACAATCAGTGTTTCCTTCATGCTGCAGAAAGTAAAGGGAGTTTTCTTGTTCAACAGCCCTGCATAGACCAGAGTGTGGTTTTTATTTTATTTTATTTTTGTTGTTGTTTTTTAACCTGTTGGGAGAGATATAGGGTAGAGAAGCCAATGACAGGTACAGATCACAGCCATTGAGAAAGGCAGCCAGTCTAGGCTGAGTTACAAGGCGATGGCCTCTAGCGAATAGCGACGAAGAAGCAACTGGGGTTAAGGTCAGCAGGACAGAAAAGTGCAGGAAATCTGAGCCTCTGACAAAGGGGCTGACCCAGGGCAGCTCGGGAAGTTCCTTCAAGAGTCTGCTGTGATGTCCCTAAATTCTTCTGAAATCAGAGCATCTCTGATGAAATCCCAGATTGAAACATTTCATCCATAGGAGCAAGGATTCATAATTCCTGAACGAAGCAGTACTGGTTTTGGGTGTGTCATGAAAACAAGACCTCTGTGAGCTCTCAGGAGTTTTGGCCTTGAAATATTTTTTTGGGGTGAAATGACATTTTTAAAATTACATCCAGGAATGTCGTGGCTACTTTAAGTTCCTAAAACTTGCCTCCCTCGCTTCACTTTTCTTTCTTTCTTTTTTAAATTTTATTTATTTATTTGGCTGCTCTGGGTCTTAGTTGTAGCATGTGGGATCTAGCTCCCTGACCAGGGATCGAACCTGGGCCCCCTGCACTGGGAGCTCAGAGTCTTAGCCACGGACCACCAGGGAAGTCCCCACTTTTCTTTTCCTTCTCACTCTCCATCCCTTCTCTCCTCCTCTCTCCTCCTTTTGCTTGCTTTTCCACCTTCTTTGTTTACTCTTCTCAACCTGCTAACCTGAAAAATCATGATTTCTGATTTTAAGGGAAAAGCTTTCCATATGGCCAGAGTCAAAATGTGAAGCCATTTACTTCATTTGGATCTGGAATTAAGTAGTCCCTGGCCTTGACATTCCCAGCCTGAATGGAGGAAGCTCATTTGATGTGATGGTAGCCTTCAGCACTGGAAGATGCTGGAAGATGAAACACAGCCTTGCTCTTGAAAGCTTCTGTGTATCCTGTGAGTTAAGTAGGGCTAAGCTTATTCTATGTGTTTTTCCCTATATACTATTCTTATAAATAGGATTTCAGTTGAGAAATCATTTTTCTCAACTGAAAGTGGAAAGTCTATTCTTGTTCCTCACTTAAAAAAATTTTTTTTTTTTTTTTATTAAAAAACTTTTTCATCTGCACCTTGTGCTCATGGGATCTTACTTCCCCGACCAGGGACTTAACCTGCTCCCTCCGCAGTGAACGCGCAAGTCCTGACTACAGGACTGCCGGGGCATTTCCTGGGTCCTCATTTTGAAGTGGTGGATGAAACATTTGAAAGATCTTTATTCCTAATTAAAATGTTACTTGCAGTTCATGTATCCTGCTGGCCAGTTCTGTGTCCCTCACAGCCTGCTAAGCCCCACTCCCTTCTCGGGGCTTGGCTATCTCTTCTGCAAAACGTGAGGGTCAAGGAAGAGTTTTGAAGTCCCTCCCAGTTGAATGTCTATGATCATTAAACCAATCATAGTTTCAAGTCCTTCACAGAAAATCATTTGAATTTTGAAACCTCCTCTCAAATACTAGTTTCTACAAATGCTGGCAGGCTTCCCTGGTGGCTTAGTGGTAAAGAATCCTCCTGCCAAGCAGGAGATGTGGGTTCGATCCCTGAGTTGGGGAGATGCCCTGGAGAAGGAAATGACTACCCACTCCAGTATTCTTCCCTGGGAAATCTTATGGACCTGGTGGGCTAGAGTCCCTGGGGTCACAAAAAGTGGGACATACTTAGTGACTGAAGCAACATTAATGCTGGCAGGGCCCATGTGGAATAAAGCCGCCTGGTGCAAACCCATGAAACAGACAGATGTCCTCCGGTCCTTCCCCTCCTGCGGGGCTGCCCTTCTCCCTGGCACTCACCCTGGGACCCTGCCCTCCTGCTCCCACTTAAGCTGCTGGGCCTCCATCCCAGAGCACAGCTCACCTGGATGGCCTCCGCCTTACTCACATCCTCGTCCATCTGTGTCAGTTTTGGCCAATAGGTTCTTCTCCAATCCCAAGGGAAGCATCTGCCATCCTAAAGACAGGAAAACTCATTTGTCTGGGCTGCGAGGGGCTGGGAAGGTGGGGCTTCTGACAGGAAGGAAACAGACCTTAAGAAGTTTCCAACGGAGAATAGATTCTGGATTCCAGATCTTCAGTAGCTGCTGCTTGCTAAGGCCTGCTAAGTACCAGCTGCTCCATGGGCCACCTTCTAGATGCATCCCGTGCCTAGTCTGTGACTCTCCAAGTAACTGTCAAGGCAGTCATCACACCCATTAGAGATGAGCAGACTCAGTCACTGAGACGGTAAGTGCCTGGTCCAAGATCAAAATATAGGCAAGGAGGAAACCTGGGCTAACCTCAAGATTCTCAATTTCATCTTTCCATTTATTCCACGTTGACTCTGGGCAGGAGAGTTAGAAAAGGCAGAGAAACCAGAGAAACTGGAAATATCCATTGGATCATCGAAAAAGCAAGAGTTCCAAAAAAACATCTATTTCTGCTTTATTGACTATGCCAAAGCCCTTGACTGTGTGATCACAACAAACTGTGGAAAATTCTGAAAGAGATGGGAATATCAGACCACCTTGCCTGCCTCCTGAGAAATCTGTATGCAGGTCAAGAAGCAACAGTTAGAGCTCGACATCGAACAACAGACTGGTTCCAAATCAGGAAAG
Organism: Dama dama; assembly: GCF_033118175.1. NCBI lineage: Eukaryota > Metazoa > Chordata > Mammalia > Artiodactyla > Cervidae > Dama > Dama dama. The sequence continues at coordinate 15,552,148 of NC_083691.1, read as the reverse complement.
GGGTATGTCAAGGCTGTATATTGTCACCCTGTTTATTTAACTTATGTGCAGAGTACATCATGTGAAATGCCAGGCTGGATGAAGCACAAGCTGGAATCAAGATTGCCAGGGGAAATACCAATAACCTCAGATATGCAGATGACACCACCCTTATGGCAGAAAGTGAAGAAGAGCTAAAGAGCCTCTTGATGAAAGTGAAAGAGGAGAGTGAAAAAGATGACTTAAAGCTCAACATTCAGAAAACTAAGATCATGGCATCTGGTCCCATCACTTCATGCCACATAGATGGGGTAACAATGGAAACAGTGACAGATTTTATTTTTCTGGGCTCCAAAAGTGCTGCACATGGTGATTGCAGCCATGAAATTAAAAGACGCTTGTTCCTTAGAAGAAAAGCTATGACCAACCTAGACAGCTTATTAAAAAGTAGAGACATTATTTTGTCCACAAAGGTCTGTCTACTCAAAGCTATGGTTTTTCCAATAGTCATGTATGGATGTGAGAGTTGAACTATAAAGAAGGCTAAGCACTGAAGAATTGATGCTTTTGATCTGTGGTGTTGGAGAAGACTCTTGAGAGTCCCTTGGACTGCAAGGAGATCCAACCAGTCAATCCTAAAGGAAATCAGTCCTGAATATTCATTTGAAGGACTGATGCTGAAGCTGAAACTCCAGTACTTTAGCCACCTGATGCAAAGAACTGGCTCCTTAGAAAAGACCCTGATGCTGGGAAAGATTGAAGGCAGGAGGAGAAGGGGATGACAGAGGATGAGATGGTTGGATGACATCACTGACTCGATAGACATGAGGTTGATTAAGCTCCTGGAGTTGGTGATGGACAGCGAAGCCTGGTGTGCTGCAGTCCATGGGGTCACAAAGAGTCAGACACGACCGAGTGACTGAATTGACCTGAGGAGAGTTAGAAGACAGACTATTCCAAACCTCCATCCTCAGAGTCCTACCTTGCTTGAAGCTTCCATTTGTGGGCCCCATGTCTCAGCTCTGAAGGATGACACTTGGGGTGAGGAAGCAGCATCTCAGAGCAAGTGACAATACAACAACAGGTTTGGGAACTGCCTGGATTCATGGCTGTCTGAAGGGGGAACCGTTTTTATCTCTGTGGCCTGAAATTATCATTGTGGTCACGGTGAGGGAACCTGGCTAACAGTCAGTCAGTAAAGCCATGCACAGAACATCGATGAGTTACGGAGTGCAGAGAGATGTCTAGGAGTTGCAGAGGAGGATTGGGGAGCAGATGTTTCTTACTGTGTGAATTGCTTCCATGTAAGATATTTACAAGGAGTTCAATGAAGTGCAGAAGGAATCTGTGAACTATTTTCAGGCATATCCTGGGGATTTATGAGGTGCCTACTAAGTGCCAAACATGGCAGCAGAAGCAAGGTGTGGAGATGTGGATAAGAGGGAATATCTTCCTCTGAGGAGTCCAGGAAGGGTCCCAGAGAGACAGATCTGAGGGGGTCTTCATGTGTGCATGGATATGGAGTGGTCGAGATGGGCAAAGTGCTTTTCCAGCAGAGGCAAGGGTGTTAGCACAGGCTCAGAAAGGCTTGAAGAGATGAGGGAAAAGCTTGAATGCTTACAACACGGGTGGTAGAGATGTCAGGAAGTGCTGGAAACCACAGGCAGCCTGAGAACAAGCTATCATGCACATGTGCTTGTCAGCCTGCCTCTGGCAACCCACCCGTTCAGCTCCCATTGGCTGAAACAAGTCACAGGATGTGCTCAGATTTAAGGAGGGGAAAGACAGGCGTCACTTCCCCATAGTAAGTAAGTAAGGGTTAGTCGCTCATTCGTGCCTGACTCTTTGCAACCCAATGGACTGCAGCCCACCAGGCTCCTCTGTCCATAACATTTTCCAGGCAAGGATACTGGAGTGGGTTGCCATTTCCTTCTCCAGGGGATCTTCCCAACCCAGGGATCGAACCCAGGTCTCCTGTGCTGCAGGCAGAGTCTTTACCGACTGAGCTACAAGGGATGCTCTCACTTCCCCATAGAGTTCTTACAAAGGGACCTTATCAAGCAGCCTCAGTAGAGGGAAGCAAGAGGCCATGATGGCTTGTGCAATAGACCACAGATGATATACTCAAGCCCTGCCCCCTGCCACACCCTGCAGTGATGGACATGTCCTGACCCTGAGCTATCAGGACCTGGGCACCAACCATGTGTGGCCGCTGAGCACCTGAAAAACGGCAAATGTAACTCAGCTCAAATGTTAGCTCTATTTAATTATAATAGATTAAATTTCAATGGCCACATTGCTTAATGGTTACTATTAATATATTAGTGAGTAAGCAATATATCTCAAATATTTTTGACAGAGTCCAGCTTACTGAGATTTTAGGTTTCCCCTTGTTAAGCTGAGCAAGGGCACAGTTTTCTTCAGCACTATGAGCCAAAGATGCCCCTTTGTGAAGTACCAGTCACTGGTCTGTCCTGAAAGATGACTTGTGCCATCTTGAAGCTCTGGCAAGGGCAGTGTTCTCTCGTTTTGGGTCCCCTCATGTCCCAAGATGAATCCTGAGCTGATGTCTAGGAGACTGATGACTTCCCACTTTAAGGGCTAAGAGCATCTCTCATAGCCTGCCTCAGGGCTTAACACAAAGCCTTGGGGCTCACTCCCAGGTGCAGCCCAGAAACGTGGTTGTTGAGATGTTGAATGAATGCCCCAGGGTGGGGCCAGGAATCAGCAGATAAATGCTGTCTCTGTGGGGACAGTTCTGAGACGCTGTCTGTCTGTCCTCAGAGCATCCCCATGGCATTCACCTATAGTTAGCTGCAGCTGTGCTCAGCACCAGGCTGTCTGTTCCATGACTTTTCTCTTTTCCCCCATTTTTTTCCAACTGCCCCTCACTCTGGCTTCTTGCATTGACTCTCAGGTAAACTACCTGCAGCCACATTTTTGTGTCAGGCACTACTTTCGGGAAGCCCAATCCAAGACAGGAAGAGACAAGGGGAAAGCTATCTCCTGGTCCAGGTGATGGAGATAACAGTGACTCAGCCAAGCCAGCACTGGTAGAGATGGGGAAAAGTGCAGAAGGCTGACATGCATTTTAGAGTCGAGGGGGACCCACCTGCCAATGTAGGAGATGCAAGAGACTCGGGCTCAATCCCTGGGTTGGGAAAATCCCCTGGAGGAGGGCATGGCAACCCACTCCAGTATTGTTGCCTGGAGAATCCCCATGGACAGAGGAGCCTGGCCGGCTACAGTCCACGGGGTCTAAAAGAGTTGGACATGACTGAAGCGACTTAGCACACAAGCAACAAGACAAAGGTGGTATGAAGTGCGATTCTCCAGTTTGGGCCACTGTACACCAGAGCCGTCTTCTGCTCAGAGAGACGGTGGACTTCAGACAAGTTCAGGACAATCGTAGTAGACACTGGGTATACAACCATGAGATCCATTTGGGGCGTGTTAACTCCAAGCAGTGAGACACTCAAGAACTCCTTGTTAATGATGGATGAGTGAAGTCAGTTCATTTCCATGTTCCATGTTGGTTCACTTGTGAAAGGAACATTGTGATAGCTGCCTACCCAGGGGCCCAGAATTGAATAAAATCTACCACATTAAAGTGCTTGTGTTTTTGCAAAGGTCAAGTCATGCAATTTACCTTATAGACAATCAGTTAAAAAATTCGCCCAAAGAGGTCCTTTGACGTTATTGCACTTTCTGCTGCTCACACAGCTAATGGGTGCTGACTCTTTAACTTGTGTTCCTCTTCTCCTAAATTGTGTCTGCTGCAGCTTCATAAAATTAAGACAGACAGACACAGTAATCATGTTGTAGGTATATAGATTATCAGGTTATCCTATAAGAAATAGTGCTCAGTGTCTAAATGAAAATATTTTCAGACATTCTCTCATCTAACCTTCCAATGATTATGTGGTATAGATGTATTATTCTCCCCATGCTATACATCAAAAAATGTGAATGGAAAAGTGCATTGCACTGTCCAAAATTACAGGTAAGAGATGGTAAAGGCAGGACTTGGGCCCAAGTCATATGAACTTAAATTTTGTCTTCCACAAATTATATTTTGCCTTCTAGAATCTCTGATCTAATACTTGCATACAAGTTCAAAGGGATCACTAAATTCAGAGAACTTTCTATCATAAACATTTAGTCTACTTTGGCATTTGGATTTCAAAAGCATCTTAATGAAACTTTTGTCTCACCCCACTAAAGTCCCCCTTGGCTGTTTATTAATGCAAAAAATCTTACAATTGCATTTTTAAACTTTAGCTTTAGCCACTCAGAGATCTTTTACTCTTGATGTTTTAACACAGATTCTCCTAGGGCACTTTAAAATCAGGTCAAATAATTTACTTTTAATGTGAATAGTTTATCATATAAAAATCACAAATCATCAACAAATCATGCTTACTTTCAGGCATATGTTGCAGTGCTCTGAGCCCCCGTGTCTAGATCGCAGTCCTCAAGCTTCCACTTTGTGTTGAAAACTGTGACCCAGACTTGATTTTTCATCCCAATATGGACCTTGAGCTCTAGAGGTCACTGGGCAGAGGGTGAGGGCACTGGGGTGAACGCGGTCTGTTGTTGGGTGTTCATCCCCCGGCAGGACCTGTGGGCATGCCTGTGGGCAGGCAGGGTGGACTTTGTGGACAGAAGAAAATCCCACAAAAAATGCAAGCCTTAGCAGTTAGAATTTGGTAGCTTGCACTGAACTAACTATCCAAGGATTGGGGATATAGACAGGGTACTAACACCGGTTTTGAATTCAAACTTCAGCTTGATGTGGACTTGGTTAAATCTTTAACACTGAGCTTCAATTTATCAGTAAAACTCTGAAATACTGATATTTCACTAATGAGAGTGAGTAGTAAAACAAATGCCGTTATTCTATACAATTAGAGGCACTATACATATGCGTTGCTATTTAGTTGCTCGATTGAGTCCTACTCTTTGTGACCCCATGAACTGTAGCCTGCCAGGCTCCTCTGTCAATGGGATTTCCCAGGCAAGAATACTGAAGTGGGTTGCCATGCTCTTCTCCAGGGTATCTTCCCAACCTAGGGACTGAACCTGAGTCTGCTGCACTGGCAGGCGGATTCATTACCATTAAGCTACCTGGGAAGCCCTCTATACAAATATAAAGTGACATATTTTATCTGAAACACATTTTATCCCATTGGGGCCAAGCTTTTTCACGTAATTTCACCCTATTTCTGAATTCTATACCAAAAGTCTGTGAACAACAATCCTGGGGTCTATGCAGCTATCTCAAGTATGACGTTGTTAACGGTTTCCACTTAGGAAGTATTTTCTTACTGTGGATCAGCAATGAAACTGTAAGGTATCTTGTTTTTGTGTCTTCATTTTCTGTTGGAGATTTTAAATTTCTTCCTGACATAAACCATGGCTTGCCTTGAGCCGCTAGACCTTTCAAAAAGCCCTTGTGTCTGGCTCTTGTTTGGGGCTAATAATTTTTCGAGAATATTTGGTACCATCTCAGAACTGACCTGAAGTAGATACAGCAAGACTACGAAGATAAAAGGTCTTGATGAATTTAATTTTGGGAGAGACTGGGCTTGAATTCAGCTAATAATGAGTCCTTAGTCCCCATATGGGGAATGCAAGTGACTGGGGGCCCTGGTGCAGGGGTGGATGACCTCCATGAAGAAATGGTCAAATGACTCTCCTCTTCCCAGACAGACTCTCAGTGACAGGTGATCTCCTGGCTTTTGGCGCGCCTCCAGCAGTGACCGGCCACCATCCAGATTCATCTTGGAAATGTATGAATGAAGCAAATGCCAGGGAGCTGGCCTGTACCCACCAGAAGCAGGGAGTTGCAGGGGAGAGAGATTTCGACAGGGAGTTTATTTGGTTTAATCTGGGCAGATTTAGCATTTTGCAACTTCCAAGCAATTTCATCTTTGGATCTGGTCCAGACTTTGAAGTGAGACAGACCTTTTGCTCAAATTCCAGCTCTGCCTCTCACAAGCCGAGCAAGATAACGAATCTCTCTGTCTCCACTTTTATATAAAATGAGAGCAAAAATATCTACTTTACAGGATTATTGCAGGGCTTAGAAATAAGTCTTGTAAAATTCTTGGCACAGAATCTGTGCTCAATAAGTTACAGACGTCTCTGTGCCTTTCAGACATTTTTGGTTGGATGGCCCATTATCCCTTTAAACTCATCAAATCAAAATTAAATTTGTTTACTTTTTTCCCAAATGGATTTGTCTTCTGGTTTCCCTTTTACTAGTACTTTTCCCACGATTTTTCCAGTACTTTTTCCATGATTTTTCCATCTTTCATTCTGAGTAAACTTGGCCTTTACTCTTCCACCTTTCAGCCCCTCCCATTTTGTAAGTTGCAAAGCCGCTCATCAACAAACCAAACTCATGGCAGGTCACCAGGTCTCTTCTTGTCCCCACTCCCCTCCATGCTCTTGCCTGAGTGACCACCTAGAACGTCTCATGCACTCTGTGCAGAAAGGCCCTCCGTGACTTCTGTGAGGATATGAAAGGCCTTCACCTGATTCTCAGCGTTATTTTTCAGGCGCCATGCAGTAGGTGTGGCATTTACAGAAGCACATGTCATTGATGGATATCAGAGTGGAGCTCACAACTCTTTGCTGAGAAGCTGGATCAGGACAGGGTCCATCTGGAGGGTCATTAGCATAAGAGTCAAGACAGAGGTGTGAGCATGGAGTCTGGAGTTTCCTGAAGGAGTCAGGCTCTGGAATATGGCAACAAAGCATAGGACAGTTGTGTTTTTCCTTCCCAGAATCACATCTTTTCCTCGCTGCAGACTCCTGGATTTCCCTGGGTCTCTATCACTCTTTCATTCTCAGATAGTAGCTCAGATAGGTTTGTAGAGGGTGCCCCAGACCCGACCAGTTAGGGAAGAAATTCCTCACTGGGCATCCATGACTATTCAGTTCTGAACATGCACTCTAGGAAGCATCAGACCTGAGGAACTCCAAGACTCGCATGGTGCTCTATTAGAAAGATGTTCCCTTTCTGCTTTTCCTGAAACTCAGAAGATCTTACATCTTGCCTTTGCATAGAAATTGAGAGTGAAAGCCAACATGGAGGAAAGAAAGACTGAGAGATGAACATAGACAGAACTCTGACAATTCCAATCAGCTGCTGGATCAAAGACACTCAAAATACACCTCCTGCTTTGCCAAAGCCAGTACTTTGGGTTTTCTGTCATGAGTCCAAAATTCCTTAACTGACACATCAAGAAGCTATGGAAGTTTTGATGATGACATCAATATATGAGAAATTTTCTATATCGTATCTATATACCATTGAAATAATAACTGTACTGTTTTCTGGATGCAATAGGCAGGTTCACTCGTGCACTGCATCAGACTTGCCCTAGAGCAGTTACCAGCTTGCATGGACACAGTCCTTGGTCAGAGAGGGTCACTCACTGAGTCGGGAACAAACAGACTCTGTGCAGCATTGCTTCTAGTCTTTGATCATTGCTGTTGTCTCCACCTGCACTGCCTCTCTGTTTCCCTTCAAAATCAACCAACCTTGTAGAGTTCAAGTTCATTATTTCTTTTATAAGTTTGGTAGTGTCATCTTTTGATAATATGTTAAGTCTATGGTCTTCCTGATCACCTCCTCTGAATTACCAGAACATTTATTCTTTATTCATCTCTCTGCAAGACCGCATTTCTACATGTGGTTTAGGTGATATTACTTCACCACTGTAAGTGTCTGGTCTCAGATTTCAGGCTCCTTCAAAGCACAGTCTGTATGTAATCTTTTGGGGTGGATGAGAGGAAATGCTCCATCAAAGAAGCCTGGTACTCTTCTAGAGTGGCTGGAAGAGAATGTTCGTTCAAAGGTGTGCCTAGTTCCAATATTAAAGAATTGTGCAATCATTTATAATTTTGTGAGCTATAGTCATAGAAGCTTCTTTGCTATTAGGCAATGTTTTGTGAGGCTCTCATATTCTACCAGCGTATCTAGAGTTGTGCCCATAGTAATTATATTTTCCCAACTGTCTCTCTCTCTTTCTGTCCCTCTCTCAACACTCACACATACAAACACACAGAGAGTTGATTATCTGATGCAGAGCTTTTTCTCTGTTTTAGGGTTTATTACAATCATTTCTTGGGGGGCTTCCCTGATAGCTCAGTTGGTAAAGGATCCGCCTGCAATGCAGGAGATCCCAGGTTGACTCCTGAGTCGGGAAGATCCACTGGAGAAGGGATAGCTTACCCACTCCAGTATTTTTGGGCTTCCCTTGTGGCTCAGCTGGTAAAGAATTCACCTACAATGTGGGAGACCTGGGTTCGATTCTTGGGCTGGGAAGATCCCCTGGAGAAGGGAAAGGCTCTACCCACTCCAGTATTCTGGCCTAGAGAATTCCATAGACTGTATAGTCCATGGGGTCACAAAGAGCAACTTTCACTTTCATAATCATTTCTTGAAGGCTTTGAGGAGTCAACAAATTATTCATCAAAATACTCAGGCCCACGTGATTATTTTTGGATGCCCATTCTCATGATTGAAAGACCATAATGCATGCATACAAGACAAGCATCTCTTATGTTTGTATAATAGAATTACCTATGAATGAACACTCCATGATGTGCTATATGGAGTGCTATGACTTTCAAGTACTCTACTAACTGAATGTGCTTGAGAGCCCCAAATCTGGACTGAATAAGCTCGATCTTCACAGTGGAGATATGATGAGGTCACGATGAGTTTATGCAATGATCCATGGGCAAAAGAATTTTAATGTGAAATGTCAATGGTTAAAAAGCAATTACTTAGGATTGTGTAACTCAAATCCATTATCTTATGGACTAATCCATTATGCAGCTTCTCTGCTCTTGCCTTATCATCTCTCAGCAAACTTACTTTCTGTAGTATAGTGATTGAAAGCCCAAACCATGATGGTTTGAGGCTGAGATTGTTAAAAGGGTATCTTAGCCATTATTTTGTGAGAAATACTTCTCTTGGGCCATAAGAGTAATCCTAGCAGAAAAACATCTGCTCTGAGCATCTTTCCATTGTCTGTTTAGTTTTGACAAGTATCTGTATTACTGAACTTTTACCCATTGTCTGTTTTGTTTTGACAGGTATCTGTACTAGTGAACTTAGAGGTGCTGATTTTGGGTTTTTAAAGCATGAAGAAAGTATCATTTCATTTTTTTCAGACTTGTGCTATAGACAATATCTGTGAGCCCTCAAAATTCATCTGTTAAAGCCTAACCACCAAGGTGGTGGTGTTAGGAGATGGGGCCTCTGGAAGGTGATGAGATGATGGGGACAGAGCCCTTACGTGGGATCAGTGCCCTTCCAGAGCCCCTGGGCCTCTTCGTGCTGTGTGTTACAGTGAGAAGAAGGCTGCCAGGAAGTGGACTGTTGTCAGTGTCAGCACCCAGATCTCAGACTTCCCAGCCTCCAGAACTTTGAGAAATAAATATTTGCTGTTTGAACCACCCAATCTGTAGTCTTTTTGTTATAGCAGCATGAGTGGACTGAGACATGTGCTTATAACTCTTTGGTGCAAACGTGTGTGTGTGTGTGTGTGTGAGAGAGAGATGGAATCAGATATGCGTGTGTGTGTGTGTGTATGTGTCATGGAATCAGGTATGTGTGTGTATGATAGAATCAAGTATGTGTGTGTGTGTGAGAGAGAGATGGAATTAGGGGTGTGTGTGTGTGTGTGTGACATGGAATCAAGTATGTATGTGTATGTGTGAGAGAGAGACAGAATCAAGTGTACTCAGACTGTCTTGCAGAGAATGGAACCTCTCCTGGCATGACCATGGCTGAGGATGAGCCGAAGTTGGCTTGCTGGGTTTCCCAAAGGAGAAGACGAAGCTCAAGCCCTGGAGGGACCCAGTTGCTCCACGGAGCCTACGTGCACAGGGAGTCAAAGGAGCTTTCTTGGATCAGGATTGAAGCAGAGTGGCTGCCATGGAGGATTTATTTTTCCCTCGAGGCATGCCTCATCCTGAGCCCTGGGGCATCTGTGTGTGCAAACCAAACTTGGGAAATTCAGAGCTGTGTCTTGAGTGATTGTGCCCTGTTTTACCTCTCATAGTCAGAAAACATCTGGAACATAAAAATGTGTGGTCATGTTGTTCCAATAACAATGAGTTAATCTCAGGTTTTTAAGGCAGAAGCTAATCACCCGGGAGTTTGGAAGAATCTTCTGCTTTCCTATAGCAACCCAGCACCGAGAAGCACCAGTAAGGAAAAGTCATCCTTCGTCACTAATTGTTCATGCATTCATTCAACTAACATTCTCAAGAACCTATTCAGTTAACAGTTTTTAAGCTGGAGGTCACAGTCAGGCAAACAAGAAGACAACCTCACCCAGTGTGCGGGCATGTTCAGTTGTGTTCGCAAGGAATCTAGTCATCCAGACTCCTCCGTCCATGGGATTTCCCAGGCCAGAACACTGGAGTGGGCTGCCATTTCCTCCTCCAGGGGATCTTCTTGACCCAGAGATAAAGCTCGTGTTTCCTGCGTTGGCAGGGGGATTCTTCACCAACTGCTCCACCTGAGAAGCCCACAGTTCACCCAGTACAGGAAGTGTTTTGTTCAGGGCTGTGTTTCTTGTCTGCACCCCACAGACATAGTAAGCCAGATACCTGCAAAAGCAATGGCTTCGTTTAATGAGTTTGGGGGAGGGGCTCTCTTGAGAGCATTTAAAATGATTTTCTTTTTAATGAAACAGATGTTAAGGATACTTATCTCACCCCAAACCCTTTTTTCCAGTTTTTGCTTTTTCATGGTGTGTGTCTGCTATCAGTTGTCTTTTAATATTCAGGAGAGTGTTTCTTTATTCTTTTCTAAAGTAATTTATTTTTAATTGAAGGATAATTGCTTTATAATATTGGTGTGATTCCCGTTATACATCAACATGAATTAGCCATAAGTGTACATGTGTGCCCTCCCTGTTGAACTTCCCTCCCATCTCCCAGCCTTTCCCATCTCACTAGGTTTGGTACTGATGAACCTATGTGCAGGGCCGCAATGGAAATGCAGACATAGAGAACCGACTGATGGACACGGCTGGGGCAGGGGAGGAAGGAGAGGGTGAGACGAATGGATAGAATAGCGTGGAAGCACATACACTCCCATATGTAAAACAGATACCCTGTGGAAATTTGCCGTGTGACTCGGGGAACTCAAACTGGGGCTAGAAAGAGAAAAACAAATATCGTATATTTGCGCATATATATGGAATCTTTCTTTTGTTTTACCGGGTGGTTTGCCTGTGGACGTTCCTCATTATATGCTTAAATGAATTCCAGCACAATATAAGGTCTGAGCTGTTTTTTTCTGGTTGTTTTTCTTTTCCCATTCTATGGTTGATCTTTATTAGTCCCTAAGCCGTGTCATTCATTTTAAAGTCATGAGTTAAAATAAAAGCAGAAACATTTTGGTCTGAAAGCACACAGAATGAGTTCATGTAAAAATTTTTAGCAAACTCCTTGTTGCCAGCTGCCTGAAACAGCAGGCCTGGAGCCCCCAGACAAAACTGTATTTTGAACTTGACACATATTTTGGTTCCTCTAGAATCGGGTAGAAAGAAAAACAATAGAGCAAAGCCCCTCTTGAATGCTTTACTTTTCCAAAGACCACAGCGCTTAACCTGCCCCCAGATGAAGTCGTTTATCTACAGCCTATTTGTAGGACAAAACTACCGTAGTATTTACATGTTAGGCAGTGTAGCCACGCCGGTGGCTCGGACGGTAAAGAATCTGCCTGCAGTGGGAGAGACCCAGGATCAGTCCCTGGGTCGGGAAGATCCCCTGGAGAAGGGACAGGTTACCCACTCCAGTATTCTTGCCTGGAGAGTCCCATGGACAGAGGAGCCTGGCGGGCTACAGTCCATGGGGTCACAAAGAGTCAGACAAGACTGAATGACTGGAGCACATCTGAATATATGTTGGCATCTAAATAATTTAATTTTCTTTACTCTTCACAGAACTGTATATTCTATTGGTTTTTTTGATACCAATAACTGAAATTAATAATAGCAATAATTTCTGTGTTATTACCCAATGTTTTTATTACAGGAGGAAATTAATAAAAGAGAAGCAGGTCTAGGGGTGGCCATCATAAAGATGTTGGCAAGTGTGGAAGTCGGGGCTCCAAGCTCCGATCCCTCTCTGCAGGGCCCTTCTCACCTGACATCAGAGGGTGCCTTCTACAGGGGAGAGCCAAACTCTGCCTGATTTTCAAACAAGCCCAGGTATCCTCACGCAGAACAGAAGCCCGGGCACTGACCTCTGTGTGGCTCTCCCTTAGCTTTGCTGGGGTCTCATGAGCTCCTGGCCATGGAAACCTTCCTTCCTGGAGCCCCCAGGCTGCTGGTGTATCTGCTTAGGTTCCTGGGTCCTTGGTTGCCTTTCAGCATCTAGTCTGCTCTGAACACCACCCAAGTCTGGACTTTGTTAAATACCCAGTGCCTCTGCTCAGAACCAGGGCATCTGTGTCGAGATTACTCCATCAGTCTTTCCTCCTCCCATCCTCTGTTACCTGGCCTGATGCTCAGGGGCTTCCCTGGCGGCTCAGTTGGTAAAGACTCTGGCTGCAATGCAGGAGACCCGGGTTCAGTCCCTGGGTCGGGAAGATCCCCTGGAAAAGGAAATGGCAACCCACTCCAGTATTCTTACCTGGAGAATCCCCATGGACAGAGGAGCCTGGTGGGCTACTGTCCATGGGGTCACAAGGAGTCAGACACGACTGACTGACTCACACTTCACTTCCTGATGCTGAGACTTAATCTTCAGTGCATGAAACTTACAATGCAACTCACAAGTGCCCTGGAATCTCCCACTTGTCACCATCCCCAACAGGACAGTGATGGCTGTCGATGGCCCTCAATTTTGTCACACAATAATCTTGTTCCCTTTCATCCTTAATGTCTAATTTAAATGTGAAAAAGTTGACTTTGAAAAGATGAAAAACAAGATGAAAAACAAAGAAAATCTCAAATTCATTGAATGAATTAGTATCTCTTAGACTAGCATTTTCACGTATTTCTTAGCAGGGGGACTTTTTCACAAGACATTTATAAGGAACCTCAGTTTATACAGTTGCTCCATGTCTCACCTCTGCTGGGAGGGGCTTGAAGGGAAGGCTGCCTTTTGCGGGGTGCTGGGCTCACTGTTCCCCCTCCTGTTTTGCTCCTAGAGGAAGCTCCAGGCTCCAGGAAACCCACTTTGAAAATCCACTGACCTGCGGTAGCTCCTTGTTTTATGTTGGAGCAAGCAGAGAAGGTCTCAGAGCTGGCTGGTGACAGAGCAGCTGTCCCCTAAGCCCACGCCTCTTGAACCTGCAGTCAGAAACCTCCCTGCTTCCAGAGCTTCTGGCTGGAATGAAACAGCCCCGTGGGTCCCGTCCTGGTCTTCCTCCACTATTAGCACCGAGAGGAATCAGCTCTTTTCTGGTTTCTTCCTCTGCAGAAGAGCCGCTGGTGGAGGGATGTTAGGGACATGCTCCCCCTACATCTCACAAGATAAACCCTAGCCTCCTTCTCCGGCCGGCGTCTTCCACCAGCTCTGTGTTCAGCAAATGTGTTCCTGGTTCCAACCAGATGGTGCGTAGCTTTCTGTGGGAACTCCTGGGTGGTCTTCAGGAATTGCCCTGAGACAATCACTGCTTTCTGACCTTGGTCTGAGGACTTTCCAGAGATAAAGAGAGGCTGCCGGCCCAGCATCACCTGAAGGCGGGGCCCTGCAGTGAGATGGACACCAGGGCCGGTCCTCCTCCTGCGCGGTGGCCTCGCAGGATGTCCACTCTGTTCTGTCCCTCCCAGGGAGGCTGTGGCTGCCTTGTGCGTCTGCTCTGTTCTCACGGGCCCAGCCACAGCTGTCTGGGGTCCATCTCTCTGCAGCGGCCCTGCGGCTATGATGTGATCTTTAAGTCCCTCAAGGCTGGGCTGCCTGGGTTCCCTGACTTTGCTGGGCATCCAACGCAGGACCAACGTGAGTGTGGGTGTTTCCTGAAAAGCTTTCCAAGGGCAATGAATGAATGAACACCACTTGGCAGATAAAACAAGCTTGCTTCTTTTCATCTTCAGCGTGAATTTTATCAGAACACAGGATGGCAGGTCCATATATCTTTGGAGTGAAATGGCACAATATAGTGAAATAAACACCAGGCTGGAAGTGAGAAGAGACTTTGGATTTTAGCTCCAATTTGCTCTCCTTTTCTCTCTGGTCTCCAACTTTCTCTCTCTGCTTAGCATTATCAGATATTGCTCAGGACAGACATCCTTATACAAAAAAATGTATATAATGTATATATATATATATATATATATATATATATATATAGTTTATCTGAGGTTCAAGTGCAGCATAGCATTATTAATAATAAATGCTGGCTCTCTTCTGAGCTCTGTTTGTGTTCTTTCTCTGTCTCTCCATGAATGAGTGCGTGTGGGCGCTGTTAGCAAGTACTACTCAATGTCCTTCATCTCTACCCTACTGCTCAGAAGAGGCCTGGGGAGTGAATTTAGTTTGAATTTGTTCAGAACACAACACAGATTAAGCACTTGTTTGTTGACACAAATTAGTGTATAACAGTAGTTTTCAAGGTCTTAATCTGGAAGAATGAGTAATTCCAGGAATTTTAGCTCCAGGAGAGGGCCATTAAGAAAGATGAGGAAGACTTTTGGGGAAAGAAAAACAACTTTCAGTGGTTCTCAATTCCTATCACTAAAACACTGTCTTCTCTGCCGAACCCTGAGTGTCACCACCTAAAATATTCAAAGATCAATGCCAATGGGAATGGGTTTCCCCCAGAAAATGTGGAACCCTTATGTGTAATTACTTCTCAAGAATTCTAAATCTGCACTTTCACCTTTGCTTCGGTGAGAGCAGCTCTACAAAGAATGGAGGAAAGGGATCATCTTGAAATGATTCAGGGGCTGATTTGCCATAAAACCCTCTCGGTTCTTTTCTGCTAGGGGATATTTCGAAAACTGAGGAAACACGGTGGAAATATTTGTGGAGAAGTGGTTTCTTGAACAAGAACATAGGTATTATTTCCTTCATTTAAGAAACAAGTAGCTTAAAGTCATCTGAACCTCTCTGGTGAATCAGTGGGTAAAGGATCTGCCTACAAATGCAGGAGACTTGGGTTTGGTCCCTGGATCAGGAAGATCCCCTGAAGGAAGAAATGGCAACCCACTCTAGTATTCTTGCCTGAGAAATCCCATGGACAAAGGAGCATGGTGGACCACAGTCCATGGAGTTGTAAAAGAGTTAGACACCATTGAGCAACTAAACAACAACAACCTCGATGTCATCCAGCTTGGGGTTTCCAATGATCCCTCCACTTTGGTTGAGGAAAGGAGAGTTGTGTCTAGAACCTAACAAGAAGTTTGAAGCTTCCAGCATTGCTCATCCTGGATGCAGTCTTGTGTACCATGCAGGTGGCATCTTCCAGGACCGAAGTGTTTTCCTCTGACACTGCTTGTGAGTCAAACATAACACTGTTGTTTTCATCCCCAAAGCACTGGGGCCTTCTTTTTTACAGTCTAGCCCTTCGCCTTGGGAGTTGGGGGAGCAAAACCTACAGCTGTTAGGAGGCTACCAGATGGCAGTGGCTGCAGAAGACTCTGTGAGCACAGGCAATGGTGTTGGCTAAATAGTGAAGCTTTGCCTGGAGCCGTCCTCCCATCAAGCTCTCAGTCTCTGGGGTTCTAGTTGATCTCTGGGACACACGACTCTAGACTGATTGTCACTAGTTTACCATTTAGTCACTGGCCAGTTAGCTGCAGAATCCAAGACATTTTCATGGTCATTTCTATTAATAACATCTGAGAGTCCCATAAATGTGTTTAAAGGGGAAAGAGCCACTAGCTCATGTAGTCCATCAAAAGTTTTACTGAGCATCACTAGACACAAGGCATGGTGCTAGGCACCAGTGACAGAACTCTGGGCAGCAAGTCATCTCTGCTCTCGGTGATGATACTTCAGTTCCTAGGGGTCGTGCCTCGCAGGTACATACCGTGTGCTAAGTGCAAGAACACAGGTAAGCATGTGGTACTCCGCCTGCATCACGGAGGATCCTAACTTTCCCCATGTTAGAGGAGACTTAGACATGCTTCCTTACAAACAAAACAAAGAGGAAAAGCACAGGCTAATTGGCCATGATGGTACAAATCATCAGACTTTCCCTGGGAGGAAGAAGAAAGCTGGGAAGAGAGGACTGTGGGGAGAGTGAGCCCTGGACAGGTAGGCTGGCCACACAGGATGGCAAAATAATGTGCAGACCCCACAGACCAAGACATGCGGGTTCAGAACTTGTCACGGGAATTGGGCAGCTTCATGAACATAGAGTAGCTCACCTTCTGACTACGTGTCTCATAACTGAAGGTCATCTTTCATTTGAATAAAAGGGTCCTTTATCAGAAAGGCATAACAGTCCTAAATGTGTGCACACATAACAGCAAAGCATCAAAGCACATGAGGGAAAAAATATAAGTTAAGGCACAAATAGGCAAAATGCATACCCATAGAGAGGTTTCACATCTTTCTCAGTATTTTACACAATAAATAAGCAAAATGTAAACAATGATGTAGAATATTTGGAGAACACAATCAATCAAGTTGATCTAATTAACATTATAGAACACAACATCTGAAACTAGCAGAATCCATAATTTTCAAGGGCTAATTGATCAGTCACCAAGGTAGACCATATGCCAGGCCATAAAATTTGGGGAAGTTTGAAATCTTACAAATTATGTTCTCCTATCACAACACTTGATTTAGAAATCAACAATGATTTGATAGAAAAAACCCACAAAATAGTTAGAAAATAGACATCACACTTCAAATATCCCCTGGATCAAAGAAAAAAGTCTCAAAGAAGGAAAATTTAAAAAAAATATTTCAAACTAACTGACAAATAAAACAAAACATATAATATGTGGAGGATGTCCCTGAAGCAGGGCTTAGAGGGAAATCTATATTTTAAATTTTATACTGAAGGAAGTTTAAAATCAATGATCTAAGATTATACAGTAAGAAATTAGAAAAATATTGCAAATCAAATCCAAAATAAGTAGAGGAAAAGTAATAAAGGAAAAGCAGAAATCAACAAAATAATACGAAAACCATGTTAAACTTATCAAAGCTAAAATTTGCCTCTTAGGAAAGACTGATTCATTGAATATACTAATCAAGAGAAAAAGAGAGAAAACACAATAACCAATAACAGAAATGAGTCATTGATACTAAAAATCCCACAGATATAAGGGTATAACAAAGGAATGCCATCAATAAATTTGCAATGGACAAATTCCTTGAAAAGCATAATTTACTAAAAATTACACGAGAAGGAATAGAAAATTCCATTAATTGAATTAAATATATATGTGAGAACTTGAATTTATAATTAAAAGACTTTCTGCAGAGAATTTGCCAGACCTAGATGTAATTTACTGGTAAAATTCATCCAAAAAGTGAAGGTGAAACTGTTAGTCACTCAATCATGTCTGACTCTTTGCACCCCGTGGACTGTAGCCCACCAGGCACTTCTGTCCATGGGATTTCCCAGGCAAGAATACTGGAGTGGGTTGGCATTTCCTTCTCCAGGGGATCTTCCCGACCCAGGGGTTGAATCTGGGTCTCTAGCAGGCAGGTTTCTTTACCATCTGACCCACCAGAGAAGCCCCAGATTTTAACAAAGACATAGACATTAAATAATAAAAATCTTATAAAGAGCTTCCCTAAGAATTTGTTACTGGTTGATACAGATTTTCAGCTTCTTCATGACTCAGTCTTGGTAGTTCATGTTTCTAAGAATTTTTCCATTTATTTCAGGTTACTCAAATTCTTTAGATTATCTCTTTTACACTTCTTTTTATTTTTGTGATATCAGCTATAATGTCCGCCCCGCCCCCGCCCCCCCCCCCCCCCCCCCCCCGCCGATTTTAGCCATTTGAGACTTTTTTCATGTTTTTATGAAATTAAGAGTTTGTCAATATTCTTGATCTTCTAAAAAGAATAGGGCTTCCCTGGTGGCTCAGCTGGTAAAGAATCCACCTGCACTGCAGGAGACTTGGGTTCAATCCCTGGGTTGGGAAGATCCCCTGGAGAAGGGAAAGGCTACCCTCTCCAGTATTCTGGCCTGAAGAATTCCACGGGCTATATAGTCCATAGGATCGCAAAGAGTCGTATATAACTATTCTTCTAAAAAGAATAATTCAATTTTGTTGATTTTTTTTCATATTGTCTTTCTAGTAACTATTTCTGGAGAAGGCAGTGGCAATCCATTCCAGTACTCTTGCCTGGAAAATCTCATGGATGGAGGAGCCTGGTAGGCTGCAGTCCATGGATTTTCGAAGAGTTCACACGACAGAACGACTTCACTTCCACTTTTCACTTTCATGCATTGGAGAAGGAAATGGCAACCCAGTCCAGTGTTCTTGCCTGGAGAATCCCAGGGACGGAGGAGCCTGGTAGACTGCCATCTATGGGATCACACAGAGTCGGACACAACTGAAGTGACTTAGCAGCAGCAGCAAATGAAATAAACTATTTCATTTATCTCTGTCTTAATTTGTATTTATTTGTTCCTCCTGCTGGCTTAGGGCTTAATTTCTTTTTCTTCTTTCTTGAGGTATGAAGTTAGGTTGCTGATTTGAGATCTTTTTTCTATTTTAATATATGCATTGACAGCTATCAACCTAATTTGCTGCATCTCATAAGTTTTGATAAGCTGTGTTTTTATTCTCATTTGTCTTAAGCACTTAAGCAATTTTCTAAATTCCTTCGTGATTTCTTAGACTCATCTGTTGTTTAAGAGTGTGTTAAACAACCCACTTGTTTTGCTTATTTAGTATTTATTTTGTTTCCATATATCTTGAATTTCCCAGTTTTCCTAGTGCTGTTGATTTGTAGTTAGATTCCATCATGTTTGGGGCAGATATCAGGCACGATTTCAGTCTTTCTAAATTTGTTATAACTTCACTTCTGGCCTCATAGCTGTTCTATCATGCAGAATGTTCCAAGTGCATTTGAAAATAACTTATTTTGTACTGTTGTTAGGCGGAGTGTTCCATATATGTATGTTAGGATTAATTGATCTTTAGAGTTTTTAAAATTCAAATTCTGTATTTCCTAATTGATCTTCATCCTGGTTGTTCCATTCATTGCTGAAAGCAGGGTATTGAAGTCACTTGTTAGTATTGTGTTGCTATTTCTTCTTTCAGTGCTTCCTCATATGCTTAGTAACTGAGGTTTGGGCCACAAATATTAATAAATCTTCTTGGTGAATCAACCCTTTTATTTTTATATGATGTCCTTCTCTGTCTCTTTCACAGTTTTTCACTGTGAAAAACTTTTTTTCACTATTTTTTTTCTAACTTTGGTGTAGATTCTCCTGCTCACCTTTGGTTTCTGTTTGCATGAAATATTTTTCCCATTCTTTCACTTTCAGTCTATGTATACCCTTAGATCAACCATGAGTCTCTTATAGACATAGTTGGATCCTGTTTGTTTTTGTTTTTTAATGCTTTCAGTCAATCTGAATCCTTTAATTGGGGGAGATTAATCCATTTACATTTAAAATAATTACTAATGGAGAGGAACTTACTTACTATTGACATTTTAAAAATTGTTTTCTGAAAGTCTTATTATTTCTTGTCCCTTCTTTCCTCTCTTACCATCTTTCTCTGTGGTTCATTGACTTCTTACAGTGATATTCCTTGTGGTGTTGTTGGTGGTTTTGTCACTAAGTCTTGTCCAACTCTTGTGACCACAAGGATTGTAAGCCCACAAGTCTCCTCTGTCAGTGGGATTTCCCAGGCAAGAATACTAGAGTGGGTAGCCATTTCCTTCTCCAAGGGTTCTTCCTGACCTAAGAATGGAACCTATGTCTCCTGCGTTGCTAGTGAATTCTTTACCACTGAGCCAACAGGGAGCTCCTTATTCCCTCTCATGTATATTCTATAGATATTTGTGGTTGCCACTGAAGTTACATAAAACATCTTAAAGTTTTAGCCTTCTAGTTTAAATTGTTAATCACGTAGCTTCTGCTGCATGCAGAAACTACTCCTCTACTTAATTAAATTTTTATCTACCAAGAGCAAGGCAATTAGAAAAGTTTAAAACATTCCATTTACAATGTCATCCAGAAATATAAAGTTCATGGTAATAAATAAAAGACAGGCAACAACTCTATTCTGAAAACTACAGAACATTGCTGCGAGATACTTTTAAATGATCTACATTCAGAGAGAGCTATTCTATATTCATGGATTGGAAAAATCCATGTTGTTACAATGGTTATTTGATCTGTATACTCAACACATTCCCAATCAAAATCTCAGTAAATTATTTTTGTAGAAATTGACAAGTTGATGCAATTTATATGTAAATGCGAAGTAATTTTAAAAAATGCAATCTTCAAATGAAGAACAAAGCTGGAAGATGTACAGTATCCAATGTCAAGATTTTCTAGATCACCTCACTAATCATTAAGACAGCGTGTACAGGACAGACAAATCTGTCAAACAAAAAGGAGTCAAGAAACTGACCCCCACCTATGCATCCCATTGATTTTCAACAAAGGTTACAGGATAATTCAGTGGAGGAGACTAAAGTATATTTATCACGTGGTGTTTGGACAAATAGAGAAGCAATCATGTGAAACATTAACTTGTCTTCCACCTCACACCATCAGGTCATTGTATCACAATGTAAAACATAGCATTTCTAAAAGAAAAAATATATATATTTGAAAAGTTACTGGGACCTTAGAGTAGGCAAATATCTCCTAGATGGGACATAAAAGCATTAACTCTGAAAGGAAAAAAACTTTGGCTCATCAGAAGTTTATCAGGAAGATAAAAACTCAGTTGAAAACTGAAAAAAATTACAAATGACAATAACAATACAGGTAATTTTCAGAGGACTTATATCCAAAATATATACATAGAACTCCTACAAATCAATAATAAAAAGACAAGCAAGCCTGATCAGAATAGGTAAACTACTTTAACAGATGCTTCACACAGAAACATGGAGATGGAGGGTAAGCACACGGCTAGAGGCTCACAATCATTTCGTCTTCAAACAGCAGTTAAAATCACAATGAGATCATATAAAGGCTCACACTTTCTTCTTGGCCCAAAATGCCATAAACCAAGTCAGAATACAAACAATAAAGAGAAAAAAATATATATTTTAAAAAAGTTTAGTGTAATACTCCTGCATGCTCTCTAGAACAGCTAAAAATAAAAAGATTGATGATAAGATGTTGAGCCATTGGAAACCTTAATCATTACTGGAAGGAGCATAAAATGTTAAAAACACTGGAAAATTGTGCAGTGCTTCTATGTGTTCCAGCAATTGCACTCCTAGGCGTTTATCCAAAAGAAATTAAATCTATGCACACAAAAGGACTCCAGCAAAAAATATTTGCAGCATCATTATTCATAATGGGCCCAAATTGAAAACAACCAAAATGTCCATCAACAGAAGATTTTGTAAGAATTTACAAGCAATTATTTGGACATCTATGCAGTGCGATACTGTCCAGCAATGAAAACAAGGACTGCTCATATTTGCACCAATATGAATGAAGCTCAAAAACTCTATGTCATGTGAAAAAAATCCAGGTATAAAACATATCTATATGATCCCATTTGTATGTAATTCAAAAATAACGAAATCAATTTGCAGTGCCAGAAATCAGAAAAGCTGTTGTCAGTGTGGAGTGAGGAAGTGGACTGGTAGAGGGCTTGAAGTCTTTATCTTGACTGGCATGCTGGTTTCACACAGGTTTTACATTTGTTAAAACTCATCAATTTGCAATTTAAGATCAGTGTGTCTTACTGTAAGTATATTTTATTTCAAGTTATACATACATACATAAATGATCACCTTCATCAAAGCCATCATGTCTCCCTCGGTGCAGCCCACAGGCAAGACTGGTGCTGATTTTCAGCTGAATGTCCAAAGGGTCTTTGTTCTCTTTCTCCAGAGAGGAGCATGTGGCCATGGAGAGGATGCTGGCTGTGGAGTCCAATGTGATTCCACTTCCGTTCTGTCACTAACTTACTGGGGGGATTAGGGCTATTACTTCACCTCTCTAAGAATAACTTTCCTCATTTCCTGACCATGAAAAGGAACATCAGACTCATAGGATTGCTGAGAGAACTAAAGATTAGAAAAATGTAAGTATATGGTTACCCTGGTCAAGGCTCAGATGTTGATTCAGATATTAATTCCATTCTCTTGCCTGTGCACATGGGGATATAAAGGAAACATGCCCTCAAAAACTCACCTACTGAGCTATGACTTTTGAAAGAATTTTCTGTTTACCCCATTCAAAAGGCTCCTCTCATTTAGCAACCTGTATTTACATTCCTCAAGCGCAGGTACGGAATCCCGTCTCCAGAGTTACTCTGCAGACGCGCGACCTCTGATTTCTGGTTAACACTCCTCACTTGCTCTTCACAGATCGAGTACCAGCAGCTCCGAGGGCAGAGCGACTGTCAGGAAAATCGTTAGGACATAATGTGGGTCTCCAACGCAGACATGAGTTCATTTACTTTGTATGGATTATCTAACCAAGCAATGAGGAAACAGAAAAACACGGACAGTTAATTGATAAAGTAAAAGAGATCAAACACATTTCAGAGAGCAAAGCAAACCTTCCCTTTAACTGTGGATGTTCCTAATTTTGAAACATCTGAAAATGATTTCCTTGTGAGATGTTCAAGTTCAGGAAAGGAATATGGGCCTTTGCTAAGAACACTCTATCTGAGTTGTGGTTTATAATGTAGGCGTGTCAGAAATACTCTGTTAGATGTTCTAGGAGGAGGAAAAGGCCATCTGGGCCATCATCCTGGACTCTGTTTCAGTTTAATCCTGCCTGCCTGCATTTTCACTCTGCTCTTTAATCCCTTCCCCTTCCAGAAAAAGACCGAAGCAGTTATTGAACTCATTTATGCTGTTGCCTTCAACTGCATCGTCAGATAACCTTTTCCATATGCTTTCCAACCTTCACTTTAAAATAAAAGAAAAGCTGCCCACCTTCCTTCAGTCTTCTGTCTGTTCAGTGTATCCATTTTAGGCTTCAATCTTAACTGTTTACCAATAAGAAACAATCAATTTCTATTTATTTGGTTTAGTTTTTACATAGTCTTTTTTTTCTAATTTTAATCTCTTCAAACATAGATCACTAAGATCTTTCAAAATAATCTTATGACTTGTCAATTCCATTCCACATTCATTTCCCCTGAATTGGAAAGTTTTCCCCATATACTCCATAGCCAGAGAGAAAACTGGCCCTGAGTATCAGTCAGGGTAAGGTAGATTATGCTGCAGTAACAAACAATCTGAATCCTTAATCACTCAGAACAACATAAGACTTTTTTTTTTCTGACTCACATTACACGTTTCATGTGGGTCACCATTTGGGTTCTGTTCATCTTAGTCACTCCAGGGCTCTGGCTAATGGAAGCTTCATCTTGACACAAGTGCTTGTGATCCTTCCATCCATGGGACAGAAATATGGTGGACATATATGACTCTTAATTCTTCTCTTCAGAAGTGACACAGTTCACTTTTGCTCACATTTTGCTGCCCCAAACAAGTCATATGGCCACTTAAAAGTGTGGAGAAATACACTTTTCTTTGTCCCAAGGAGGAGGAGAGGGGAAGAATGCTAAATACTACCATGCCATGTGATGTTGAATGCATGATTCAGATACCCTCCGATGCTGCTGGTTTGGGCACCGCTTTAGCTGTTCTGGGGCTTCCCTTATGGCTCAGCTGGTAAAGATCTGCCTGCAATGTGGGAGACCTGGGTTCAATCTCTGGGTTGGGAAGATCCCCTGGAGAAGGAAAAGGCTACCCCCTCCAGTATTCAATTCAGGCCTGGAGAATTCCATGAACTATATAGTCCATGGGGTTGCAAAGAGTCAGACACTACTGAGCGACTTTGACTTTTTCACTTTTCACTTCAGCTGTTCTGGCTGCTATTACAGAGTACCACAGCCTACATGGTGTATATAGTAAACACTGATTTCTCACAGTCCTGGAGGCTGGGAAGCATGTCAAGATGCCAGCAAATTCCTTGTCTGATGAGGACCTGCCTCCTCCTTTGCAAGTGACCGTCTCCTTGCTGTGTCCTCAGAGGGTGAAGAGCAGAAAAAGAGAGCACGATCTGAGATCTCTTCTTATGAGGACAGAGATCCCATGCATGAAGGCTCTACCCTCATGACCTAAGCACCTGCCAGAGGCCTCACTTCTACACCCCATCACTCTGGGGAAGTAGGCTGCAATATGCAAATTTTGAGGGGACACCAGCATTCGGTTCGTGGTAAAGAGCATGGCAGTGGCTGGTTGGGACTAACTCTCCTGCACATTTGAGCAGGGACAATGCAGAGGGGTTTATGAAGCCTTGCGTGGTGTCAAATGATTTCCCTGTGTTCCCGCTAAGCAGTCTCTCCACCTTCATTTGACTTGGTTATTTCCTTGAGGGGAACTTGAGTTATTTTTAAACATACATTTTCACACCTAGCAGGCTATTCCTCCACTGTTTCTTTGCAGCATGCCAGCACTATGATTTGCACCATATCGGTCAATCCACTGCTGAGTTAAAAAAAAAAAAAAATGTTTCCAGAATTGAACATAAACCCCAAAATGCCATGGTAAGGCACTCTCATGATGGAATGGCACAGCGGAGAGCTCACTGACTGCAGACTTTGCAGTCGGAGCACTCATTAGCCCGAGGTTGTCCTCAAGTCTGCAGGGCTGTCCCAGATCGACTGATCGTGTACGTCTCCCTCCATGTGCAAAGAGCTATATCGAAGTCAATTAGTATCATGCAAAACACAGCAGAGTAATTTGGCCCAGCTTACAGCATGTTACCAGTTCACTTTCCAGAAGAAGCTTCAGACTGCTTATCATGGCAAGAGAAACTCTGAAATCTGCTTGCCCCTGTATTTCCAGCATCTCCAGTTGTACCTGTTACATTTTAGCCAGAGTAGATGACTTGCTAATTTTCCAAGCCCGGCAGCTGCTTTCAGGTCTCTGTGTTTTGTTTTTATTTTTAAGCTGTGTTCTCAGCACAGAATGTAGTATCATTTCCTGCCCATCATAAATTCCTCTGCTTCAAGCTTCAGGGTAAATGGCATTTCTACCATAATGACTATTTTGTTCCCTATAGTCAGAATACATCATGTATTTCCTTTTGCTTGCACCTCTATTACAAAACTTACTGAGTTTTTGCTTACTTGGATGGTAGAGGATACAGTCTAGCCCCACTGATGCACAGAACTAATTCATAGATCTGCGTGCTTAAGTACCGACTCTTACTATTCTGCAAGGGGACTTCAGTGAAAGGTCAGGGAAAAGCTTTACAGAGAGAAATGAATCCACAGAAGTAGAGCATCTTTTTTATGGAAGCACCGGCCATCCAACTGAGTTGTGACAGCAATCCTGAGCGGTGGAGTTGGACATGATGACAGGTCACACCTTGTTATTTCCAAGCGGCACAGAGGAGAAATGGAAAAGAAGTTCAACCGTGTCCTTGGGTTCAGATATGGTGTTCCCAGCAAGGGCTGGAAAGGTGGGAAGGAGTCAACCATGGAAACTAGATTTTGAAAGGAGAAACAGGAATCCTGGGAGAGAAAAAGATATTATATCTATCATACTTTAGAGGGGTTCCCATCTGTTCATGGCAAATAGGTGGAAAAAAAGTGAAAACAGTGACAGATTTTACTTTCTTGGGATCCCAAATCACTGCGGACGGTGACTGCAGCCATGAAATTGAAAGATGCTTGCTCCTTGGAAGGCAAGCTATGACAAACCTAAACAGTGTATGAAAAAGCAGAGAGATCACTTTGCCAACAGAGGTCCGTGTGGTCAAAGGTATGGGATTTCCAGTAGTCACGTACGGATGTGAGAATTGGACCATGAGGATGGCTGAGTGCCAAAGAATTGATGCCTTTGAACTGTGGTGTTGGAGAAGACTCTTGAGAGTCCTTTGGACTGCAAGGAGATCCAACCAGTCCATCCTAAAGGAAACCAGTCCTGAATATTCATTATAAGGTCTGATGCTGAAGCTAAAGCTTCAATACTTTGTCCAGTTGTTTCAGAGAGCCGATTTGTTGGAAAAGACCCTGATTGGATGGCATTACCAACTCAATGGATATGGGTTTGAACAAACGCTGGGAGATAGTGAAGGACAGGGAAGCCTGGCGTGCTGCAATGCATGGGGTTGCAAGGAGTCAGACACGACCTAGTGACTGAACAGCGACAACAAACCAAGAGTTTCTAAAATTTAATTTTAGATCAATTTCCAGGTGCTTATTAGTTGGTTTAAATCATGTTTGCCTTTATTGGATTATGTAAAAGGCACTTTTTAAATCACTTTTATATTTCTGTAACCCCTTCTTCCAAAGCTATAAGAAGCCTGGGTCTTTTGTATAACTGCTCATGCTTAGCTTATGCAAATATAGCTTCTGTTATTCAAATGGCAGTTCAGTACCCAGAGACAATTGTTAGAAGCTTCTTTTTCTTTCACTCCCTTTAATTTTCCTTTTTGGAAAAAAAAAAATGAACTTTCGCTAAATGAAATGAATACCAGATTTTTCACCACAATTTTGCTCTATTTTCTAATCTTCTGTGGCTTATCTCAAATTTGGTTTCCTTTGAAAAATGAAGCCTTTGATAAACTTGACTGCAGTTGTATCCTCTTTCAGAAATGAGGTGAATGTATATCTCACTTTCTGATCATTTTGCCATCATTTGAAGGTTATTTTATTTTTGGTTAACCTCTTCCCTTTAATTCAGTGGCCTTAATAAGAGCTTTTTTTTTTTTTTTTTTTTTTTTTAAAGAGAATAATGGATGAGAGAAACTTTACTCTGTTTTCCCAAACATTTTTTTTTTTTTAATAATTAAAGAGATATTGGGGTAACATGAAGTATTAAATGCTCCTGGGCAGTACCTTTTCTTACAAGCTGCTTCCAGAGCTAAGAAAGAGTCTCCTTCCTTGATCTATAAACAGAAGCCACGGAACAACTACATAGCAAAAGTCCCAGCAAATTGGGCAGGAGGCCCACCCTCCCATCTCCTCCTTGTCCCAGGTTTGCTGACTTTCATGGTTAGAGCCAACGACTCTATGTCTCACTCTGCTAGTGGCTAGCAGAGCCAGGTTGGACCTTGGCTTTAAGCTGAGGAGGACCCTTTCAGTTCAGTTCAGTTCAGTCACTCAGTCATGTCCGACTCTTTGCAACCCCATGAATCGCAGCACTCCAGGCCTCCCTGTCCATTACAAACTCCCGGAGTTTACTCAAACTCATGCCTTTTAGAGAGCAATAAATGCATTTTGGAGTGGTCGGATTTGCTGGGTGAGCAACCAGATCCCTGATTGACACCAAATCTTGAGTTGTGTGTACTGGACTAATCAATCTACTTCACAAACTATGGCAACTTCTCTGATGTTGTCTGCCTTGGTGACGAGGGTAACTTAAAGCTTCTTCTTCTCGTGGCAATCTTCAATTTTATTTAACAGCTCGTGAGTGTTCAGAAAGTAGCACAAGAAGCAAAATCGTCAGATCCAACTCTCTGCGTGTCAGAGACCATGGACCCCAGTGATATGGAGGGGAGAGGTCTCGTGAAATGTCAGTCTACGAATCCCAACTGACATCTTACGGACTTTTTCCTGTTCTTAGTATGGTTTAGATCTTCTGGGCAGGCAGAATAAGGTCTATATGACTATAGGCCTCAATGACTATATTTTTATAAAAAACTAGATGGCAAGTTTCTCTACACCTGAAAAATTAGTGAAAGAATGAGTGAATACATAAATAAATAATAAGGAGATAGAAAAGAGAAAGAGAAACTGCACACAAGAGGACTCTTCCTTTCTGAACACTACAAAGATGCCATTAAAATATGTATATTAAAAATATACATATATAAATATATGTACATAAATTATGGGCTTCCCCAGTGGCTCAGTGGTGAAGAATCCACCTGTCAATGCAGGAACCGCAGGAGATATGGATTTGATCCCTGGATCAGGAAGATCCCCTGGAGGAGGAAATGGCAACCCACTCCAGTATTCTTGCCTGGAGAATCCCATGGACAGAGGAGCCTGGTGAGCTGCAGTCCATGGGGTCATGAAGAGTCAGACATGACTGAAGAGACTTATCAGATATGCATACTTATGTATTATATAATACATATCATTATCAATGAAAGGGCTTAAGAAACATTGCTATAAAATATTATATTTTATAATAAACTTTATTTACATTGCTTGTTCTTGCCAAAGTTTGATTTGCTCAAAGAAATTAAATAACTCCTAAGTATCAATATTAAAATGATCTTGAATTTATAAAACCACAAATGATACTTTTTAAAAAATTTTGTCTGTTTGTAGCTAAGACGGATCTTTCACTCCCTGTGTGATTATACTTGGGGTGTTTTCTCCCTATTTCCTAGAGTTTAAAATAAACTGGTTTATTTTAAATAGTACTACTGATAAATGATCAATCAGAGAGCAAGATGCAGTATTTTAGGCTTTTGTCGTTGGTCTCTAGTCATAATTTCTGTGTTGTTTTTGGCAATATTGTTTTATAAAATTCACCCCAGATAACACTTCAATTCTCTCTTCATAAAATAAATAAAAGCATTGGAGCTTGCATTTTAGAACTTCAAGACCAAACAAAGACCCCTATCATGTTCTGTGTTGACTAAAATCTCAATTAATTAAATATTTTGATATTAGAGTTTTTTCTTTTATATTTCTTGAAATATTCTTGATGAATTCAGGTTTAGGTAAAGCCCCATTTTGATACTTATTGAAAACATTTCTGAGATGTATTAGACTATGTTCTTGTCTTAAGAACAGATTGCCTTTTTAAATTAATTTAAAATTTTTAAAATTAAATTGTCTTTACTCCAAATTATGTCAACTCATGACAAATGAGATCAAGAAATTAAATTTTTGATATTAATTTTTATTGAAGTATAGTTAGTTTATAGTTTGGTTAATTTCTGCTTACAGCATGACTCAGTTATACATATATAATTGCACATAGAATGAGTAAACTATAAGGTCCTACTGTACAGCATGGGGAACTGTATTCAATATCCTGTGATAAACCGTAGTAGATAATCTTTTGTTACAGAGTTTCCCTGAGAAGTCATGATCAAGGGCTGGGTTTGCATTGTCCACATGGCAGAATACTTCGGTGAATGTCAGGGTTTATGTAGCAGCAGAGTTGGGCTTAACTTTTAGTTCAGTAGAACATGCATTAGAGAAAAGCACACATACCCCTCCACATACCAGTGAGCTTTCACAAAGATCGGACTCCACACCCCGGAGACCCTGCTGGTGCCCCCTTCCCATGGCACCCCTCTCAGCACTGGAAGTTTGATCTGTTATGGCTGGATCTGTTTTCCACAGGAAATTGGACACACCCCCGTGCAGTGTAAGCAGTACTGTGCCTGGGGAAGCAGAAAAGTTTTCAACTCTTTATAAAAAAAAAAAAAAAAAACAAAAAAAACCCTTAACTTTTCCTGAAAATGTAGGAAAAGTGAATGAAAGTGAAAGTTGCTCAATTGTGTCCAATTCTTTGTGACTGTAGTCCATGGAATTTTCCAGGCCAGAATACTGGAATGGGTAACATTTCCCTTCTCCAGGGGATCTTCCCAACCCAGGGATCGAACCCAGGTCTCCCACATTGCAGCTGGATTCTTTGAGTTGAGCCACAAGGAAAGCCCAAGAATACTGGAGTGGGTAGTCTGTCCCTTCACCAGCAGATCCTTCTCACCCAGGAATCAAACCGGGGTCTCCTGTATTGCAGGCAGATTATTTACCAACTCAGCTCTCAGCGAAGTCCAAAAACGTAGGAAAGACTGCCATTATACGATGCTATTGTCCAGCTCTTGGTTGGCAGGGCTTTTGCAGGAGTCCTGAGGACCACGGGGCAGATGGCACAGACAGTCCAGAGCACCGGGATGCCCAGCACCATGTCTGTGTCAGGACGTCCCCTGGCAGGTCCTACCATCCACTCTTCATCCCAGGAGCATCTGCCACCCACCCAGCTGCCCAGCGCCTCTGCTCCTGACTTTGCTGCCCACGGGATGGACACTCTGCACCTGTTATTAGGCTCAGCCTTCTGCCCTTTGACTCAGGAGGGGACTTGAACTCATTCTTGAGAACATTTCCCACTACAGTTTGGCAAGCATCTTAACAATGAGGAGGCTGTTCCTCCAAGGAGAAAGGTCCTGGGTTGGCCTCTCCTTGGACGGGACACTTGGTGTCCAGGAAGGTCTTGTGTAAGGTCACCTTCATGCCCTCTCTCTCTTTACACACACACACAGACACAGAGGCACACACATTACACTCATTGCACAGGACACACACACTCAGGAGCACACACATCACATGCGCGCTCACTCTGCAGGGCTTGTTGGAGAAGTTCTGGGCACTGCTAGTGGGAAAAATCAGCTACTGCAGCAGGTGGCTGCCTGCAGAAGGGTTGCTATAGACACGGAACCTGAGGCCACACCTTGCAGATAGAATGACGGAGCCCCTCACTGACTCTTGGGCTCAACTCAACACACAGCGCTTCCTCCTGCCCGGATCCAGGTGCCTCCCACCACCCTCATGTAGTACTTACTTCTGATCTGCAGCCCAGTTTCCTTCCCTGAAAACAGACTTTTGCCGTGACTAAAGGGAGAACATGGCCATCAGCCCTTACCAACATTCTGCTCTCTCTGACTTCAGATGTAAAGAAAATCTCCCTGTGAACACATTCTAGAATTGGGAATAGACCCTGGAAAGGGGCACTTTGCCCACCTGTCGCGCTGATGGCCTCTGAGAGCTGAGACAGCCTCCCCCAGTGAACGAGGACCCTCTGTGATCTGTTTTTCAAGGCTGTAATTGTTTCTTATGGTGAGGATGATTACCTTGACTTGAAATCTCATCATGTGAGCAGGCCTGTGAGATTGCTCAAATCATAATAACAGGCAGATTATTTTAAGTACTGCAGTGGAATTTGCCCCCAAACCTACCTTTTAAATTTGTGGAGTTACATTAGAGGTGATTATCCCAGTTTTCCATTAAACAATTTTTTCAAGACAGATGACATGGACAGGCCTTATATTTCTTTTTTTTTTTTTTCTTCATTTATTTTTATTAGTTGGAGGCTAATTACTTTACAATATTGTAGTGGTTTTTGTCATACACTGACATGAATCAGCCATGGATTTGCATGAGACAAGTGCTCAGGCCTGGTGCACTGGGAAGACCCAGAGGAATCGGGTGGAGAGGGAGGTGGGAGGGGGGATCGGGATGGGGAAAACATGTAAATCCATGGCCTTATATTTCTGAAATGCTATAATACTCAAAAAGAGATATGTGGTATGTTCCCAAGTATGCAATGAAGGGTCCTAAGTAATTTATGTGAAATTTCCCTTGTCCAAGGGCAATAAAGACATTGCGCTTGGTAATGAAATCTGCATGTGGTTTTCTCTTGATCTCATCAGTTTACGGGGGAGCAAAATTTACCAGATGGTTGGTTCTTCCTGATGTTAACATAAGTAGTCAAATTTTGCTAGGTGTATTTGTGTCAGCTATAGTTGACAAATTATGAACTTTGGTACCAAGTAAGATGTTTCCCTGAAATGAAGATATTCAGTTCAGTTCAGTTCAGTTGCTCAGTCGTGTCCGACTCTTTGCAACCCCATGAGTCGCAACACGCCAGGCCTCCCTGTCCATCACAAACTTCCGGAGTTCACTCAAACTCATGTGCATCGAGTCGGTGATGCCATGCAGCCATCTCATCCTCTGTCATCCCCTTCTCCTTCTGCCCCCAATCCTTCCCAGCATCAGGGTCTTTTCCAATGAGTCAACTCTTCGCATGATGTGGCCAAAGTATTGGAGTTTCAGCTTCAGCATCAGTCCTTCCAATGAACACCAGGACTGATCTCCTTTAGAATGGACTGGTTGGATGGGCTGGTTGGATCCCCTTGCAGTCCAAGGGGTTCTCAAGAGTCTTCTCCAACACCACAATTCAAAAGTATCAATTTTTTGGCACTCAGCTTTCTTCATAGTCCAACTCTCACATACATACATGACCAATGGAAAAACCATAGCCTTGACTAGATGGACCTTTGTTGGGAAAGTAATGTCTCTACTTTTTAATATGCTCTCCAGGTTGGTCATAACTTTCCTTCCAAAGAATAAGCGTCTTTTAATTTCATGGCTGCAATCACCATCTGCAGTGATTCTGGAGCCCAGAAAAATAAAGTCTGACACTGTTTCCATTGTTTCCCCATCTATTTCCCATCAAGTGATGGGACCAGATGCCATGATCTTAGTTTTCTGAATGTTGAGCTTCAAGCCAACTTTTTCACTCTCCTCTTTCACTTTCATCAAGAGGCTCTTTAGTTCCTCTTCACTTTCTGCCATAAGGGTGGTGTCATCTGCATATCTGAGGTTATTGATATTTCTCCCTGCAATCTTGATTCCAGCTTGTGCATCTTCCAGCCCAGCGTTTCTCATGATGTACTCTGCATTAAGTTAAATAAGCAGGGTGACAATATACAGCCTTGGCGTACTCCTTTTTCCTATTTGGAACCAGTCTGTTGCTCCCTGTCCAGTTCTAACTGCTGCTTCCTGACCTGCATACAGGTTTCTCAAGAGGTGGGTCAGGTGGTCTGGTATTATGTGTGTGCATATATATACATATAGATAGATAGATAACTATGTAGTTACTTAGTTTAGAAATCTACTGTTGTGGTTGTTTAGTTGCTAAGTCATGTCCAAGTCTTTGTGACCCCATGAACTGTAGTCTTCCAGGCTCCTCTGTCCATGGGATTTCCCAGGCAAGAATGCTGGAGTGGGTTCTCATTTCCTCCTCCAGGGAATCTTCCCAACCCAGGGATTGAACCTGCGTCTCTATCACTGCACTGCCTGGGAAGCCCTTAGAAATCTATACATATATGTAGATACATATAATCATACACAAATATATGAAAAAAGTCAATTACCTACTGAAAGGTGTCCCCCTAGAACAGTGATGACAGCGAAGTGGAGTTGACTTGGGCTTTGCTTCCACATTCTGCCTGTTTCCACTGGTGACACTAAACAGCATCTGTTTCCCCCAGGTGGCCCCTTACCTGTTGTTTACCCACCATCTCTCCTCCAGTTATTTATCTACTTACCTACTAAGTGGTTTATTGTTTATCATCTGGTCTGCAGGAGCCACACGAGTGATTATTTTTAGAGCATGTTCAACTGACTCTGTCCCCTTTTGCCAGAGTCATGCACGCTAAGCCCTGGGGAGAGTTTGGAGGCCCCATCCAAAGATAACACCACATGGCCAGCACAGATTTTGAGCAAACTCACTTAGAAATGCAATCACCTGCTTAGCAAAGATGCAGAAGGGACTGCCATTAAACTAGAGTTGTGGAATAATTCTCTGTTCGGAAACAAGGGCTGGGCTGGAAGACTTGTGAGGTCTGGAGTTGTGCTGAAGTGTTCGTGAGTCTTCCTGGAGACGGTGTTCTCCTCATGACTGCCCCCGAAAAGCCCGCACACTGCTCACAACTATCCTCGGAGCAGCTGGGGAGTCTGGTTCAGTTGTTTTAAGCTGTCTAGATGTGTTCTCACTCTTCTAAGTGACAACTTTGTGTAGAACTGATCGTATTAACATTACAGTTGAGGTGTGGTTGTTGTACTTTACTTTTTCACCAAGATGTCACCACCATAATGAGAAGAAGTGGACCAGAAACTAAGTCCCAGGTGTTAAAATAATCAATCTAGCTGAAGTTTGCGAAATATAGTAACTGTAACCCCTACGTTGGACTTCTCTTGTGGCTCAGTGGTAAAGAATCTGCCTGCCAAGCAGGAGACACAGGTTTGATCCCTGGGTCGGGAAGATCCCTGGAGAAGGAAACGGCAACCCACTCCAGTATTCTTGCCTGGAGAATCACAGGGACAGAGGAGACCGGTGGTCTATAGTCCATGAGGTCACAAAGAGTCAGACACAAATGAAGTAACTTAGGAAGCACCCAACCACTATGTTAGCTTAGTACATTTATCAAGAGGTTTCCATTTGTGTGTATCAAAGTTTTCATGGGATCTGAGACTGATTTTCAAAAACAAAGCTGCAAATATAGAGTTATACAATTTCTACAACTGGTATAATTGAGAGCCAAGTTTTGGTACAAACTGATATCGTCATTTGAGAAATTCAGAGATACATCAGGCTGTTTTTTTTAAAAACAATTCATACATAAGTGTTTTGGCTTTACATCTAGAATATCAACTCAAAGTCCAACAAAAATGTGTTGTTTGAAGGAGAGTTTGTCAGTATATTTTTGTTGTTGTTCTATTTTGTGCTAATCTTCTATACCTAAGTAATGTAAAGTTCTTTATTTTGAGATTTGAGACTATTCAGAGATAAGCAGAAACCTTGCGTTTTCATAATTTTCTTGGCTTTTATACTATCACCAACTGAAAGGGCCAATTTGGCAATACAGAAAGTAGAAATGTAAACATTCTGCCCCATTTTCCATATATAGCATTTACTTCCAATGACCAGTCTCTAATGAAATAAAGATGTGAACTGTGCTTGCAGAAAGTCCACAGTTATTTACAAACTATTTTGACAGGCACTTATAACCCTGATTTATTTAACAGGGAGGAAAAGCAGATTTCTCTCATCCTTGAAGTGAATTCTTGATCCCTTCATCTTCATCTGTGGATAGAAAGTGAAGGTCAGCTCATTAGCTTTCTTGAATTCAATCTTCATCACAGGTATTTGCAGGTAAATGGTTGTAGTCGCTTGCTACTTTGATGTCAAACTCTCCTAAGGGGCACATACAGTTTTTTCACCATTGAAAGGTGAGGTTTTGGAGTAAAATCTATCAGGTATTGTCCCTAAGCAGATTCTGTTGTTTTTGTTGCTTGTTTTTTTTTAACTCCTACTTTCTCCTTTACCTCGTTTTGCTAAGTACCTTAAGTGTACACATTTTTTAGTATTGAAACATAAAACTTTAGATTTAATACATTTTCCTTTATTTAAAGATATGCCTAGAGTGCAAGACGGAAAAGGTAAGTTACGTTTGAATCAGACTCTCTATGCACACAGACACTCACATACACACACACCTTTTAAAGTTTGGTGAATTCAATTATTTACTTTTCATTGTGAACATTACACATTTCCCAGGTTTCAAACTTAAGCCGCAAAATAAACTATTTTTTGTTTTATATAGTCCATCTTTATTCACTTACAGTTAAAATGTGGAGGTCTGTTGCCACAAAGCCTTAAGAGTCTTAAATCACTGAGCTAAGTCTATTTTAATCGGTGACCTCTGACAGGGATTTGACGTCCATCTTTAAGCACACTGTTCTGGTTCAGTCTGTGGACACAGGGATGTGTGTTTAACTCTAAGAATGGATATGCACATGCCAAACTGATTTCAACATTTTTAAAGATTTTTTTTGTCTCTCCATTTAAAGCATCATGTGTATATGTATACATACACACACAGAGCTCAACTCTAAAGTGTAAAAATAAAAACTCTAGTAGGCTGGTGTGTTGGTCCAAGATAAGGAGTAAAGTGAATTGCATTTGCATTTCCACGCATGCAAATACATGTTCAGATTCCTTTTCTTTGTTTTACTTTATTCTTTAAGGACTTTGCTTTGAATGATGTGCCAGGTAGTTGGTGGAGTTGTTTTTCAAAATTCCAGCCTGAGAGCAAGTGCAGAGTTAGAGAACACAGTGAAAAACAGTAAAAATGACATACATATGTAGCAATACTGATAATCTTGAAAAATGGCCGCTTCGTGGTTGCTGTGTCCCTCTCCTGGGCAGGCTTGCTGTGGTCCCTCCTCCTTCCTGCGGGCTCTTCTCCCTGCACTGGCTTTGGCTCCGGCTTCTTTTCCTGAAAGCCCTCAGTGCACACCCGTCCCCATCCCGTCCATTGTGGCCATGCTGCCCCAATGCAAGGCGACCGGGGGCCAGGGCTTCCCTGAGGAATCCAGCCCAGGACCCCTCAGATAGCTGGAGCTTAAAGGCATGAATTGTGTGTTGACAATAGACGAGCTGGGAAGCTGTTTCTTGAGTTGATGGGGGAAATGGCAGCCCACTCCAGTGTTCTTGCCTGGGAAATCCCTTGAACAGAAGAGCCTGACGGGCTGCAGCCCTTGGGATTGCGGAGTCAGGACGATTTAGCAACTAAATCACCCACAACTGGAAAACTGTCTTTGGGTTGATGGGCAAGTCAGGAAATGGAATGTTTCAAAGGTGAGGGTTTCTCTGAGGGCCCCCAGATGGAGGGCTGCCCGTGGATCCTGACAGGAGCTGCCACTGACCTAGCCACGGACCCTCAGACGGCTCAGTTGGCTTCTCGGGGCTTCTGGCCTCCTAGTCGGCTATGCAAGCGGGGGGACCTGGACGCTTAGCTTCCAAGGTACGTCCTGGTTCCACAAGCTCTGCTCCACTCCTACATGAATGTATCTGCACTGAACAAAGACACCTCAGAAAATATCGTGCCTTTTCTCTTTTTCACGTTTTTCTGGGGCTAAAAGGCAAGTTGGGGGTGTACGAGAGGGCAAAGCCTGTGGACAATCCTCTGTCACAGATGTCCAGGAGGTCAGGCCTGGTTTTGCCCTGATATCCCCATGCTGGGCTGGGTCCCTGGGCTGGTAGGGCTGCCCTACGCCTCTCGCTGCAGGTACGTTCCTGGCTCGGTTCTTCTGAGGGGCCTGAGACCACTTACAGTCACTGCCTCTGTCCAAATGCATCTTCTTCTCAGAAAGCAAGGTTGTATCTTACTAGTGGTCTTAGATCCTCTGAAATGGCTCTCCTTCTGTGAGATTCTCAATTCATCAGGTGCTGTGGGGAGGGGGTGAATGAAGCTGGCTTTGGCTTGCTTCCGCGGCCCCCACCTCCCCCCTCACCAGGTTTTGCAGGGTAGGAGCACTCTGATGGACAGTACGTTTTCCCTGGGACCCTTTCTGCTTTTACTTTTAATAGAAACCTGTCTCCGAAGTTAATTCTTAAAATTCTAAAATCATAAATTTAAGAATATTGGTGAGGTTTTTGGAAAAGGATAAACACAGTGCTTGAACGATAAAGACAAAATCTCTATGCACACACACAAAAATAGTCACATGAAGCAAGATTCTCCACAATTAATAGAGAGGTTTGTAGGACTCTATCTTCCCCTAAGATTTCAGGTGGACTATTTTAGTAGCTGGGGCACAGTTAGAGGTCTGCCTAGACATTTCCCAGCACTTGGTGATGCTTGCATGGCGTCCTTGACCCGTCCTTCACAGGCGCACTTGCATTAATCTGCTGAGTGAGTGTGCCCTGACCTCATGGAGCTCCTGGTGAAATGCTTTTATTTTGACAACCTGTTAATTTCACTGCTAACTGTTTTTCCTCGTCACCCCACTTTGCTGGCAGAAATTCGAGTTTTGGCCTCAGTAACTATCTGAAAAATGGCTATGTTTTGTTATAGAGGAATTCTCGAGTAGAAAACCAAGGGGATAGTTTATTACAAGGTTAAGAACATAAATTTGTAGTCACACTGACCTTGGCTCAGATTCAATCTCTATTAGCACCAGTGTGACTCAGGAAAGACAGGCCACTTTTCTGAGTTGCTGCCATTCTCATTGCTACTACGTGATCCTGTGGCTTCACAAAACCCCACTTCCTTCTGTTTAATTTTTCCTTTGACATTATGGGATATTCACACGCGTATTGAATTGTACGAACAGTTTCCAAGCTCATGATTTAGTTCTGCTCCACAAACGCTTAGTGGGCCATGTCCTGGGCTGGAGTGTGAGGCATGGTCCTGCCTTCATTGAGCACACAGGCTAAGTGTTGTCTGCACATTCCTGTCCTGCTCTGCTCCTTCCTGCTCTGTGTGTGCATGCATGCAAGCCCTGGTGCCCCACAAAAATGCTTGAATTATTGATAAGTTGGGCTCCCCTAGACCTAGACAGCATATTAAAAAGCAGAGACATTATTTTGCCAGCAAAGGTCCGTCTAGTCAAGGCTGTGGTTTTTTCCAGTAGTCACATATGGATGTGAGAGTTGGACCATAAAGAAAGCTGAGCTCTGAAGAATTGATGCTTTTGAATTGTGGTGTTGGAGAAGACTCTTGAGAGTCCCTTGGACTGCAAGGAGATCCAACCAGTCCATCCTAAAGGAAATCAATCCTGAATATTCATTGGAAGGATTGATATTGAAGCTGAAACTCTAATACTTTGGCCACTTGATGCAAAGAGCTGACTCATTTGAAAAGACTCTGATGCTGGGAAAGATTGTAGGCACGAGGAGAAGGGGATGACAGAGGATGAGATGGTTGGATGGCATCACCGACTCAATGGGCATGAGTTTGAGTAAACTCTGAGAGTTGGTGATGGACAGGGAGGCCTGGTGTGCTGCAGTCCATGGGGTTGCAAAGAGTAGGACACGACTGAGTGACTGAACTGAACTGAACTGGGTTTTCCTAGTGACTCAGACCGTTAAGAATCTTCCTGCAATGCAGGAGACCTGGGTTCAGTCCTTGGGTCAGGAAGATTCCCCAGAGGAGGGAATGACAACCGACTCCAGTATTCTTGCCTGGAGAATCCCAAGGACAGAGAAGCCTTTTGGGCTATAGTCCATGGGGTCGCAAAGAGTCTGACACAACTGAGTGATAAACACTATTGGTGAGTTACAGGCGGATTCTTGGTTGTGTTGCTTTATTACCTCCCTCTGTTTCTGCTTGAACTTCTCTAGGACAAGAGAACGTCTTGGGTGACCCCACAACCTGTCACCACCTTCTCACATGTGTTAGTGGTGGGTTTTTAGTCTTCCTCATTGCCTCTAACTGTCCGCTCCTCTTCTGCGTCATCTCTGTAGGCTGACGTCTTGGCCACTGGTCAGGTGGCTGCCTTGGCGATAGCTTCTTCCTGGGGTTTCTCAGGTGCTGGGCTTATGCACAGAGATTTAGATGAGGGACTCAGTCTTCTCTTATCCTGAGTCTTCACTTGTCTTAGAGGAGTGATTGGACAAACGAACATATAAAAATGACCTTTACTTACAGAAACATGTTTTTCTTCAGACACACCTCTTTGTTTTAGTGACCAGAGAACCCACAAGCCAGAAACAGGCAGGGAGAGAAAGTGTGGGGATGGAGGGGATGGTGACAATGAAGATAATGACAATGGTGGGGATGCTGGGGATGGAGGGGATGGTGAAGATGGTGGGAACGCTGTGGATGGAGGGGAGAAATGAGGATGATGGGGATGGTCAGGACGATGGGGTTTAAACTGAAGGTATTATGAAAGAGCCCTGGGAAGCCAGTGATGACATGACCTTTGAGGTGTTGGTGTGGAGCCTGTCTGCGGCACATGCATCGCCACCCCAGCCCTTCTGGACCCAGAGCCAGACTTGAGACACTCCTTTTGTTCCTAAATGACAAGAAGTTTTCACTTTGTGGACAGTTAGGCAGTGATAGCTCACTTTTCTCCAAACCAGGGGACCCCCCCCCCTTTTTTTTTTTTGCTATGGATTTATTTCAGGGGCTGTGAATGTTTAAAAGTATATGGTCTACATAGTCCAGGCACATTACAGACATTTCAAGCAAAGCGGTTCTGGATTAGGGTTCATACCACTTGTAATTTACAAGTTGAATGAAAGAGTTCAATAGCTTTCTAGAGAACCGCTCATACAATTCTATTTCCCTTTATACAGTGGTTGCCAGGAAACTCAGAATCAAATTGTATAGACTCCTGTGACTTACATTTATAAATTTTATAATTTATTATGAATATATAATTATAATTTTATAATTCTGGTCTTACCATCTTTGCAAGAGATATGCATTTTTATGTATCTATTTTGCATGTTCTTGAAAGATACCTCAGGTCTTCAAAGAATGAGTTCAGATGTTAATCAATAAAATGAAGAGTAATGATCACACATTCATATATGTAATAAATATGTGTTGTACTATCACCACCCCATGATGCACAGTCTGTTAGGTCTGTAAAATGAAATACTCAGGGGAAAGCAGTTTGGCAGTTCCTCAAAAAGTGAAACAGAATTACTCATTGGAAAAGACCCTGATGCTGGGAAAGATTGAGGACAGGAGGTGAAGGGGATGTCAGAGGATAAGATGGTTGGATGGCATCACCAACTCAATGGA
This sequence comes from Dama dama, assembly GCF_033118175.1. Classification (NCBI taxonomy): domain Eukaryota; kingdom Metazoa; phylum Chordata; class Mammalia; order Artiodactyla; family Cervidae; genus Dama; species Dama dama. The sequence goes on along the minus strand of NC_083691.1, from coordinate 15,511,959 downwards.
CATGAGTTTGAGCAAGCTCCAGAAGTTGGTGATGGCCGGGGAAGCCTGGCATGCTGCAGTCCATGGGGTCGCAAAAAGTCTGACATGACTGAGTGACTGTACTGAACAGAACTGATGACCCAACAATGTTGCTCCTAGGTGTGTACACAAAGGAAGAATTGAAAACAGGGACTCAAACACATACTAATATGCAGATGTTCACAGCAGCACCATTCACAGCAGCCAAAAGATGGAAAGAAACGAAGTGCCCTTCTATGGATGGGTGAAGACGATGTGGGCTATTCACACATTGGAATATTATTCAGCCATAAAAAGAAGGAAGTTCTTACACAGTTCAACATAAGGAAAGCATTATGTTTAGTGAAAAAAATCCAGACACAAAAGGGCAAATCTTGAATTGTGCCACTTATACAAAATCTCTTGGACAAGCAAATTCAGAGACAGAACATAGATTAGAGTTTACAGGGGTTGGGTGGAGTGGGGATGGAAAGTTACTGGTTAATGGGTCCAAAGTTTCTGTTTGTGGCAGATGAGAAAGGATTGAAAATGAATAATGATGATGATTGTACAACACTGTGAATGAGATTAATGCTAATAAATTGTACACTTAAAAATGGTAACCAAGAAGATTTTATGATCTATATCTATATCAACTTTTCCACAAGAAAAAAATGATTTAAAAAAGATCTTAGGAAATTCATATTTTTCCTGTGTTAATTATAAGAACAAAAATTATTTGTTGAAAAAGAGCTATAATTCATTGAAAAGTAATGTGTCCAGGCTTTGATGTATGTCAAAGGCCATCTGAGTTGTCTTGTTTAAGCTGTGTACTACTATGCGTACAAAAGTCTGAAAAAATAAGAATGTCTGTGTCGGAATTCAGACATCCAAATTGTGACCAAGCCCTCCCGCAGACCCTAATACACACTTAAGATTCTTCCGCCTTGGAGGAAAGACCTTTGGGTGATGGGTCAGAGGAGCTGGGTCCTAGACTCTGCCTTTCTTTCTGGAATTCTGTAAAAGGATGCTTTCAGAGTGGGTGACATTAATGACCCTTTCAGTCCTCTCAATTACTCTCATTAATTACTGTGATGGAAGGAACTAACACAAATAGCTACATCTTTCTTATCTCCATAAGAGTTTATGGTGGTTTATATTGATGCCAACAGTAGAGCCAGTTAAAATAAATAAAAAATAATTACAGATGAATTCAGCAGAGAATATGACCCATTCAGCAGAGAATGTCAAAGAAACCAAGACATGTTTTGGCAAAAGGAGGAGGATGAGCAATTGCGATCATATGAACCTTCCATGAAATGAGAGAAGCTGGGTTTTTTCTGACCTGTGAGGCTTCCGAGAACAGGTCCTCAGCCCCAAGCCTGGCACTCTGTACATAGGGAGTCTCGCTTTCCTTGCATTAAATTTATGGAGAGAAGAGAAATCCAGGTCAACTCATGCTTTTTCTTTCTTCTGACTGTAAAAGTTTTGCCTCTAATCCCTGGCTTTATGTGAATAATTTGTTTCACATGAGTTGAATACTGTTTAGACAAGCCAAGGATCGCATTCCTTTTGTCCGAATAGCTGCAGAGAACGTATTTTAAAGTAAATTAATTAAGAACGGGTTTTCAAATGGTCTCTCTGTAAGAAGGTGAGAAATCAAGAGATAGGAAGTGTTGTCTGGGTAAAGTAAACTGACTTGAAAGCTGGTTAGAATGTTTATGACCAGCTGCCTCTCCGTGTGGTCCGATCACCCACCCGAACACAGATTCCACCCACACTGGGACCAGAGTGCTTGGGGCTGGTTGTAATTGGATGCAGCAACTATGAACTGTACAAGAGCTAGCTGGCTTCACTGGCTTCACTGGGCACGCCTATGCTAATATCTGCTGCAGAAAATAAAATCTTCCAGACTGCCACTGGTTCCGGCCATTTGAACGTTAAATATGGGTAATAACTAGAGTGATTTACACCCAAATATTTAGAAAATACTCTTTAACAATCCTAAGGAAATCACACGTTCATGGCCCAAGCCCCAAGCAAGCACTTTTGTAAATACCATTTGTGAGCCTATAGCTTTCTTTTCTGGCAAGAAACGCATGCCATTTTTGCAGAATATTTTCAATTTGCAATTCATTTTCACTTGGGAGCTTCTGGATTGATTGCTGGGGGAGGGGAGTTTTCAGATGATTTAGGTCATTTCTGACTCTGCCACAGCATAGCCGAGGATCTTATGAATTGCAAAGAAGCTGAGATCTGCATGATGTTTGAGAATTGCCTGTTTTAAAATGAATCAATCCATGAAGGAACGTGTCCACTCTAATTTATTTCATTTTTTTAACCTTTATTTTTTTTACTAAAACAGTTCTATTAGAATCACAAGGCATTCCATTCACTTAAAAGATATGATTATATTTTTCATTAATTATTTTTCTTTACCTAAAAAAGAAACATTAGTTGCCAAACTCTTTGGGAATCCTTTTAATTTTAATGAACCTCAGCAAGGCCTCGGGGTGCTGTATGGAGGTGTGAGTCTGGGGCGCTGTTGATTGACCCAATAACTGGGCAGGTGAGCTTGGGCTGTTCAGTTTATACTTATACAACATGCTGTTGTTGTATAAGATGTTGTATAAGACGATCAGAAAGATCTGGGGTAGAATGCTCCTTGGTGTAACAGCATGACCTTCGTGGCACTGGGCTGGTATCTGTGCTTCTGAATGCAGCTAGTGACCACACAGTACAAAGGCTGATCCAGGCTTTTGGTCTCCTGGATTAAGGGAGTGTAGGAACCTCAGGTCACCTGGAGATTAAACAGGGTCTTCTGGATTGGCCGAAGTTCAAGCACCACCTTGAACTGGAACGTGGAACGCATGCAAGGATACAGGAGTGGGTAGCCATTTCCTCCCCAGGGAATCTTCCTGACCCAGGGATCAAGCCCGGTCTTGCATGCCGTAGACAGATTCTGCACCACCTAAGCCACCAGGAAAGTCTATGCTCAGGGAAGAACAGGAGGTGATTCTGATTCTCAGTCACCTCTGATTTCCCCCAAATGCCATGTTCTGGCTCCCAGATGGTGCTTTGATCAAAGGTGATGGGGAGCCGAGCACGGGACCATCCTGAAACAGGGCGCACTGTTATTTGTAAAGTACTTTGACTTTCCTTTTAGTGATTTTTAAAAATTTTGCGTGCTGGTGGAAGATGTTCTAGTTTAAAAGTGTCTTCCTATGGGGCACGGCTAGAAAGCAGGTACCATTCCCCATACCACTTGTGCTGTGCCCACCCTGCCCCCTGCCTGGCGAGTCTGTGGTAAAGGAGATGGCCAGTCTGCTTTGAGCTCTTTATGGACTAGAATAGAAGATAGCAGAGGAGGATCAGTCATGTGGGTAAGTCTTAGCTGGGCTGATCCACTAACCTACTGTCGACATCTCTAGCAAATTTCCAGTTTGCTAGAAACGGGCTTTTGTCTCTCCAGATTTAAAGCAAAAAGTACTGGGATTGATGATTGATAAAATCCATCATGGAGCCTATAATCCTGTACTTTGTGCGGGCGCAGAAGAGCTGTGCCAGTGGTGATTCTGCACGTTGGGACACGTGGTCAGCCCGGGGAGTTCGTGAAATATGCAGCTCCTGAGTCCCTTTCCAAGAAATTCTGACTTCTGCATCAATCTGTGATGGGACCCACAAATTGGCACTTTAAAGAGTCTCTTCAAAGGATCAAGAAGCCATGTCACAGATCACAAAGCACTGGGCAGATGCAGGATGATGGTAAGATGCTGACAGCTAAACATGGGTGAGCAGACCCTAAAAGTGTGGCAGGTGGGACACCTGTGCTTTGGCCGCCACAGCCGGCTAGAGAGGCAGCAGCCACTTCTCATGGTGGTGTTGAGGCCAGGGCCTGCGAAGGATTATTTCCATTAATAACTTGCAACATGTTTTAAGTGGATAGGTTTTATGTGACTCTCCAAATCACAGCAAAATCAGACCAGCCACCCAGAGCCCACGTTCACACCCCGCTTGGGCAAAAAATCCACCCCGCTGAGGAGCAGCAAATTTCAAGCTGTGTGGACTCTCCAATTCATGCCCCTGGGGACTGTTCTAGGTCCAGTGGGCAGCTGGTTTGGATCCTGAGAAGCTAGTATCCACTGAAAAAGAAATTTAACATGTGACTGAACTTTTTTATGTAGATTGAAATGGGTACTTTAATGGTTTGAAATTGAGATCTAGAGACATACCCTGTTAAATTCAAAACGAACTTCAGGATTAGCCAGTTCAGGATTCTTCAAGTTAACTTCCTTCTGAACTTCAGGGATCTTATTGTAATGAAACCCTGTGGGCAAATAAGCTGGCTAACAGCCATCTCTTCCCTGTATTGCTGCTGAGTCAGGAGCCCCCTTGATGCCTGTGGGGAATGGAGGACCCCAAACACCCCCTGGCCACCACACCCTACCATCTTTTTAGAAATACCCCTTGCAAATGCAAATCTATTTCAACTCCCTTTGTGTGTGTGGTTTTTTTTTTTTTTTTAATCCCCAAGGGAATTGAAGCCAGGAAGATTTAATGATGTGGAGAATTGAGACTCAATTTTGCATTTTTGCACTCCAGTGCTGCGATGATTGGGTAAGACCACAGTCTTGCACACTCACTGGTCATTCACTGGTCAGTGCTGAGTAAATCAGCTGGCTGAAATCAGAGGTGGACTGCAGAATACACCTTTGTCTCTGGCAGATTCACACTGTGGTCAGTGGGGAGGGAGCTGCCCTTCCTATGGGGGTTAGTCAGGGTTCTGAGTCATGCCTGTGAGTCTCTGAGAAACATCAATCTACTTCTGATGGATTGTTTTCTTCTTAATTTTATCAAAGTAACAATATATGTTGTTTTCCTCTGAGCATTAAATCTGCTTACATTTAGTTTTTCAGTGTGTATGTGTCTCTCTTGGTGTATGAAGTAGGGCAATTTTTAAAAAAGTAAATACCTCTCATAACAAAGGAAGTGCAAGATTGTATGGTCAGAATTAAAACCAGTTTTGGGGATCTTAGGGCAGTGTAGCTTGCTGCAGCCCATGGGGTTGCAAAGAGTAGGTCACAACTGAGCGACTGAAAAACAACAAAGGTTGTATGGTTAAAATTAACACCCGTTTGGAGGACTTAAACTGTCTTCAAATTTTTGTGAAATCTCCCAACTTTAGTAGTCATCTTTAAGTATCATTTTTAGACATGACCTCTTTTTTTCTTTCTCACTCTCTAACACTCCACTTCATCCTTCTCGGTTTAAAGCCAAAATAAACCTTTCAGTTCTGCTAAAATATCATCTTTTCCTTCAAGTACATTGGGATCATTCTTACTGGCAAGATATCTCTCCTCCTTCTGAGTTTTGATGTTTTGAATTTAGGACTTTAGTAAAGCTTTATAGTTGGACTTCTCTGTTGCTCAAATGGTTAAGAATCTGCCTGCTTTGCAGAAGCCTTGGGTTCGATCCCTGGGTCAGGAAGATCCTCTGGAGAAGGGAATGGCAATCCACTCTAGTATTCTTGCCTGGAGAATCCCATAGACAAAGAAACCTGGAGGGCTACAGTTCATGGGGTCGTAAAGAGTCTTGGGAACACAATTTCCTACTGAGTTCTAACCTTTTCGAGATAAGGACAACTGTGCCTCATCAGGTCCCCCTGTGGTGCCCTGCTCATGGCAAGGTGCATGGTAGCCTTAGTCTGCACAGGCTGCCATAGCAGGATGCACAGACTGGGTGGGTTAGACAGCAGACCTTATTTCTCTTCTCACTTCTCTGAGAGTTCTGGAGACTGGAAGAGTAAGATCACCATGCTGGAGGCACAATTCTTGGGGAGGACACTCTTCCTGGATTGCAGACGGCTGCCGTCTCACTGTGGGTTCACGTGGTGGGGCAGGAGAGACTGAGAGAGAGCTTTCCGGTGTCTCTGCTTACAAGGGCACTAAGTGGATCATGAAGGCCCCACCCTCTTGACCTCATCTAAACCAGTTCATCTCCTAAAGATCCCATCACATAGAGAGTTAGGGCTTCAGTATATGAATTTGGGTATTCAGTCTGTAATAAGGATAGTATTCAGGTATTTATTGAATTCTTGAATAACGAGCCTGGTTTTACTGTTAATAGTATCAGTGAGAGTACTGACTAGTAGCCCCTACACTCCTAGGGTAATAGAGTTTTGGAGCCTTTCTGGAATCTTAGTCTCTGCTGTGCCCTGGTTGTTCCATGTTTATAGGTGATGTTGCTGATGTCTAGATGGCTAAATGATTGTCTCAGGGTGGTGGGCTTGAGTCTAGAGTCCATGTCTCATCTTGCATCTCATAACCCAGTGCTGGTTCCTCTATGACCTTCTTCCTCCTTCAGTGCAAACCTTTCAAACTATAAAGCTGCTATAATGCTTAGATGAATAAGCCACTATTTTATAGACTTTAACAAAGTCCAGAAACTTTGGATTAAAAAAAGTTAAAGTATAGAATGTGTGGAAACTACTTGTGATATCTATTAAAATCTTGATAAATCAGTGGAGTTATCCAGCTAATGAGAGGCTCACTTTTTGACACAGGAAGACCTCATTTCATTGCACTTCTTCTTCTTACATTTCCCTGATACTGTGTCTTTTGTGAGTTTTAAAAATTATTTATCTATTTCACTGCTTCAAAGCATATGACTTAATTGCTCTGCACCATGTGGGATCTTTCCCATTCTATTGTTTTCCTCTATTTCTTTGCACTGATCACTGAGGAAGGCTTTTTTATCTCTCCTTGCTATTCTTTGGAACTCTGCATTCAAATGGATATATCTTTCCTTTTCTCCTTTGCTTTTTGCTTCTCTTCTTTTCACAGCTATTTGTAAGGCCTCCTCAAGCAGTCATTTTGTTTTTTTGCATTTCTTTTTCTTGGGGATGGTCTTGCTCCCTGTCTCCTATACAATGTCATGAACCTCTGTCCATAGTTCATCAAGCACTCTGTCTATTAGATCTAGTCCCTTAAATCTATGTCTTACTTCAACTGTATAATCTTTAAGGATTTGATTTAGGCCATACCTGAATGGTCTAGTGGTTTTCCCTACTTTCTTCAATTTAAGTCTGAATTTGGCAATAAGGACTTCATGATCTGAGCCACAGTCAGCTCCTGGTCTTATTTTTGCTGACTGTATAGAGCTTCTCCATCTTTACCTGCAAAGAATATAATCAATCTGATTTCAGTATTGACCATCTGGTGATGTCCATGTGTAGTGTCTTCTCTTGTGCTGTTGAAAGAGGGTGTTTGCTATGACCAGTGCATTCTCTTCGCAAAACTCTTAGCCTTTGCCCTGCTTCATTCTGTACTCCAAGGTCAATTTTTTAGAAAAGGCAGAGGAACCAGAGATCAAGTTGACAACATCAACTGGATCATTGAAAAAGCAAGAGAGTTCCAGAAAAATATCTATTTCTGCTTTATTGACTATGCCAAAGCCTTTGACTGTGTGGATCACAATAAACTGAGGAAAATTCTTCAAGAGATGGGAATACCAGACCACCTGACCTGCCTCCTGAGAAATCTGTATGCAGGTCAAGAAGTAACAGTTAAAATTGAATATGGAACAGCAGTCTGGTTCCAAATCAGGAAAGGAGTATGTGAAGGCTGTATATTGTCACCCTGCTTATTTAACTTATATGCAGAGTACATCATAAGAAACACTTGGCTGGAGGAAGCACACGCTGGAATCAAGATTGCCAGGAGAAATATCAATAACCTCAGATACACAGATGACACCACCTTTATGGCAGAAAGTAAAGAAGAACTAAAGAGCCTCTTGATGAAAGTGAAAGAGAAGAGTGAAAAAGCTGACTTAAGACTCAACAATCAGAAAACAAGGATCAAGGCATCTGGTCCCATCACTTCATGGCAAACAGATGGAGAAACAGTGGAAACAGTGGCGGACTTTATTTTGGGGGGCTCCAAAATCACTGCGGATGGTGACGCAGCCATGAAATTAAAAGACGCTTACTTCTTGGAAGAAAAGTTATGACAAACCTAGATAGCATATTAAAAAGCAGAGACATTACTTTGTCAACAAAAGTCCGTCTAGTCAAGGCTATGGTTTCTCCAGTAGTCATGTATGGATGTGAGAGTTGGACTACAAAGAAAGTTGAGTGCCAAAAATTTGATGCTTTTGAACTGTGGTGTTGGAGAAGACTCTTGAGAGTCCCTTGGACTGCAAGGAGATCAACCAATCCATCCTAAAGGAAATCAGTCCTGAATATTCACTGGAAGGACTGATGCTGAAACTGAAGCCTCAATACTTTGGCCACCTGTTTCAGAGAGCTGATTCATTTGAAAAGACCCTGATGCTGGGAAAGATTGAAGGCAGGAGGAGAAAGGGATGACAGAGAATGAGATGGTTGGATGGCGTCACTGACTCAATAGGCATGAGTTTGAGTAAACTCCAGGAGTTGGTGATGGCCAGGGAGGCCTGGTGTGCGTTGGACATGACTGAGCAACTGAACTGAACTGAACGTGGGATCTTAGTTACCCGACCAGGGATCAAACTCATGTCCCCTGCATTGCAAAGTGGATCTTAACCACTGGGGCACCAGAGAAACACACCCACCCACCCACCCCCCACCCCCCACCCCCGCCCCAGATACTGTGTCTTTTACCAACTGAAGACTTGTGGCAACTCTGTGGCAAGCAAGTCTAACTTATTGGCCCCATTTTCCCAACAACATCTACTCACTTTGTGTCTCTATGTCATGTTTGGTATTATCACAATATTTCAAATGTTTTCATCATTGTTGTATTTATTCCAGTGGTCATGTATGGATGTGAGAGTTGAACTGTGAAGAAAGCTGAGCACTGAAGAACTGATGCTTTTGAACTGTGGTGTTGGAGAAGACTCCTAAGAGTCCCTTGGACTGCAAGGAGATCCAACCCGTCCATCCTAAAGGAGATCAGTCCTGGGTCCTCACTGGAAGGACTGATGTTAAAGCTGAAACTCCAATACTTTGGCCACCTGATGCAAAAAGTTGACTCATTGGAAAAGACCCTGATGCTGAGAGGGATTGGGGGCAGGAGAAGGGGATGATGGAGGATGAGATGGTTGGATGGCATCACCAACTCGATGGACATGAGTTTGGATAAACTCCGGGAGTTGGTGATGGACAGGGAGGCCTGGCATGCTGTGATTCATGGGGTCACAAAGAGTTGGACACCATTGAGCAACTGAACTGAACTGAACTGAACCGACTGATGATCAGTGATCTTTGATGTAACTACTATTGCTCACTAAAGGCTCGGATGATAGTATTTTTTTTTTTTTAAGCAATACAGTACTTTTTAATTAAGGAAAGGACTTTTTAAAAGACATAATACAATTGCACACTTAATAGACTACTGCCTTGTGTAAACATTACTTTTATATGCACTAGGAAACCAAAAAAACTGTGTGACTGATTTGTTGCAGTTGCCTGGAAATTAACTGAACCAAGGTCTGCCTGTGTTTATTTACTGCACTGTCAAAATACTAGAGAAGAAGTAAAATGGTAACTGTTCTGTATTGCGGACCCATGATGTACAAAATGGCTTCCCCAATGGACAAGCAGAAAAGAATCTGCCTTCAATGCAAGAGATTCAGGAGACGATGGTTTGACCCCAGTGTCAGGAAGATTCCTTGGAGGAGGACATAGCAACCCACTCCAGTATTCTTGCCTGAAAAATCCCATGGACAGAGGAGCATGGTGGGCTACAATCCATCAGATCACAAAGAGTTGGATACGACTGAAGTGACTGAGCACCTACTCAGTGTGCAAAATACCATTTAGGATCTTGTATTTTTAAAATTCTGTTAATCCCCACAACTATCCTAGAAGTCATGGGCATTTCCCCCAAGATAAAGAACTCAGACAAACAGTGTAACTTGCTTGAGATCACTGAGCACTTTACTGTACAGCCTGGATTTAAATTTGAAGTTTCTAATTTATAATAAACACTGAGGTGCACAGGAACCATGTCATGTGGGTGGGAGTGGAGCTCGGTGGGGTCACCACAATGTCCCCCACTCTGTAGACCAAGAAAGAAAGTGAGAGGCAAGGTGATTTGCTTTGATTTTTTCTTTGGTTACCCTTTTTTTCCTTCTCTACCTACTCTTGACTCCATGTTTTTTATTGCCCATTTCCCCCCCTTGAGAACCAAGGATTTGTTTTTTCTTTTCACATAATGAAGGGGAAATATTTATATACTAAAAGATGTGCCAGTCTATCATAAGATGAAGGCCACATGTATTCATAACAGAGGTAGAAAAGCAGATGTTAGATGCAGGTGATTTGATTATTGGGAGTAATAAATGTGATCATCATTGTTTGCTAAGCTTATGATCTCAGGCTTTTGGTACAAACATCAAGTCATCTCTAAACTTCATCTGTCCTTTCCAATTTTTCTGGCATCTTCATTGATTCTGGATTAAAGCAGAAAGGAACATTTTAGTGACCCTTGAAAATTTAAGTAACTTTAAATAACTGAGGCTGGATTCTGTGAGGGTCTGGTGTTTGGCCCTGCAGGGCTGGTTTTTATTACCTTGGGCATAGCCTCAGATGAATTCTGCAGCTCTGAGTGGAGTCAGCTGACTGCTTTTGTGCCCTGTGCACCCACAAACCCAGCCAGCTCCCCAAATCTCAAGCCATGGGTATAGAAAATAAAACATGGGTCTGCAGAAAGTATTCTTGAGATGATGATGGGGGCTTTGACTGCAGGAATTTTGGCTGACTGGATCACTTTTCATGTAGGTACTTTTGTTTCCTATTTTCTGGAATTACTGCACAGACATATGAAAGGATACATTCGTGTAAATCATTCTGGAGAACTCTCCAAGAAGCCAGCATACCACTCTACCTGTTTTGTAATAGATATGAGCAAAACCAATCATTTTATTTAAAAACAATGGAGATACTACAATTTCTTGTATCAAGATTTGATTTTCCCTGATTTTTATAAAAATGTGTTCTAGTCCAGTTGCTCAGTTGTGCCCAACTCTGCGACCCCATAAGCTGCAGCACATCAGACTTCCCTGTCCATCACTAAATCCCAGAGCTTGCTCTCACTCATTTCCATTAAATCGGATACCGTTAAGTCAGATTGATTAAGTTGGATACTATCCAACCATCTTATCCTCTGCCGTCCCCTTATCCAGCATGCCAGGCCTCCCTGTCCATCACCAACTCCCGCAGTTCATCCAAACTCATGTCCATTGAGTCGGTGATGCCATCCAACCATCTCATCCTCTGTCGTCCCCTTCTCCTCCTGCCTTCAATCTTTCCTAGCATCAATCAGGTCTTTTCTAATGAGTCAGCTCTTCACATCAGGTGGCCAAAGTATTGGAACTCCAGATTCAGCATCAGTCCTTCCAGTAAATATTCAGGACTGGTTTCTTTTAGGATCAACTTGTTTGATCTCCTTGCAGTCCAAGGAACTCTTAAGAGTCTTATTCAACACCACAGTTCAAAAGCATCAGTTCTTCAGGGCTCAACCTTCTTTATGGTCCAACTCTCACATCCACATAATACTATTGGAAAAACCAGAGCTTTGACTTTGTTGGCAAAGTAATATCTCCGCTTTTTAATATGCTGTCTAGATTGGTCATAGCTTTTCTTCCAAGGAGCAAGCATCTTTTAATTTCATGGTGGCAGTCACCATCTACAGTGATTTTGGAGCCCAAGAAAATAGTCTGTCAGTGTTTCTATTGTTTCCCCATCTATTTGCCATGAAGTGATGGGACCAGATGCCATGATGTTAGTTTTTTGAATGTTGAGTTTTAAAGTCAGCTTTTTCACCCTTCTCTTTCACTTTCATCAAGAGGCTGTTTAGTTCCTCTTCACTTTCTGCCATAAGGGTGGTGTCATCTGCATATCTGAGGTTATTGGTATTTCTCCCAGCAATCTTGATTTCAGCTTGTGCTTCATCCAGCCCGGCATTTCGCATGATGTACTCTGCCAATAAGTTAAATAAACAGAGTGACAATATACAGTCCTGACATATTCCTTTCTCAATTTGGAACCAGTCTGTTTTTATTCCATGTTCTGTTCTAACTGTTGCTTCTTGACCTGCATGCAGATTTCTCAGGAGGCAGGTAAGATGGACTGGTATTTCCATCTCTTTAAGAATTTTCCACAATTTGTTGTGATCCCTGATAGCTCAGTTGGTAAAGAATCTTCCTGCAATGCAGAAGACCTGATTCAATTCCTGGGTCAGGAAGATCTCCTGGAGAAGGGATAGGCTACCTACTCCAGTATTCTTGGGATTCTCTTGTGGCTCAGCTGGTAAAGAATCCGCCTGCAATGTGGGAGACCTGGGTTGGATCCCTGGGTTGGAAAGATCCCCTGAAGAAGGGAAAGGCTCCCCCCACCAGTATTTTGTCTTAGGGAATTCCATGTACTGTGTAGTCTATGGGGGTCTCAAGGAGTTGGACACGACTGAGTGACTTTCACTTTCACGGAGTCAAAGGCTTTAGCATAGTCAATGAAGCAGAAGTAGACGTTTTTCTGGAATTCTCTTGCTTTATCTATGATCCAACAGATGTCGGCAATTAGATCTCTAGTTCCTCTGCCTCTTCTAAACTCAGCTTGAACATCTGGAAGTTCTTGGTTCACATACTGTTGAAGCCTTGCTTGGAGAATTTTGAGCATTTCTTTGCTAGGGTGTGAGACGAGTGCAATTGTGTGGCTGTTTGAACATTGTTCGGCATTGCCTTTCTTTATGATTAGAATGAAAACTGACCTTTTCCAGTCCTGTGTCCACTGCTGAGTTTTCCAAATTTGCTGGCATGTTGAATGTAGCACTGTAATAGCATCAGCTTTTAGGATTTGAAATAGCTCAACTGGATTCCATCACCTCTGCTAGTTCTGATCTCTATATTAATGAATTAGCAATTGAAGTCTCACTCGGGATATTTATATTGCTTTTTTTTTTTTAAAGACAAAACACACAAATAAAGGCAAAAAAGCCTAAAACAAAAGCGGGGGTGGGAGGGGAACTTCCAGTTTTACCAAGACAAGTATCTTGATTTATTTCAAAAAATGATGTAGGAATCTCATCTCTATCATATATCACGTCACTCCTGTAAAATGCAATATAAAAGGTTCTCTTAGGTTACTTTAAGGAATAAATGAGAAAATGTGTAAAGTGTTGAGTACATGGTGAGGGCTAAGGATTCATGCCTTGATTTGCCCAGAATAGTGAGAAGTCACAAATCCGTCTTCTCCATTCACCGTGGTTGGCTGCCCTCCTGGGCCATGTCAGGTATTTTGTTGATCAGCCAGTTTTAAAGTTTGTGAGCAGTGTTCTGTCACTTGGAGGGTGTCTTTGAAAAGCAAACTGAGCAAGGAAGCACTCACACCGGTAACTGCATGAGTAATCCTCTAGTCCAGGGACAACTCTTCCATCACCATCTGAAACATAAACACAAGCAGAAGACTCCCCTGGGGCTGGAGGAGAGCTTGGATAAACACACTGGCACCCCCTCCAGTCTGTGCCCCCTCCTGCCTGTTTCCTGGCAGCCTGTGAAGTTCAACAGTCTCTCTCCTGTGAAGCCAGTGTGTTGGGAGCCCACAGCCCTGACCCAAATCTTGCCTTGCGTGTGTGTTCAATTCCTCAGTCGTGTTTAAATCTTTGCAATTCTATGCAGTGTTACCAGGCTCCTCTGTAAATGGGATTTCCCAGGCAAGAATCCTGGAGTGTGTTGTCATTTCCTTCTCCAGGGGATCATCCTGACCCAGAGATCAAGCCTGCGTCTTCTGCATTGGCAGGAGGATTCTTCACGACTGAGTCAGTGGGGAAGTCCCCAAATCTTGCCACCAGGAGCTCAAGTCTTCTGTGAAAGAACTTGACTCTCTGTGAGCAGCCCAAGGACACCAGAGCACTTCCCTAACCAGAGCACCCAGCATCCCCTGGAGCCTGTGATGTGGTCCTGGGGACCCAACCTCTGTGAACAGGGTGTTTTAAGAACTGCCTATAAAACCACCTTTATAAATGGTGTCTTCTGTTCCTGCCACCTCCTCGAGTCAGCCTTCTGAGCCCTTTATCTGATGGCTTTGCTTTGGGATCGCTGATTGTTTTGACCTGATTTCTCCCATGGTCAGGGACAAGGGTCAGGAGATGGCCCTAGCTTTTGAGTAGCTTTTCTCCACTGGCAGTGAGCTAGCTCCTTTAGGAATTGAACTCGTGACCTCGCCTCTGTTACCACTAGAGTTTAACCACTTGAGCTAACCAGTCAGGAAAAGCTAAAGGCAATTCTATCTTGTGCTCTGCCAAGTTTTGAAGGCTGAAGAGGCCAGGACCCTGCTTGCACCCAAGGTTGACTCCCACACTCTCTTCTGTTGCCATTTGGGTGACCTTGGGGTTGTATTAAATTTTCAACTTTAGGCAGAACTTAGAGAAAGAAGTGGGTGGGGCTGTGCCTAGACGTGGAAGAAGAAATGTCTGGGGATCCATCCCCAGTGGGACTGGGGGTAGCGGGTGGTGGACATGTGCATCTCCTTTAGAATTCAAGAGGCTGCAGCAGGACAGGCAGCCGCCTGCTCGGCCAGAGCGTGTCCTATTCCCCGGATCAAGGCGCCCCAGTGCCTGCGGGCATGGCTTGCCCTCTCTCTGCAGAAAATGGGCTCATGAAACATGTGGTGGGTCAGCTCCACACTAGACTTCCTATGGCAGCTCCGGGTCCACACTATTGGCTGGTAAACCAGCTCCAAGCACAATCAGCCGTTCCCGGCTCTTGGTCAATGGGTCAGGGGTCAGGGGTCAGCCCCGCTTTCTCTCTGGGACCACCTGATCTGCAGGACCTGGGCAGGAAGGGAGGGTGTCCAGATTCCAGACTCTGACCTGCAGCCCACATGGGTGACTCCCTAGTCTGACGGGGGAGGCTGCTGACCCCTCTCGCCACATGTCTAATGAAAGACCGACCGCTCTGCGTTCTCTTGTGACAAATTATATATTAGAAGACAGGAGATTTAGAAGTTAATTCAAGATTAATTTAGGGGTGACTTGTGCATGGAATTATTTGGCCAACAGATGAAAAAATGAAATGTGTACTACAGAGAGGGAAGATTGTAGACATGTCACATTTTAATCCCATTTCCTGTGAAGAATTATCATGTCCCAAGACCCTTCCTGAAACTCCAATTAATCACCCAAGCACGAGCCTTGCCCACACCTTCCAGGAGCAGAAGCCAGGGTGCCACTAGTGTCTGGTAAAAGAGCCCGTTTGAGGGCAGAAAAAACCTAAATAGGTCCGTACCAGCCTTAAGAGGAAAAACAAAACAATAGGCAGGGTGTATCCAGACCAAGAAAAACTTTTACCTTTTTAAGTAAAATGAGAAATAATTAAAAAAAAAAAACAACAGAAAACTTCTTTTATTTGAAGTTCTGTTAAAATTTAACGGCAGCTGGAAACAACGCAGACCTCACCGTCTCAGTATATGAGAAAAAATGGCAAATAATGGAGATTCCATCTTATAAATGTGAAGGCTCTTTTGGTGGTGGATTGTGAGCGACTGAACTAAACTGCACTGTGGCTGAATACAATTAAAATGCACACACACTAATGGAACCTACTAGGATCAGGTCCTAGCTTCACATGGTGTTGTGATCTGGAGAAAAACATACATTTTAAAGAAAGGCATGTTGCCATCTATAAGGCCCAAGCTGCACAAATCATAAATCCTAAGATAAAATCACCCCGGAGAGGTGGTGCTCCATTCTGAAATATTAAAAGCTGAACTTTCTCTGCACATTTCTGAGTTTCAGGACGCAGAATGCATCTGGACAGCTTTTTATGGCTTGGTTTTTCTCCCCTCTCTGGTTTTCTACGTGAATGCACATTTGAGCGAGGATATATGTGAACAAGTAGACTAACCTTCAATAATGCATTTTGTTTAATGCCCTATTTGGTCCGGTCATTTCCTGAAAACTACTCATGTGATACCTTATTTTCAAAGCCCTGGAAAAAAAAATCAAGCGAATTATGGTGAAACTTTGAAAGAACTGGAATGAAATGTAATTGAATATGCTTTCTGAGCAGTACACAGTACATTAAAAGGCCCTGCCATCAGGGAACTCGCAGTGAACCCTCACACCAGGGCTGTGTGCAAATGGGGTTGGGCCACGGTCAGCGAGGATGGAAGTTCTGCCAGACCCTGCGGGAGAGAGTCCTGTCCACACTGTGCTCCCCTCCTGGTCCACCTTGCACATCCCTGTTGCTGGTTCTTCATTAAAGGAAACCATTTACAAGGGACTTGTGGGATAATAGCCATTCCCCCCCTCCCGAAACATGAAGCTTATTGTTGAAACAGTTGCTATAACTTCTACCTTCTGAAAGCCAGAAGATGTAGGTAACTGAAGAATGACCTTAATTTGCAGAATCTGTGAAGACAGAGGAAGGAGAAGCAGGTGATGGAAAGAATGCTTTTTGTTGTTGTTCTTTTTAAATTTTTTTTTAATTGAAAGATAATTGCTGTACAATATTGGTTTGATTTCTGCCATACATCAACATGAATTAGCCATAGGTGTACGTATGTCCCCTCCCTCTTGAACCAGCCTCTTACCTCTCCCCCTTTCCCACCCTTCTAGGTTGTTACAGAGCCCCAGTTTGAGTGCTGAGTCATACATCAAATTCCCACTGGGTCTCTATTTTACATATGGTAGGGCAAGTGTTTCCACGCTACTTTTCCATTAGTCCCAGCCTCTCCTTCCTACTCCCCACATCCAGAAGTCTGTTCTCTATGTCTGTGTCTCCACTGCTGCCCTGCAAATAGGTTCCTCAGTACCATCTTTCTAGATTCCACATATATGTGTTAATAGATGACATTTGTTTATCTCTTCCTGACTTACTTCACTCTGTATAATAGGCTCTAGATCCATTCACCTCTTTAGAACTGAGTCACATGTGTTCTTTTATATGGCTGAGTAGTATTCCATTGCGTATACACACCACAACTTCTTTATCCATTCATCTAGATAGGATGTTTTCATGTATATAAGCGATCAGGGTTGAGCTTATATTTTCTTGTTTGATAATTGTTATAAGTTTTCACACTCATATTTTCAAAATAGAGTATGAGATTGAAAACCACACAGACTGACTTGTAAAACTTTTAAAATCTTTTTAAGACCAGTTTGTCTCCCAACATAAAAATGATTAAAGAGAAAGCAATCTGGCCACGATGACTTGTGAAAACCTGGGAATCTGCAGAAGAGAGCCTCAAGCCCAGCCTCCCCATTCTGTCAAGGGTCTGCACATTCCAGGGAGTGGAGTGCAGTGAGTCACACTGGGTAAGGACCACACTGTGTCTGGTGTTTCTTTGACTTGGTAAGGACCACAGTTTGTCTTGTATCTCTCCTCTGAGATGGAAGCACAGAAAGAGGACTGGGTGTTGTGAGGAGGAAAGACAACTTTCTGTTTGGAATCTATTGGATTTGAAGTGTCTTTGGGACACTTTCAGTGTGGGCCTGCCTAGTCACAGAGTCAATATAGGACCCAAAGTCTTAGGAGAGATGGAATAGGGGGCTGTTGGCTCACGCACGGTAACTGAAGTCAGCTGAGTACACGACAACCACCCAGGACGAGTGTGTTTGGAGAAAGAGGAAAAGCAAAAGTGTGACTACAGAATATATTTCAGAATGGAATGTTTTGGCAGAGGAGAAAACCAAGCCCAAGATGGAGTAACCAAAAGTCAGTGTAGGAACCAGAAGTGGACAGAATCAAAGAAGCCGGGAAGAACATGTTCAAGAACTAGCCAGGGAGAAGGGGAAAGGTCAAGATGCAGGAGAAGACCCCAGACCCACAGAATCAGTAGGACCAGCCAGCTCATCCTAACCTGTGGGAGGCAGCAGCACCTTTTTCACTTGAATAACAAGGATGCTGTTTGGGTTGGTGTTTATCCAGCTTTGAAGTAAGATGGTTGCATGCCACAAATCCTCAGACTTTCAGACTTTGGCTACTTCCAAATTGTAATAATTCAGGAATTTTGAAAATTTGAATAATGTATAGACAATGATAATATGAAATGTTGGTCTCCAAAGGGAAGGACCCGAAGGGATTCTTTTCTCTGTTTCTAGCAAAATCGTAGCATTGAGAACATAGGCAGTGTAGAGTTCATGTTTGTGAAATGGAGGAATTCCTTTCTTATTCTCCAGGGGTTATGCATTGTTATTCCAGTTCCAAACAAGTTGCAAGTGCTTTGAAGGGAGAAAGCAATGAAAAGTGCTCTTTTTATGAAACCCACAAACAAGGGCTCCAAAAATCCTCTTAATCCAATGTCTGATTCATTCAGAATAATCGATAATAATGCATCCACTAGGCTGAAACAACAAACAAGCAGAATCTCAAAGATAGGATCTGTGATTATTATCAGCTGGTGAAACTTCCCCACGGGCAACTTTCAGGAGCTTCCCAACCACCCTGAGGTTTGACCTTTGCCAGGGGAGCCGTTACGGCTCAGTGGGTAAAGAATCTAGCTGCAGTGCAGGAGACACAGGAGATGTGTGTTCAATCCCTGGGTTGTGAAGATCCCCTAGAGGAGGAAATGGCGACTTACTCCAGTATTCTTGCCTGGAAAATCACAAGGCTAGAGGAGCCTAGTGGGCTACAGTCCAAAGGGTCACAAACAGTTGGACATGACTAAAACAACTAAAGACACACACATGATCTTTGCATTAGGAGTCTTCCTCCAGTCAACAGACTTCAGATGAGACGGGGCCCTGGAAACCAGTTGTCTTACCATCCTGCCCACTGGGCACCTTCACATCCAGATTTCTGCTGCCCTGCTCTGTGCAGCTTTTTGGAAAACATGAATGACTTGTGGCCAAAGTAAGATGTTTATGGTTAGTAGAAAGAGCACACAATTTAGAGTAGAAAGACCAAGATCTGAATTCCCATTTCCCCCAGAGATGTAAAATCCAGCAATCATCTTTGAGATGTCATTTAGATTTTTATTAAATGGTGATGATCATACCTATTTCTTGATGTCTGTGAGGATCTAATATGTCAATATGGATGGAAATCCTTTGTAGGTGGTAAAAGCTAGTGGTGTCTCCAGATCTTAGCGAGGAGTTTAAGCTTTCACTTTTCCCACCCATCACAGTAAAAGGGTGCTGTCTGAGATGTATTTCAGTCCTGGGGAAATGTGGTGTGTTCCTAAAGATGGAATTTGTGGTGTGGAAGGTAAAGGGGTTTCAAGTCTGTCTTGCACTGGAAATCCATGTGGTGGGTTGCTCCTCTTTCTTGTGAAAGGCCTCCTTTCTTCTTGCTTCACTGGGACTTATTTTGCTTGATGAATGGGGAGAACTGAAAAGCAGAATGGATACCAAGACTGGGTTCAAGAGAGAGAACAATGGAAGAGGTACCACAGTGCACCTGGCCAGTAGATGACCTGTACTAGTCATCCCTTTTCATAATAGTTGCCCAACTAGGGTCTCTTGAGAGTCCCTTGGACTGTAAGGAGATCCAACCAGTCAGTCCTAAAGGAAATCAACCTTGAATATTCATTGGAAGGACTGATGCTAAAACTGAAACTCCAATACTTTGGCCACCTGATGCAAAGAGCTGACTCAGTGGAAAAGACCCCGATGCTGGGAAAGATTGAAGGCAAAAAGAGAAGGGTGCAACAGAGGATGAGATGGTTAGATAGCATCACCAACTCAGTGGACATAAATTTGAGAAAACTCCAGGCGAGAGTGAAGGACAGGGAATCCTGTCTTGCAGCAATCCATGGGGTTGCAAAGAGTTGGACATGACTTATCAACTGACCAACATCTAGGATCTACTTTTCCCAGCCTGACTTGCAACTTTCCCATTTGGTAAGTGTCCCCCAGTGGGACTGAATTCACATACAAGGGACCACTGGAAGTGGCCAAAGTTTCTGGAAGCTCTTGAGCCTCTTTCAGGCTTCTTTCCTTCTTCACCACCTAGATATAGGTGACACTGACATCCTTAACATGAAAGAAGCTTAGGTCTCTGAGTCCCCTCAAGGAAAAGACCCACCTCAACTAGGAACATCCACATTGGACAACTACATGGATGAGAGATAAACTTTAATTTTCACCTTTGTATATTTTGGGCTATCTGTTGGCCTAGCCCAGCTGATTTCCAGTCTTTGTCCTGAGCTAGAGGGACAGGACTAACTTCCTCGTTTCACATATATTTCAGACCAAACAAAGTATATGGAGTTTTCAATAGTGATTCAGGACCAAAGTCTTTACAAACTATACAGCATCCACCCATTTGCCAGTTGTTGTTGTTTAGTCACTCAGACATCTTCGAATCTTTTGTGACTCCATGGACTATAGCCTGACAGACTCCTCTATTCATGGGAGTGCCCAGGCAAGAATACTGGGGTAGGTTACCATCTCCTTCTCCAAGGGATCTTCCCGACCCAGGTCTTGAACTCGTGTCTCCTGCATTGGTAGAAGGATTCTTTACCACTGAGCCAACAGGGAAGTCCCCATTTTCTAGTAGCTTCTGTTTTATCGTTCAGGTATTTGACTCAGTGACAAAAGCAGCTGGCTGGAGCCAAAGTGGGCAGCTGTTGTCTTGCGCCTAGGATTTGTGCCACCCGATACCACCAGATGTGCTCTGGTTAGGACTCCACGGCTGCAGGTTATAAAGACGTAGTCAAGGTAGTCCAGGGAGGTCGAGACAATGGCACAGATGTGGAGGGATGTAGCCACAGCACCCAAGCCTTGGGCAACTTGGAACTGAGCCTGAATTAGGGGGCAACAGGGCCTTCTTTTATGCCATATCAATTTCTTTCTGCACATGTGCTCTTTCATCCTATTTCTACCAGGCTCACCCTTACTCACTCATCATTCCTTTTCCGCCGTAATTAAATGAGCACATGGAAACCATTCCTTTCAAGTTTTGACTTCGTGTGACCCTTGGGCTGCTATACCCACCCAGCAACAGATAATGTTGCTCTTTTCTTTACATCATGTTCCTAAGGATTGCTCTTCCTATTTTACTTTTTAAGTTAGACCTTGGACACAGGTGAGTCTTGGGGTCCTGCCTCCCCAACCAGTCTAGCCAGACCTTTGGTCTTTGAAATATGACTTTTGGGGGCAGCAGCAATTGGGGCAAAGCAGATGTTATCTGTGAGGAATGTGAAATGGTAGCTTGGGAGTGGCCTCTTTGACACAATAGCCAACAGTAAAGTGCTAAATAAAATTGGCTGTTCTTACATATTACAAATATAAATATATACATAATAATTTTTATGCCAACTAGGTTTTAGGCACTGTGTTAAGATGTTTAGAAAACAAATTATAAATAGCCCTTATTTTTATCAGCTAAACAGTTTATTATTGGGGTTAGATTAAAGCATGCATAATAATAATAAAATCATTGCTATTCTCTAGATAAGAACTTTCTTATATGAATTTCTGGCATGACTTCTGGGGTGTTCTGTTTAAATACACTCTGATGTGGCTGTTGAACGTGTGACTGCTGACCACTTGAAATGCTGGTATCATGGAGGAATACAATTTTAACCTAATTTGATTTAAGTTTAAACAATCATACATAAAGCCAGTGACTTCTGTATTGGACAGGACAACATTACACAATTAAGAGCCCCTACTTAATTTGATATCACCTATTCTTGTCTTTTCTACCCAGATCACTCAAAGAGATGCTCAGCTAAATAGGTAATAGGACTCATTCCTAGGAAAGGCACTCAATATATCCTATTTGCTGCTACCTACTGTCTAACTAACCTTAACCAGCACCCAACCCCAGGCTGCAAATCAACCAGCCCACCACAATGGCAAAGCGGAGCAGCCCGTTCTGTCTTGAAGGAGCCTGGCCACTCTGGGTAATCTCCCCATGGACCATTGTACTGCTCAAGATGACATTCCTCAAAACCGGATCTGAAGTCTGATTTGCTAAGAGGAAAGTGGGTGTGTCCACATCTTGCTTGGGGTAAAGGGAACCAGCAGTGCAAAGAGGTCATCGTGGGGCGTGGGCTGAGGTGGGCGGGTATGGAGCAGGGGCAGGGCTGGCCGCGGCATCAGGAAGACTCAGCATCACTCGGCATCTGAGGCTCTGCCCACGGATGCGGTTATCCCAGACGGCCGAGGCGTTGCCTGCCATCTGGTAGCAGTTGGATAGACAATTCACTCTGATGAAACCGAGCCAGACAGCTGGCATCAGATATCAGAAAATGCGAAGTCCAAAGTCCACAGTAGCTTTTAACAGAGTTGCCTCTGAGCCTGGGGTTCTGCGAACGGGGTCTAGGGACTCATCCACAGAGCCGGCCAGGGAGGTGAGGGCTTCCTGAATTTATTAGTGTGCTGTTAATAACCCTATTTTGTGCTTATACAGGAGCACATGGCGTGTTCATTATGAAACTGGTGTTAGCTTGTGGGCCAATCCTGTGTCAGCACGCAGAACATCACTCTGGGTTTTCTCCAAAATGATTTGGAAAATCCTTTCTCCAGCAGCGCATCTCAAGTTTGTTTGTGAAACATCCCACTATTGGCCCTAATAATAATAATAATAGTTAATCAGACAGAATTTACCAAACACAGGTCTTCTCCGAAACGATCACCAGAGATGAAAATTCCCTACTGATGCCCTGGAGGAAGCCCCGTGTTCCAGTCAGTTGGGATCCCTGAAACAGCATCGCTCCTCTGACATCCATCACAGAAGCTTTAGTTCAGTTCAGTTGCTCAGTCATGTCCGACTCTTTGCGACCTCATGGACTGCAGCACACCAGACCTCCCCCTGTCCATCACCAACTCCCGGAGTTCACCCAAACTCATGTCCATTGAGTCGGTGATGCCATCCAAACATCTCATTCTCTGTCGTCCCCTCCTCCTCCTGCCCTCAATCTTTCCCAGGATCAGGGTCTTTTCAAATGAGTCAGTTCTTTGCATCAGGTGGCCAAACTATTGGAGTTTAAGCTTCAACATCAGTCCTTCCAATGAACACCCAGGACTGATATCCTTTAGGATGGACTGGTTGGATCTCCTTGCAGTCCAAGGGACTCTCAAGAGTCTTCTTCAACACCACAGTTCAAAAGCATCAATTCTTCGGTGCTCAGCTTTCTTTATAGTCCAACTCTCACATCCATACATGATTACTGGAAAAACCATAGCCTTGACTAGACGGACCTTTGTTGGCAAAGTATTGTCTCTGCTTTTTAATATGCTGTCTAGGTTGGTCATAACTTTCCTTTCAAGGAGTAAGCGTCTTTATCTGTCACCAAATTTCCACTGACCAAAATAAACTGAAAGGGCACAGGTCCTTGGGATGTTTGCAGCAATGATTTTGTGAAATGAACAGAGGTCACTAAGCTGCAAACAGAATTCTTTTCATTAAAAATGACGGTTCCCATGCTCAGATGTAAAGAAAAAAGCTGTCATTCTGTCTCCATCTTACCACTCTTTGGCATGAGTTACTAAGCCCCGTCCTGGAAAGAAGCCAACAGTGCATATCATTAAACCCCACTTCTGAGGAGCTGTGAATTTTTCAGTGTGATATCACATACATGCAAATGAAAATCCGTGTCTGCCAGGCTCCACTGTAATAAGAACATTTTTAGGAAGGTGAGGATGTGTAAGACACGGTGATAATCTGAGACATAGCAGAAAAGGAACAGAGAAGCTGTGCTTTCTCCCAGAAGGTGGTTTCCGCCAGGCCCATGTTGAAAAGACATTAGCCTGAAGATCCAGGGACCAGAAGGCATGGCAGCAGGAAGTGCAGCCCAGTGGATTTATGAGGCCTGGGGTTGGACACCTCGGAGCTGCTGGCCGGGCTGGGCTCCTGGGCCTCTCAGCCCAATGGCTGGAAGGTTTTCAAACCTTTTAATTGATTGGTTTATCTGATCAAAAACATTAAAACATCCGGAGGCTCTGAGTTCTTTTGCAGTTCTGTTCCAGTTCCAAAGTGGACTTGAATGATACCAATAATAACTTTGTTCCAATCCTAGATCCATAAGGGATTATAATCTTCGGATATTTTGGAGAGTGTAGGGACTCCATTGTGCTCAGTTACTCAGTCATGTCCAACTCTTTGTGACCCCATGGACTGTAGCCTGCCAGGCTCCTCTGTCCATGGGATTTCCCAGGCCAGAATACTGGAGTGGGCTGCCATTTCCTTCTCCAGGGGATCTTCCTGACCCAGAGATGGAAGCTGCATTTCCTGTGTCTCCTGCATTGCAGGCAAATTCTTTACCCACTGAGCCACCGGGGAAGCCCCAATCTAGGTAGTTTTATTTCAGAAATACCCAAGTGCAGTGCAATGAGCTTCCTGGTTCTAGGGTGTCCCTAGTTATAGAAAGTGTCCTAGTCTAAAGCTGTGAGGAAAAACTTCTGATTCTTCAAATATAAGGGGAAAAGGAATAAATGAAAAACAAGAACATAAATATTGAAAGGATAAAAGAATATTCAAAAAGAAATCAAAGTATCAAGGGGTCCTTCTGTGACTGCAGGCTAGGTAGCATCCTGTAAGCAATGCATTTTGTTAATGATTGCGGGCGACTCACCTTCCTGTATGGCCATGTGTCTTCTGGTCCAGACCCCTCACCCTCCTCCTAGGTGGGCAATACTAATGTTCTCTTTGCTCATCCTCTTCCAGGAAGCTTCCATCCCCATGAGGGCCTGGAGTTGGGGAGGGGGGTAGGGGTGGAGCATGGGGGTTGAGGGGCAGGACAGTGGCTTTTTGTTCATCATTTCTCTGGGAATGGAAATCATACATTTGGGCCAGGAAGATCCCCTGGAGGAGGGAATGGCAACCCACTCCAGTATTCTTGCCTGGGAAATCCCATGGACGGAAGAGGCTGGTGGGCTACAGTCCATGGGGTCACAAAGAGTTGGACACAACTTAGCGACCGAACAACACAACCATTCATTGACCACGAGGGCTTTGGCTTAGGTGAGCAGCTCTGAAAACATGAAACCTGTTGAGCAGCACATCCTGTCCTGTAACCCCTTCAGTCCTTTAGGTTTAAAGTCCTTCTTTACCTGCGTCATGACAGTTGCAAGGATGTTCCTTCAGGCAGTAGAATCCATTATCTGGAGGAATGATTAACCAAATCAAGGAGCCAGAGATGTTAAGAGAGTAAATGAAACATCTCCCATTTTTCTGGAATTCCAGCTGAGAATGTCAGGCTGAGGATCCCAGACCACAGTGCCTACACAGACAAGCTGAGCACATCCCTACAGGGCTTGCAGGCAGGTGATCAAAACTGCCCCTTCCCCTCATCTCCACCTCTAGCATATTTATTAGACTTCTTGAAATTGATCAGGGATGTGATTTTTCTAAAGGAATTTGGGTAAGTTTAGATTGCTACCTTGTATCTGGTCCTTTCTCCTCAAGAGAAGTGGGGGGATTCGGGACCCCCACCTGTTGAGATTGGGGTTACCAGCCAGGATGTGAAGCTCATCTCCACACCCCACCCTGCCTCACCTGTACAACTACCAAGCTGCAGAAACCACAGAGCAGCGAGGGATGAGCCAGAGTGTTCTCAGGAGAACCTGATGCATCTAGAGTGGGTGGACAGGGGGCTGGTGCCTGACTCCCACCTGGAGAAAAGTGTCAGATGATGACAGGCATCCAGGGGGCCTCCCAGGGGAGACACACCCGTCAGGAGAGGGGCCTGCACACCCAGCATCCGGCAGGCTGAGGATCTAGAGAAATCCGCACAGGCCGGGTGGATTCAGGACAAATTTCATCTAGAAGCTGATTATTGAAACTCTGAGTACTGCTATTAAGAAGAAAGCAGAGGAGAATTGCCTGGTGGTCCAGTGGTTAAGACTCCATGCTACTGATGCAAGGGTTCAATCCTCAACTGAGAGCTGAGATACCACATGCCATGAAGCATGGTCAAAAGATAACAACAACAATAACAACAGCATCAAAAAATTGTACACTCAAGAAAACATAAAAACATAATTTGGACCTGGGAAATTGAAATCATCAACCTGATACTGACTTCAGAGAATATCAAGGAAAGTGTATAGGGAATGTACACAGTTGTTAACATTGGTTAACTCTGGTGAGAAAAATTTTGAATAATTTTTACTTTATTAAGTATACTTTTTGGGTTTAACCAGTGCTTTGAGAAGCACATGTATCATCCTCTGTGACTAACTCCAACAATAAAGTTACCTCATTCTGTAACAAAAAGTAGGGAGAGCAAGATTTTTATGCTATTTTTAATCCCCTATGCCTTACTATCAAAATATCTGGTCCTGGATGACAACTGCTGTGTTTCCAAAGGCGAGAACGAGAAACTCAAGAAACTGAATGGTCTTCAGTCTTTGGAAAAAGATGCAATGATGTTCAGAATTTAAACTTCTCTTAGCTAAAATGGCAGGTGCATGTTATAAGGACACTTGTACCAAGACATTTTGCATCAGTAAAGTTATGACGGCATAGAATATTAAATTAATCAGTGTCCCGTTCAAATCCATTTCGATTTATTGGTCCATTAAACTTTGGTCTCTTCTGGAATGCATGCAATAAGTTTGGAAGAAATGAGAAGATATCCATTTCCTGCTTTTCCCCCTTGGTCTCCTGTTTTCCTCTTTGTCTCATCTGCTGTATAAATTGATATCTGTATCTCTGGAAAGAATAATACAATCTTGTGACTTTCATAGATGGAAATCATGCTTTTTTGCTCGAATTGTGGAAATAATAAAGCTGTTAGTGGACACTTCCTGTCACACTATAGCATTGCTCTTGGAAGCTCCGACTATGAGCTGCATCCTAGGTTTGTCCAGTCCCAAGTCAAGGAGATCATTTTTGTGTTTATTTTTACCAGATGAGCCAAGTAAGAAGTGGCATAATTGATATTTCTTCTCCACTACCTGAGGAAAGAAATTCTCTCTGCTGATCTGGACTAAACATGACTTGGAAGTGGTTCAGTGGTTTAAGCGATGGGGCGAGTCAGTAGGGTCTGTTCTGTCTGTTCTCTCTGTAGATGGTACCTCCTCCTGGCACTGGGGTAGCATCCCTTCTGTAGCTCAGAACTCCTGGCCCCGACATGTCTCTTGTACTTTTTTCTCTTGTAAATGGTGTACTTCATATCAGGGGGACTCTGTGCTATAAATCAAACCTTTATGCCTATTTTGAATTAAGATTTACTATTTGGCCTTTTAAGAAGGCCCAAAGAAATATTTCCATGGAATTAGACTGGGATACTAGCAGCTCTCTTGCCAAAAGTCAAAAGACAAAATAGCCACCTGCATATTTTAATATTAAGTACCAATTCTGATGAGGTGGTACACATGTTTTAATAATTACTACATGTGTGATTTATTGGATTTAATCAGAGCCTTATTTGCAGCCTTATTCTTGGCCAGAAATAAATTGAGTAAATATTTAAGACCTGCATCAGCTCCAGTTCCTACCCTTATTGTTTTTAAAGATATCGGTGAAGACAAATTAGCCTTTGTTATGAATGCCCTTAATGATGTCATGGTGACATACAAAAAGATAATACATATTAATCCACTTTGTAGCTGTGTTCCTTTGTACTGCTGACATGTCAGCCTGATGCCTTATGCTATTTAAAATATGAAAAACTGGAGCTTGCCTCCAAAGTTGTTTATAGTTGGAAAAAAGGAGCAAATTAATAAATCGGTATGAAGCTGGGGACCCAAGGAACCATTCCAGCTATAAAATAACAGGTCTGGGGGCCTCTCCTTTTCCGGGTAGTTAAGAAGCAGTAATGAAAGGGGCCTCTCCAGGAGCCAGCTGGTTTTCAATCAGCCTGTCTGTGTTTCTGTGCCCACAAGCCACCTTTGACACCGGAGAACATCTGAGCATCCCCTAGCCCTGAGGGTGCCCACATCCACTCCAAACAGGTAGTGATGAGTAGGCTTCCTGCGAGATGGAAGCCGTCACCTTCGCACCATGATGACAGCTCAAGAAGATGTTGAGGCAGAAGTCCCATTCCCTTTCTCACCAAATCCCCCAAGAATGATGAGACAAAGGCTGTGTTTACTGCTCACACAACATTAAAAACACAATAACAGCAAAAACCATGGTTAATTTTCAGTGCAAATGATCCCACTCAACTCAATGGAAAAAAAAAAAGTACACATTGGGGTGATAGGGTCTATTTTCTGGCCTTATCCTCCTGAACATCATTAAATGCTGGGGTGAATCTAACAAGACAAGAAAAACCAAGTGGGCTTGGAAAGTCATACCACGGTGAAAGTTCTGCTAGGAAGGCTGGCAATGGAATCATCTTTGAAAATTATTTCAAAATATGCAGAATCCAAACTGTTCTTATGCTGACCATTCTTTTGGAATATTTTGTTGTCATTCAGTTGCTTAGTCGTGTCCGACTCTTGCGACTCCATGGACTGTAGCCTGCCAGGCTGCTCTGTCCATGGGGTTTCAGCAAATGAAATATAAATATAACTGAAATCACTGCAAAATTCCAAATGTTACAATTTGGGCTCCAACATGAGAAAGTAATTAAAGAAATTGCTTTGAAAACTCAGCTGACTTTCAAATGAGGACTGTTATGGACTAGTTAACGATCTAATAGATCATCTTTTTAAAAGCTGCCTTTACAGCCCATAAAGCATCATCGTTCAGTCTAAAAGGTGAACTGTAGACTTAGTTCTCCAGGGAGCTGTGCCCTGGGCTGGAAACAATCAGGGAAAAGCCCGATTTCGAGACTCTTCACTCTTTGACTTCTCCTCAGAGACTCTCAGAAATGGTACTAAGGAGGCTAGGATGACAGCAGTTTGAAGAGATGGGCGTGCTTGTGTGTGAGGCCCCTGGACAGAGGTGATTAATGTCTAGCGTGCAAACTCTGGAGCAAGCAGAGGGAAACAGTTTTGAGCAACCCCTTGTTGTCCATTCATTCACTGAGTGCAGCAGTGAAGGAGGGAAGGACCCTTCCCTCATGGAGCTTAGGTTCCAGTGGGGAGGCAGGTAGGCACGTGCTTTGGTCCAGTGGGCTGTGTGGCAGGTGGTGGCTCAGGGAATGAGGGGAATACAAGGAACACAGGAGCACAGAAGAAGCAGGAGGCCAGCGGGAGGCGCTGTGTGTGTACCGGGAGGGACACACAGCAAGTAACCTGGGGGAAGGGAGCCAGCCAGTGATGCAGCTATTTGGGGCCAAAGCTCATCATGGGGGTTGGAAGATGGGAAAGAGAGTTCTCAGCAGAGGGAAGAGCAAGTACGAACCTCCGATGTGCAGTCATCTTGGAAACGCTCCCGGCAGAGCAGAGATGAGACTGATGTAGCTGGAACCATTTCTGACCCCAAGGGTGATGGGGGTGAAATCTGTGGGCTGGGCCAAAGAAGGTCCCATGTACTCCGTTAGAAAGATTTTGACCATTCTGAAGGGCACGGCAGGGGTGAGTGGGATTTGAGAACTATAGTGATGCCACCTGGCAAATTTCAAAAGGATGGTTCGGGTGCCATCTGAAGAATAAACTGGAGGAGCAGGCAGATTGGGTAAGAGGTGTTGGCTGGGTTCCAGGCTGTGGTGTAGGGCGGAAGCCGCAGAGCTGAAGGTGAGAGGTGGTCCCACTTTGCAGGTGTGTTGGATGTGGGTGGACGAGAGGACGAGTCTGAGGGGTCTGGCTCAGAGCAGCTAGAAGGATGGAGTTACCATTCACATCTGCTTCCTCTGGCTGCTGTAACAAGGCCCCACAGAATGACTGTCCAGGTCTCCCTACCGGCTTCGGCTGGTTCACCCACAAGCTTTTTGCTTGTGGGTTTCTGCTTGTGTGGTTTCTGCTGCATCACCCAGTCTCTGCCTTCCTCTTCACACGGTCTTCTCCCCATGTGCCTGTGTTCAAATGTCCCTCTTCTTAAAAGGACACCAGTTATGTTGGATTAAGGGCCCATCTACTCCAGTATAACTTCACTTCAACTAAACCCATCTGCTATGAGCCCATCTCCAAGTACAGTCACATTCTGAAGCTGCAGGGGTTAGTACTTCAACACAGGAATTTGGGAGAGACATAATTTAAACCCTAGCACTTTTTCCATGTGAGAAAGACTCTGAGAGCATTTAACCCATAGCACTTTATCGATGTGAGAAAATCTCGGAAGTATTTAACCCATAGCACTCTATCAGTGTGCAAATGACTCAGGAGTAGCCGGTTTGGACCTAAGGCCTGCTTGTGTCCCAAGGGGAGATGTCAAGTACAAAGATGAGATATAAATCTGGAATTCAGAGGAGACGTTCAGACCAAATATAGAAATCCATCAGTTAAGCACACGTGTATTTAAAGCAAGGCTCTGGGTAATATTGCTTATAGAGGGACTATGTGGGGAAGAGGGAAGGGATGTGAGAACTAAACTCTGGGGCACACTTTTAGAAATAAGGGCAGGAGGAGGGATCAGAAAAAGAGTGTTCAGTAAGGAAGGAAGGAAACAGACCAGAGCACGTGACACCTGGAAGCAGGTGAAGGCTGTGGTCTAATGCAGAGGAGCGAAGGAGCAGATGCTTCTGCCCATGCTGAGAATTGGATTCAGCATCAGACTTGTGTACACAGTTTTCTTGGGGCTCTTAGGGTGAAAGGTTAAGGGAAGTGAGTTCGAGACAGAATGGGATGAGAGTAACTGGAGATGATTAACAGAAAAAAATATTCATGAAGTTTTGCTGTGAAGGGAAATAGAGAAATAAAAAAGTTGTCGTTGGGGTGTTTTTTTTTTTTTTTTTTTTACAATGATAGAAATTTGTTGAGCTCTTCATGCAAATGAAACCACCCTTTGGCAGAAAGCAAAGAAGAACTAAAGAGCCTCTTGATGAAAATGAGAGAGGAGAGTGAAAAGTTTGGCTTAAAACTCAGCATTAAGAAAACTAAGATCATGGCATCTGGTCCCATCACTTCATGGCAAATAGATGGGGAAACAATGGAAACAGTGAGAGACTATTTTTGGGGGGTCCAAAATCACTGCAGATGGTGATTGCAGCCATGAAATTAAAAGACACTTGCTCCTTGGAAGAAAAGCTATGACCAACCTAGACAGCATATTAAAAAGCAGAGACAATATTTTGCCAACAAAGGTCCATCTAGTCAAGGCTATGGTTTTTCCAGTAGTCACGTATGGATGTGAGAGTTGGACTGTAAAGAAAGCTGAGTGCCAAAGAATTGATGCTTTTGAGCTGTGGTGTTGGAGAAGACTCTTGAGAGTCCCTTGGACTGCAAGGAGATCCAACCAGTCCATCCTAAAGGAAATCAGTCCTGAATATTCATTGGAAGGACTGATGCTGAATCTGAAACTCCAATACTTTGGCCACCTGATGCAAAGAGTTGACTCATTGGAAAAGACCCTGATGCTGGGAAAGATTGAAGGCGGGAGGAGAAGGAGAAATGACAGAGGATGAGATGGTTGGATGGCATCACTGACGTGATGGACATGAGTGTGAGTAAACTCCGGGGGTTGGTGATGGACAGGGACGTTTGGCGTGCTGCAGTCCATGGAGTCGCAGAGTCGGACACGACTGATCTACTGAGCTGAGTTCTTCACATGGTTCCTCCACTGTCCCGTTCTCCTGATTTCTTAGCTCTTGCTCTTATTGGACGAGTCCCTCGCTCCTCTTTCACATCAAGCCTCTAGAACTTCCTCTTCTACCCTCATCCTCAGCTGCTGACCTCACCTCCTGCATCCTTGAGAAAAAGACAGCCCACCCTTGAACAGTATGGGCTTGGACTTTCCAGGTAGAGTTATATGCAGATTGTTTTCAATCTAAATACAGTGCTACAGGGTCTGTGGTTGATTTAATCCACTGATGTGGTGTGGAGGATACAGAGGAAAGAGCCAACTTTAGGACTTGAGCACCTGTGGATTTTGGTACCCATGGTGGGCCCTGGAACAAAAGTCCCAGGGAAACCAAAGGAGGGCAACCAGAGGAGAGTTTCCACATCCTTCTGACACATATCCAGGGAACTGCACATTCACCTTTGTTCCTCTTCCAATGAGTGATCTGTCCACCTCCTAGAGCAAGCCCTGAGGAATTGGATCTGCTGCTCTGTTGTCTACTTGTGAATATCATTGTATTTTGACTAAATCATCCACTTTTTCTCTCCCCTGTATCATTCCACTCATGTACAAACATGCTATAATTTCTCTCAGCTTAGAAAATCTCTTGACCTCCACACCCCCTCCAACTACCACTCTACTTCTTTCACCCCCCTTTACTGCAAACCTTTCAGCTATTGTCCACCTCCCTTGATGTCCAGAGTCTCTTCTTATGGCCCATCTGGGGTCATCAAGGTCAAGCTATTGCTCCCATCACTCTAAGGAAATAGTTCTCAAAGTTATCAATGCCCTTCTTGTTGCAAATTCCAGTGATCAATTTCCCATCGAATAAGTAGCATTTTATATGGGGCTTCCCAGGTAAAGAACTACCCTGCCAATACAGTAGCCATAACAGATGCAAGGTTGATCCCTGGGTTGGGAAGATCTCTTGGAGGAAGGCATGGCAACCCACTCCAGTATTCTTGCCTGGAGAATCCCATGGAGCCTGGCGGGCTACAGTCTATAGTGTCACAAACAGTTGGACATGACTGAAGTGACTTAGCACACTTGCATGCAGCATTTTATACAGTATCCTGTATTCCTGTCTGAGATATTTTCTTCATGTATATATAATCTCTATGTATATATAATCTTTCTTACAACTGTTCTGTGCTTGGCATACTCTTATTTGTGTTGTGATAAGCCAACGTGGTTGTGAAAGTAGACACACCTAACGGCTGTTAACTACAGGAAGTCACAGCAATCATTCACTTCCTTGGGGAGCTCCCCGTGTGGGTGGGGAGACCAAGGATGCAGATTCAGGTGACAGCTGCATCCTGAATGCTCCAGGCTGGTCGAGGTGCCTGAGATGGTCCACTGTGCTGATTTCAGGGAAGATTTCACAGAACAGGAGGAAAGCAGGTGAGCGTACTTTCGTGGAGTCACAGATCTGGTGAGGAGGGTGGTGTGAGGTTGATGTGCAGGTAGAAGAAATCGAAGAGGGAGGATGTTTAAGTGGTTTCCTCTGGACTGGAAGTTACCCTTGGCTAGCAGTAAGTGATAACACTGGAAACATCCTTTACTTAGAGTATTTCAGAAGGACTTAAGTTGCTGGCTAAAAAGTTGACTTCATTCTGTGTAGGGCAAGAGACAGGAACATCTCGAAGCAGGAAAAGCGACCCACCAAAGCAGACTTCGAGAGGAAGCCGCTCAGAAGCAGATGAAATCTGCGTCCCTGAAAAGGAAACTGAATGATGTTGATGGAAGCAGGAAGACTGTGTGTGGGAATGACTTCACTGGGATAAACTCGTTTCTGAACCTTTGTGCTTCTGATGGGGGAGAGGTTTCGGCATCACGGAGTTGTGTGGGAACGCTTCCGGCCTAGGTGGCGATGGTGAACGCAGTGCTTTATAAGCCCAGTCCTCTCTGGTGACAGGCAGGGAAGGCTTACTTCTGCATCAGAACAGTTATTACTACATCATTAAACAGCTTCCGTGACAGAGCTCACAGAACCTGAGTGGCAAGCCTGATCTGGGAGACAGGGTAGGCGGAGAGAAATATGATGCTCACGTGGGGGCTGGGAGGCCCTGGAAAATCCTAAAGGGCACGCACGCGGGGACCAGAGTATAAATGGCTGGAGAGGGGAGCCAGGGCTCTCTGGGTATTCCCTCTGCCAACAGACACACTAACTCTCTATTGCACACACATACACACAACATCACTCACACTGCATCACAAACACACATATACTGCGTCTCACACACACACACATATATGCTCTGCACCACATAAAAATGCTCTGCACCATACATCCATACACATCCTGCATCTCACAGAGCATCACACATACACACACTCCATCAGACACACACACAGCATCACACACATCACATAGAGTGCATCACACACACACACATGTGCTGCATCACACTTACATCACACACACATACTCCATCACACACATACACACACACACACCACATCATGCACACACTGTATCACACTTACACACACATATTATTTTAGATACACATATCTCTGGTAGTGTCATGTTCTTGAATAAATAAATGCATGAAATAGCTTAAATAATCAGAAAATAGCTAAATTTCTTGATCACTTTGTCATAAAAATTACATTTCCTCTTAAAATTAAAAGTCCTCTTAGGCGGTGAAAAACAAAATTTAAATGGAAGATAGAATAATAAAGTTGGAAAAGAAACATTTATTGGAATATTTACAGTTTCTATTTTAAAATGTTCTCTACAGGAGTCAGAAAGAGTTATCTTTAAATTAGCAAACTAAAACAATAACAATTACAAAACTTAGTTCTTAGTATGTGTCCTTTAAAACGAGAGCTTTCTTAAAATAATTTATAGCATTTTGGATATTACAATGTTTTCATGATGGTTTTGTGCATCAAAAAAAATTAATGTAACCAAAGAATTGTTTAAAATACATCTTAACAATCTTGACATCAATGTAAATGGGCACCACACAAAGTAAAACTGTGTTTCACAGTCAAGGATGCAGAAACCACTGGGGTTTTGTTTTGGGTTTCATCTGTCTGCTGTTACTGGTTTGCTATGCTATACCTCACCTCGTAGAGATCTTGCAGGGAAAGAAAGTGCTCTTAAGAATTAGGGGAAAAAAAAAAAAAAAAAAAGCAAAACCCCGCAATCCAAACTTTAAATTAATGCCAGAACATTAGCCATATTCCTTTGCATTCAACGTACACAGGCACCTATTTATAAACCCCGGAGCGGGTGTAAGTGGTGCCCTCAGCTGTCACGAGGCAGATGCGTGGATGGTCCTCGTCCATCTCCTGGAGATGGACGCGCCTCCATCAGCCCCACCAGAAAGCCGCCTCCAGACCAGCGGAGTCACGGCTGCTCCCGCTCGAGTCCTGGAATTCCTCCCGGTCCCCAGCGGGCCGGCCTCCCCCGCGCAACAGCTGTAACACATTTATTTCTTTGGAGCGGCGGAGCCGGGCTGAATAGACTACTGTTCAAAAGTGTTTCGACTTGTCTCTCCTCGGGAAGGCTGGCCCCAGAGAAGCCGGCCCAAACGCTGATGCCTTTGAGCTTGCAGGGCTGTGGCCGCCGAGGGGTCAGATTTCAGGAGGTCAGCTCCAGCCTGGAGATGCGGCGCAGAGGCACACACACTAGAGCGTGGGGGAGGCCCAGGGCTGAGGTCCGCCGCTTCCTCATCTTGTTCTCTGGAACCGTTTTGGACTTGAAGCCTCTGCCACAGAGCCAACTCGCGTGGTCTGGACTCTCTGGACCACTCTGCCCCTCTCTATCTTCCTCTCTCCCTCTCCACCTCCTAGGATCTAAAGGGCTCTCCCCAGAGTCAAAGCAGCACAAACAAACGGTCTCCTTTTTCTTTCTGAGAGTTAGAATGATGGCT
Source organism: Dama dama (assembly GCF_033118175.1). NCBI lineage: Eukaryota > Metazoa > Chordata > Mammalia > Artiodactyla > Cervidae > Dama > Dama dama. The sequence continues at coordinate 15,476,596 of NC_083691.1, read as the reverse complement.
TTCCTGGGTCTCAGATTATTTCCAGCCCTCCCACTGCAGGGGAAGCCAGATGCTAGATCGCAGAGGTTGCCCAGAACAGCCCCCAGGTTAGCAACATTGCAGGGATCCCTGCTGGAAAGTCCGGCCGCCCCAGGAGGCAGCTGCAGACGCCGGCAAACAGCAGCCCCACCCCGTGATGGCACTGCAGTCCTTACGTTTCTGCCACCCACCTCTTAGAAGTTTTGGGCACTGTGAAGTGAAAGGAGGCCGGTGACAAAATTGTACGAAAATAGTAAGTTTTTCTTTGGTTGGTTTATTTGTCAATAAGTAGGCCATTCAATTGTATTTCTGGAAAGAAGTGGGGGAAAAGAATAAAGACAGAAATACACTAAAGTGTCAGCAGTGATTTTCTGGGTAATGAATACTGTATTTGTATACATATATGTATATACTTCCCTGATGGCTTAGACAGTAAAGAATCTGCCTGCGAAACAGGAGACCTGGGTTCAATCCCTGGGTCGGGAAGATCCCCTGGAGAAGGATGTGGCTACCCACTCCAGTATTCTTGCCTGGGGAATTCCGTGGACAGACGAGCCTCAGGCTACAGTCCACGGAATCACAGAGTCAGACACAGCTGAGCAATTAAAACATACACACACACACATATGTGTATATTTTCCCTACGTTTTCAGTAAAGTATATATGCTACTTTTTTAATGGAAATATATAAGACTTACTAATGTTGGCTTTTGATTCTGGACCTGTGGGAAGAAAAAGGTGGAAAAATTGCCCCCCCCCCCTCCTTTAAGCAGAAGATTTGCCTTGGAGCTTAAGAGACCCTTCAAACCAGGAATTAGGGCTGATAACCCAGCGGCTGGTGGAGGACCTGCACTTTTGTTTCCAGGTAAGCTCCTCCATTAAAATCACAATGTCTTCTTCCTGGGAAAGCAAGACCCTAAGGTCCCGGACTGAATAACAAATGCAGAGCACACCTCCCCCACTTCCACTAAAAAGTCGTGAAAAAGAAGAAAGTCTTGCCAGCAAATGCCAATTAACATACGTTAACATCATAAACGGACATTAAAATGCTCTAAACCCTTATCATTGAACGAATTATCTGAATGAATTGATGAAGGCTTTCTTTCTTCCCTGACATCTTTTCTCTCTTTCCTCCCTACATCTGGAAAATCTCAGTGGAGCCTAAAGCAAATGAAGGAATGATTTACCACTGCAACTGAGTATATGTGAGAGTCTACAAGTCTAGAAAGATATACATTCTGTGATAAGACACTTATTAGTTCAATGTGTTACTTCAAGCTGTTGCTTCATTTGAGGTATTTGTAAGGATCAATATGGAAAATTTTCTTTTAAGCGAAATGTTTTTTATTCCAGAGAGTCAAATTTAGCTGATTACATACATTTTTAATATATTAAGTATTGCATATAGAAATACACACATCTAATTTAATATATGCTATATATAAATACATATATATTTATCTTATGATGTATATTCTTGATACGTTATTTCAAGGTGGTGCAGTGGTAAAGAATCTGCCTGCCAATGTAGCAGTCAAGGATTCGATCCCTGGGTCGGGAAGATCCCCTGTAGAAGGGAATGGTAACCTGCTCCAGTATTCTTGCATGAAGAGTCCCATGGACAGAGGAGCCTGGAGGGCTATAGTTCATGAGGTCTCAAAGAGTTGGCCACGACTAAACATGTACACACAAACACACACATACTTATCAAGAAAAGCTGTCATGGTTTAACAGGCTTTTTTACCTTTAACTTGAGGTTATAGTCAGAGTTATTACCCATACCCTAAGAAGGGCATTTCAGTTTAAAAAATAAAATTCATTACAGAAAAAGTTGACAGCTTTGTTTTCATAAATTGAGAGCCGTAAGCACAAACTGTGATCATCATCTAGCTTTGAATAGAAATCAATTATAGTATTGATAAATTCGATGGCCAAGATCTCTAAATTTATTTCAACTTCCTTGCATGGTATTTTAAAAGTCATCCCTGGAAAATGACTGAATGACACTTCCTTGGGCAAGGTGAGAGCCGCATTTGAAAATCCAAGGAAAAACAAAACAAAGCAAGAATATGTTTTCTCAGCTTCACTCACTTGTTGGCCACATCTTTTGAAATCACCTGCAGGAGAGATTCCTGCATCATTTACTTTGATAAGAGCTGTTTTCTCATCAAGATGGCAAAGTTTATTCATAGAGTAAAGGCTGCTCAGTGAGCAGGAAAGGGGATTTACTTAGACGGCTTTGCTAAGGAGCTCCATTTTCTTTTACTGTTTCTGTTTGTCTGCTTGTTAATTTTAAATTATATAGAACATCTCTTTGCATCTGACATTTATCTAACTCTGAGTAGCTTTCACACTTCCTGGACCTTCCCCTTGTATCTTTCAGCTTCTGCCTCAGAGGTTTCTCCCACCCTGAGTGTGGTTTGATCCCAGTAAGCACAGTCACATTGAGCCATACAGTAGAACCTTGATTCAAAAACAGAGCCATGCTCATCACAACAAAAATAGGAGCACGTTTGGATTTCTGGGTTAATCCTCCTTTATGAAGAATTGATGCTTTTGAACTGTGGAGTTGGAGAAGACTCTTGAGAGTCCCTTGGACTGCTAGGAAATCAAACCAGTCCATCCTAAAGGAAATCAGTCCTGAATAGTCATTGGAAGGACTGATGCTGAAGCTGAAGCTCCAGTACTTAGGCCACCTGCTGTGAAGAGCAGACTCATTGGAAAAGACCCTGATGCTGGGAAAGATCGAAGGCGGGGGGAGAAGGGGATGGCAGAGGGTAAGATGGCTGGATGGCATCATTGACTCAATGATCATGAGTTTGAGCAAACTGTGGGAGATGGTGATGGACAGGGAAGCCTTCTGGGCTGCAGTCCACGGGATCACAAAGAGTCGGACTTGACTGAGCGACTGAACAGCAACAATGCTGTGGTCAGGGGATCTCGTAGATTCTTAGGTTTGAAAAGCAACCTACAAATGTTCCCCTTTTTGGTCTCAGGTGGCCTTGGCTTGCAACGGCTCGGACCGGGGCTTGGGTTCCCAGCCGGAGACTGAGCTGGGTTGTGGAGATAGGAGTAGCAGATCCTAGCCGTTAGACCAGTGGCCAGTGACAAAGGTCCTGGCCCTTCGACCTTGCAGAAAAGATATTCCCATAAAGACAGAAGGTAGTGAAACAAATGAAGTATTTTTTAAGAGGAAAAAGAGTATGATACATGTGGATTGACACAGGGGCAGACTCAGAGAGAGTGTCACTGAGACTCACCGTTGTGGCGGTTTGAATTACTTTTATGGGATATTTCTTTTTTGGGGGGGATATTTCTTCCAATTTTCCTTTGGTCAATCATTCTGATTTGCCTGGTTCACAGTCCAGATTTGGTACATATCAGGGTCCTCCCATGTGTGCTTCTGTATCTCTCAGCCAAGATGGATCCTACCGAAAAGGCATCTGGGGAGAACATACTTTGACATAACTCCCCTTTGTCATCCTAGGAGCCTTTTCTGCGCATGTGTGGTTGGTGAGGTCTCCTGAGTTTGGAACAAGAAATATGTGGTCTGTGCAAGGTCCAGCCTCCTCCCTTAATTGTCCTGCCATTCTTGTCTTGGAGTTTCGGTCAGTAGAGAATAAATCTCTGATGGCTTTAGCTTGGGTGGGTGGCTGGGGCATCTGCCTCCTGCCTCATCTTTTTCCTGCAGAAACTGAGACCCAGGTTGGTGAAGAGAATAACCAATGGCACCAGGACAGATCAAAATGGCCCAGACTTCAGCCCTGCTGCCATCTGGCTGCCTCTTGCAAACAGATTCCTTGGACTAAAACATGTCTTCGAAGCAGGTCTGTTTTTCATTAGCAGGCCGTGGCAACAACTCTTACTGGGGACCCTGCTTTTAAAACTGCTCCAGCTCTGTGGACTCAGGTCTTAAAGCCTCAGGCCTCTGCTCAGTCTCCAACCTTTGCTCTACCCAATATAAACTTTATTATGTGGTGTAGAAAAAACACTAGCCCTGATAAAAGCTTTCTTTCAGTTTAAGTCAAAAAGATGTGGGATAAGAAAGTGAGAATTGGAAATGTGGAAGCAGACACTTCAGGATCTTGGGAAAGTCACAGCTGCAGGCCTGAGGGTCCCCAGGAACAGGAGGATGAAAGGCTTTGGGGAGGAGGGTAAAGGTAGATGAGATTGTATACAGTGTCCAGAATAGATGCACTGTCTGGGCAGATTCCATTGGAACTAGCTGGTGTAGAAAAGTTAGTAATGATTTCTGACTTAGGAAAAACAAGATGAATGATATAAACTAACTTAAGTGGTCATATAAAGTTGTTATAATCAAGGAAGAAAAAGACAGATTTCTGACTCAGAAGAAACTTTAAAAATTGTATTGTTTACCTAATTGATCAAGGTTCTCTTTCTTGCCTTCTTTATGGGTCCAGTGGAGACTATGTCTATAAAAGCATTCAATTCTGCTCTATAAGCAATAAATTCTAGTGTTGTTATCATCGGTATTACCGTTACTATAAATTTAAATCACTGTGAACAGTGACTGCAGCCATGAAATTAAAAGACGCTTGCATCTTGTCATAGCTTTTCTAAGCTATGACAAAGCTAGAAAGCATATTAAAAAGCAGAGATATCACTCTGCCAATGCGGGCCCCTATAGTCAAAGCTACGGTTTTTCCAGTAGTCCTGTATGGATGTGAGAGTTGGACCATAAAGAAAGCTGAGTGCCAAAGAATTGATGCTTTTGAACTGCGGTATTGGAGAAGACTCTCGAGAGTCCCTTGGACTGCAAGGAGATCCAACCAGTCCATCCTAAAGGAGATCAGTCCTGAATATTCACTTGAAGGACTGATGCTGAGGGTGAAGCTCCAATATTTTGGCCACTTGATGCAAAGAACCGACTCATAGGAAAAGACCCTGATGCTGGGAAAGATTGAGGGCAGGAGGAAAAGGGGGCTTCAGAGGATGAGATGGTTGAATGGCCTCACCGACTCAATGGACATTGTATGAGAAAACTCCGGGAGATAGTAAAGGACAGGGAAGCCTGGAGTACTGCAGTCCATGGGGTCACAAAGAGCTGAACATGACGGAGAGACTGAACAGCAACAACATGAATTAAAATGGAATTACAAGGGCTCCTACGGGCCGGGGGAGATGGCTTATTTCAGTGTATCCTGAAACTTGCTTGGAGGTGGGAAAATGGTATGGTTTAGTAGAACAGGTCACAGGACAGTGCAAAATAATGCCTTTTGTCTTTGGGGAGAGATTAAGGCTCCAGCACAAAGTAAATGGGCTAAACCCTAAAGTCAGAAATACAGGAGCTGACTTAACAGGGACAGGGGATCAGTCACCAGTGACAGGTCCATGTGACTGTGATCTATCTGGGGGGAAAAATGAGTTAAATTTCAGCCACAGAAAGTTTCAGTTATGACAAAAACCCTTTCATGTGTTTTTGTAAAGCTAGCCTGTTTCAATGAGTATAAATCAAATGTTTATGGGTGGAAGGAGAAATAGGCAGTGTGTGTTCATGGATCAGAGTGAGTTCCCTGACTGCTGAGAAAGAGACTCTTTCTCTGGTTTAGAAACCAATATCTTCTTTAAGACATTAGCTTAGCGGCAGAGTTAGAACTTCTGGGACAGAGGAAAGAAGAAATCTAGAAGAATCCCTCAGCACTGTGGGCTGATGAGGGCGAGGTAGGAGGTCGCTGTGATGAGGACCCAGGTCAGACTGAGACGCGTCTTCTTTTCTAGAAGTCGAAGCAGCCTGGAGCCTACTCGCTCATTCATGTCTGACTTTGCGACCCCAGAGACTGTAACTCGCCAGGCTCCTCTGTCCATTAGATTCTCCATACAAGAATACTGGAGTGGGTTGCCATTCCCTTCTCCGGGGGATCTTCCCTGCCCAGGGATTGAACCCGTGTCTCCTACATTGCAGATGCATTCTTCACTGCCTGAGCTACCAGGGAAGTCCATCACAATGTATAACCCAGACACCTCGAGACGGTTTCGGTACAGCAAAGACTCTAAAGGGCAGACTCAGAACTCTCCCATTTAGAAACTCAGCTGTTAAATTACCCAAAGATATTTTGTAAGTCTTGCTCTGACTGGTGCACAATATGTTTTCAAGAAAACGCTGTAGTTCTTATGAGAGGTCGTTGGCTCATTTTAACGCATACCCTCAAGAGATACACACACAAACGATTAGGCTCCGCATTCTTCCTTCAACAAATATTTGCATGCCTTCAGTGTGTATGTGAAATGATTTTCCTCTTCCAAGTCATGCACTCCTAGAGTGAGTCTCGTGTGGGGACTGGGGGCAGGCTTCCCACCTAGCATGTGGGGTCCTCTGCAGCAGGAGAGTGGGGTCCTCTGCAGCAGGCATTCACTGGGGTCTTGACAAACACACTGGCATAGTTAAAATGGGGCCTGGGCACAGTGTACAGAAAATGCAGAGCGATGCCTCCAGCTCCTGGCAACACTGGCCACTTCTGGGAGGTCCCCTGTTTGTACTTTTTGGCAACCAGTGGGGCATCACATGGTATTTCCCTGTGAACCTGAACTACGCAGCCCTGACTTGCCCAATAATCCTGCCTCTTGAGTCAGGAACTGAATCTGTGGTCTGTTTATTGCTTCCTCTCTTATCACTTTGGACAGCTGAGAATTCACAGGGACAGAGGATGAGGGCTGGGGCTGCGGGGAAATGCAAGGATGGGTGGCGGAGACAGGAAGGGGCTGATATACAGGCCTGGATCTCAGGACGCTCACGATCTAACACAAGACAAGATGGTGACATGGACACCAATTAAACGGCAATAAAGATCTGTGCATATCACCAAGTGTTAATCGACTGGGCTTTAGTTAAAGAAAAAGCCCAGAAAGGAAGCTGGCACTTAGGGTGTGTCCGCTGCTCACTTCACACATCTCCTTTAAACCTCACAAGACAGCCTTGGAGACACAGGCTGTTGCATTATTTTTAACAGAGGCCAGAGGCCGAGTGCAGTCTCTCTCCTCTGTCTCTGCCTCTCCCTTGCTCTTCTCCTTCCCTTCCTGTAAGCACGAGGAGGGAGCGAATGACAAAAGTGGGTCCAGACCTTTGTTAGTCTGACTTCCAAGCCTAAATTTCTTCCCATCGCCCTGTGTCACATATGTATCTAAGGAGCCTCTTCCTGAGGTCATGAGGTGACTGCTCGGGTCTGGGGGAAACTTAAAGATGCAGGATGAACGATCCTAATCATGGGGGATCCAGAAGCACTGCCAAGACCATCCTGGGTCCCTGAAAGCAGAATTTCTTCCCATGGGCCTATAGCGTTTGCTCAGTGAATGATCAGAGAGCAGGAATGAAGGATTCAGCAGTCACCTCTCACAGTTGCCTAGAAGGTGACATGCTAGCTCTGTGTCACTCCAAGTTCAGGCCATGTATGGTCCATCCGTCACTGGGGCAACGTCGTCCAGATGCAGCTCAAAGGCCCACACAGGACCTTCTGGATCGGACTCACACTGGGAAGGTCCAGGAATGATGCCTGTGGTAAGCTTCCCAAGTCCACCAACAGGTGAGTGGGGGCAGTCTTGGTTGATGGGCAGCCTGGTCTCGGCCACAGCTCACATGCACTCACTGGATGAATGGTCACCTTTAGTCTTCACGACCACTTTATGACGGAGCTCTGGTTTTATCTCCACTTTACAGATGGACACAACAGTTTGGACAAGGCCACCCGATGTGCCGACTGTAACCGAGGTTCAGGGTCAGGCGTGTGGCTCATAGTCGTCACCCTAGACTCCCTCCCAAGTGAGGGTTAAAACAGAGAATATCAGCCACAGAATAAATTAACAGTTCCCTTAGTTATATTAAAACTCCCCAGTGTACTTTTCCTTCTGCTCATCTCATCTCTAGTTATAGAATTCCACAGACCAGTCAGGTTATCTTATCCACTTGGGAACCCCACATGAAGACATTGGTGGGTCTTGGGGGCTGCAGCAGCAGCAATGAGCAAGGCACATTCCTCTGTAGATAAGGCTCAGCCATCTAACTTAGAAAAAGGAAGGAAAAAAAGCAGAAAAGCTTGACTTCTGCAGACACTTGGTTTGAACTGAAAATGACTCCCAATAAAATCAAGCTCTTGAAATCTATTATTCCCTGGGGAGAGAGAAACTGGCATTTTGCATTGGTTTGTAGAAAAAAAAAAAGAAAGGTATTAAATAAGATTAATTGGAAAATGATGAAAATCACCTATTTTTAATGTTTTGCCATGGCTTATGAGTCCATGATGGTCTGTGCTAGAGAAATAAGAGGAAATTCAGGTTCTCATTCATTCAGTGAATAGGTATTGAAGTTCTGCTTCTGACAATTTTCAATGCTACAGATCCAGGTTTCAAAACAAGTCAGAAGTTAAAGAAATGTACATGACCAGCTTTGCAAGCAAAAGCTCCGGGATGTAAAACTGTGCTCCATTATTTTTATAGTTAGATCAGGGAAATCTTCACAGATGAAATAGAACCCTTGTAACTGGAATGCTGATAAACCCAACACTGGGGTGGGTCATTGAACTGGGTAGAGTCTTCCCTAATTATAGAACATTTACATGTTAAGAATATAAGAAAGCAATAAAACCAATACAATTCAAATTAGCAAGCCTAATCAAAGGGGACGTTTTGCTGTAATAAAACTTCCAAAGCGGGGTTTCAAAAAGTAAAATTAATATGCTTGAAAGCTCATTGGCTGTCCTCTTTATTCTTTACTTTTTGGTGTAATGGGATCTATTAAGCCTTACCCAAATTCACACAACTGCCGAGTTTCTTGTGAAGTATGTAAATTAAGAGATCCAGTTTTGGTAAGATCTGAGGCTAACGCAATTTGGGGGCAGGGCTTGTTTAAGGAAATGGATCCAACATTATGAATACAAGTAGAAAGCCATTGCCCCGGGAATGGCAGCTCAGATCTGGCAGCTTCCCCATAAACTCATCTCCTTAGGAAGTAGGATCACCGTGCCTGGCACGTAATAGGTGCTCACTACGCATCAGTGTCTGCGGACTTGCCCTTGAAAGCAAGCACGCCCTTCACTACAGTGACACCCGAGGAGGTGGAATTTGTCCTGCGCGCTCTCCTTCCCAGGATCCCCCACAGAGCAGGTAGTTGTTGCCCCAGAGTTCTTGTGAGTAGAATAGTGTAACAGTTTGAGCAAAATGACCTAGTAGCTCAGAGTGGTCAACACAGTCTAAAAATCTGCCCATGTTCTCCAGAAATAAGCAATCTGTCCAGTGCCAGAGATTGAGCTGGTATGGCATGTAGACACAGTCCGTCTTGGAAATAGGCATCCTTGATGTCTTCATCTGTTTTTCCTAGTGCTGTGACCTTGACTGTCATCAGATATATGCGGCGGGATTTATTTTAAGATCTGTAAACCAGAAGGTGCCAAGACTTGGTATTCGTGTTGACATCCGCTCGGGATGGGCATGTGTCTGAGAGATGTAGCCCCGGGGCCCTGTTTTAATTTTAATTGTACTGCTTTGGGTATAAATAAAATACGGATTTGCACGTTTTCTCCAATTACTTATTGCCATCAGTAAGCAGTCAATAGAAGCTAAAGCATACTACCACGGTTACATCTTTCCTATTAAAATAGAATCAAATATTTAAATAAAAAACAAATTGCTACACCCTTTAAGCCGTGTCTGAGAAACCTACACAGCCCCTCAGTAATAAGCTATGCAAACACCTACATCCCAGTCAATATTCTAGATACACAGATCAGCCTTATCTCCCCGTGCCCAGCCAGGTCTTCAACAAACAAGGCAGCAAGTCGCCACCGTAGGTGGCCCCGGGGGACACACGAGGAAAGGGTGCTTTTCTGTGTCAGATTTCACCCAAAGAAACGCCCTTCAATGCCACCCTTACAAGTTCACAGACAAGGTACATTTTTTCCAAGGTTCTCTCTTTAAGTATTCTAGTCACAGACTGTGTAAAAGGAGGACTTTCCCTGGTTGACAGTTAGCACGCAGAAGTACGAAATGCTGGAGGTTTAGCCAGTGCCAGGAGGAGCTGCTGGAATCTAGAAGGATAGTAAATATTGCAGACTGATGGTTCTGCACCCGGAAAGGCAAACCGTACTGCCTGGGGTGCCACTGATGTAGAAAGCCACCGCACCGCAGACAGGCGCTGAAGTGGCTTAAAATTAAGACAAAACACTGGTAGGAGAGAAGAAAACAAAGGAAAGGAATGTAAAAGAAAAAACAGAAAAAAGGAAGCTCTAAAACAAGCCACCAAGAGAAAATTAGGGGAAAAAATCAACTATAAAAGGTATTAAACAGGTCTTATCTGGCAATGATGGTAAAATGCAAGAATTCAGAATTTGGTAATTTTTAATAATTGTTTCAGCTCTGAACTCTGTGCTAGGCAGCAGTAGGATGTTCTTGGAATCAAGTAGTCCATTATACCAGGGCCCGGCATCTATTTTCCTTGGGAGGTAATGGGAGAGCTTTGGGGGTGCGATTGCTTGCTTGTTTGTTTGTTTTTGGAAAGACATGAGAGAGGAAAGGAGAATGTTGATAGGATTTAATTTAATGGACCTGGGCCTATTAATGCATTTCAATTTTTTTCCTTTGCAATTATTTAAAGATAAAAAAAAATCAAAGAGATTTCCACACTCTTTCCCACTGATACTCTGAAAGATTAAATCATGTTTCTCAGAGAGATGAATACATCCAGTTCTACACTGGGAAGAATAAAAGATCCATTTTTGCCTGAAAAATAATGAAACAATTTTATAAAGTATTGAGGTGTCCAATATTGAATGAATATTTACGGCAATCATTGTTTGTATTGCATCTGTAAGCACATATAAAGCATTTATACCCTGGTCCGCTTATGTCCAACATAATCTATGTAATAAATGTGATTTATGGCAGGCAGGCAGGCAGTTATCTACCTGGGTGTGACCACAATTATGCTTGGAAATGTGGCTGCCGGGCCACAGACTTCTGATAATGAACTGCATAAAATAAGGATTAACTCATTGTTCACTGCTTTATCTCAAACCAGACAGGCTGCAGAAGCATTTACATTTCAAAACAGGGATTTACTCAAAATATTCAGATAAGCTCGAGAACACCTGCTTTTCTAGCCTTTGCAAATAATATCTGTGAGTTTTCCCTAGAAGGCAGTCCAGACCTATCTTATCACCCAGTGAATAATGAGCCTGTCTATAGAGGAAAGAGTGAGCTGCAGTGAGGGCAGAGGGTGTTGAGGGGAAAAACACACAGAGAAATCCAGAGATGATGCTGTTGTGACTTACTGGAGCCTTAGAGTTCTAATTCTCACTGGGTCATGGAATGTTTTATCACTTCCCTGGTGGCTTTCCCCAGTGGCGCTGTGGTTCTGCTAATGCAGGAGACGAGGGTTTGCTCCCAGGTCATGAAGATCCCTTGGAGAAGGAAGTGAAAACCCACTCCAGTATTCTTGCCTGGAGCATCCCATGGACAGAGGAGCCTGGCGGGCTACAAGTCCACGGGATCCCAAAGGGTCAGACACGGCTTAGAGACCTGATAACAAGAACAGAAACCCTGTGTGTTAGCGGATTGACTTCTACACATTTCCAGAGGCTGTGCGTGTGGCAGAGGTGAAGGGAGAGCAAAGTCTGGCGGCTGCCGTAAGCTCATTCACCCTCTCGTTGCCTCCTTCCTGTCCTGTCACCTGCCCCCAGGTGAGCTGGGGCCAAATATGCTGCTGCTGCTGTTGAGCTGGCCAGGCTTCCCCCACCACACCTGTCCGCTCCAGCCGGATCCTTCCTCCTCTCCTGTCCCTCATTCCCATCGCCTAAACATCTTTCTAAAAGAGCTTGGACTTTCCGTACAGGATTGAATTTGAACCTCAGCTTGAACCTGAGAATTTCACTCCCCGTAATCAGATTAACCAGGACCTTGCTTTCTTTGCTTGTAAAGTTAAGCAGTGGAGGCTTCCCGCCAAAGCTGCTGTGATGATGAAATAAGTGAAAACTTAGGGTGTGATGGGCTGGTTGATGTTTAGTTGCTAAGTTGTGTGTGACTCTTTCGACCCCATGGACTGTAGCCCTCCAGGCTCCTCCGTTCATGGGATTTCCCAGGCAAGAATACTGGAGTGGGTTGCCATTTCCTACTTGAAGGGATCTTCCCAACCCAGGGATCGAACCTGAGTGTCCTGAATTGGTGGATAGATTCTTTACCACTGAGCCACTGGGGAGACCTTGAGGGCGGTGGGTTGGTTCCACGCTGCCCATGGAAGGAAGCCTGAATGTCATCTCCTGTAATGGCTGTGCAGGAGCAGAACAGACCACAGACCCAGTCAGAGTCTGGAGCAGGAGAAAACTGAACTCTCGGACAGGTCAGAAGACTCCAGGAAGGGTGTGCTTGGGAGTGAGATCACTGGAGACCTCATACTGCTTCGTACCAAGGAATTGTCTAGCTAAAGTTGCCTGGATTTCAAAGAAACCCCACTGCTGTGCGCCTACCGAGAACTTCTCAAATCAATCTGCTGAGACTCAGCGTTCAGACAAGTGCCTTTTTCCCTATCGGCTTTCCAGAACAGCCCACTCAGGGCTTTCAGAGAAGGCTAATCAGAACTCGGAGCTAGGCCCGGCTGCATTAGAACCCCTGGAAAGCGCTGCGTGTCTCCCTGGGGGTTTCTTTGCCAGCAAATGTTTTGTCTGGATTCTGCCAGCCTCCTCTTGGTTAGTCCCTTCAAGCTGTAAACGCTGGTATAATCTGATTTGAAACCACTGTCAAAGCCAGGCTTGGAGAGACCAGGAGAGGAAATGTCATTAAGAAAGTGCAGAGGCCGGGGAAGGTGAGGGTGAGGGGCTGGGAGGGCAGCCCCAGGCGCTGTTTCTGAACCTTTGTTTCCATCTGGTTACTGAGCCCCCTTCCCCCTTGAGGGAGGCCCGTGCTATGCTGGGACCCCCTTAGATGCCAATATGAGTCCCTTAGATACGTCTCATGCCTGTTTGATGGAGGAAATTGTTGGAGACACAAGAGACATTTAAAATGATTCACACTTCTAGAGAGACAGTGTTCTTTGGGGCAGGCGGTCTCCTGGCCCTGCAGCACTGGGGTCCCTGTCTGCCCCCTTCTGTCTTCTTCTGGGGTCTTTTTCAGTTGCCCGAGGTCTTAGCATTTGAATGTGTCTTATGACCCTGGAGACATGAGTGGCATTCTCTCGTTCTCTGAGCTGCTGTGGCAAGTTAGTCGGGCCCACGTGGGCGCAGGGTACACGTTTAATTCCCTATCACGCTGTTGAAGTGTGCCACACACCCTCGAGGCAAGGAGAGGTGAGTAAATCAGAGACTGCTTTTGAAGCCCATGAACATTGCCCAGCTCCTTCCTCCACAAAGCGGACAAAGCTGCGAGTTGCAGGGAGTGTGAGGTCTATGCCGCGAGGAGGCAGGAATGTTTCAAACTGAGGCAAGTCCCGCCAGGCTGGGTATGGGTGTGATGGATCCAGACAAGGTCACAGAGAAGAGGCCTCAGAGGTGCGCTTATGGTGGTGGGAGATTCTGATGAGCAAATGGCAGTTGTAAGTGCGAATGTTCAAAGGAAGCCAAGACAGAAACAGATTAAGGGCAGAAGAAAGTGTTTGGGGAACAGAAGCCCTGGTAAGTTGAATGTCCTATGTATTAGCCATTTCCTTTTTTTTTTTTTTTTTGCACCTAGGAATAGTCTTTTTAAAGAATATTTGCAATTTGCAAAATTGAATGTATCATTCTTATTGAGTTATAGAGTTTGATAAATTTCACACTCATACAGATCATCCACGTTACTTCTAAATATTAGCATTCAACACCATCCCATTTTGAATGGTACACACATACACACAAACAGCAAATAAACACCCCAGCTCTGTCTTCTTCTGGACCACAAGCTTCAAACGTGATGCCTTATCGAAGGGCAGAGGCGTTGAGTGGCAGAACTTAATTTAAACAGTGATAAGAAGCACAGGATTAGTATGACCTTTTGTACTGAAAGGAGAAAGGAAAATATTATCCTGCTTTTCTATTAAAACTTGATGGGTTATAGCATCCAGAGGGCAAGGTTATGTCTGTTCCCCACTCCTGACCGTGTTTATAACACAGGGGACAAGGATCAGAGGTGGCGGTCAGAAGGTCAGCATTATGAGAAGAGACTGAGATTCCTCACACTGGTTTCTTACGTGCCAGGCTCAGTGCCAAGTTCCCTTTGTATAAAACCCCTTCGTGCTCAAATAACTCCTGGCAGCTACCTACTACTGTTACACCGATGCTAGGGACAAAAAGGAGATCTCGGGTTGAGTAATGTCTTACTGTTGAGGCTTTCTAGGTGGCTCAGTGCTAAAGAACCTGTCTGCCAACATAGGAGATGCAAAAGATGCGGGTTTGACTCCAGGGTTGAGAAGATCCCCTGGAGAAGGAAATGGCAACCCACTCCAGTATTCTTGCCTGGAAAGTCCCATGGATAGAGGAGCCTGGTGGTACAGTTCCTGGGGTCACAGAGAGTCGGACATGATTCAGTGATTGAGCACACACACATGTCTTGCTGCTGGGGAACGCGGTAGGTCTAGAAATGCTTGATCTCTGGCACTGTTTCCAGAAACCACCCTCTGCACACTGTGTCATGTTCCCTCACCTGGCACTGCTGTCCTGCAGCTCCCTAACAAAGCACCACAAGCTGGGTGGCTTCAGACCACAGGGATTTATTCTCCAACAGCTCTAGAGGCCAGGTCTAAAGTTAAGTTCCTGACGGGGCCATGCTGCCTCTGAAGCCTGCAGGAGATAATCCCTCCTTGCCTCTTTCAGCTCCAGGTGGTTTTTCGACAATCCTTGCCCTCTTTGGTTTACAGCCGTCCGGCTCTGATGTCCGCTGGCCTCTCCACGTGGCACTCCCTCTGTGTCTCTGACTTCCCTGGGTCATCTTCTCGAGAGGACACTAGTCACGTGGGATGAGGGGATACCCTTGTGCACCCTCCTCCAATAGGATATGCCCTTTCTGCACCAACCCAGTTTTCAAATAAGGTCATGATCTAAGATACTGGAGGTTTGGACTTCCGCATACCACTTTTTGGAGGATACGACTCACTCCATAGGAATAAGGGCTACTTGTCTGTGACTTGTATTCAGATCCACAGAGCTGATACAGTCTGAGGAAAACAGATACACACACAGGTAAATTAAATCAATTTTCTGGATGAATAATTTCACACAGAGGAAAACTCAGATATACAGAGTCTCATTCGCATTCAGTACTGGGTAAAAATAACAGGTGCAAAGTAAATTTTTATTTGCTTTAAATTGATTGAAAGTGAGCTTGACACCAAGAGGGCCATTGTCACCTTTTCCCAGTTCTATGTGGTCCTCCATTCATCTGTCTTTCTCTCTCTGCTCTGTCACCATTTTCAAGTGAAGTGAAGGTTGCTCAGCCATGTCCGACTCTTTGCAACCCCATGAACTGTACAGTCCATGGAATTCTCCAGGCCAGAATACTGGAGTGGGTAGCCTTTCCTTTCTCCAGGGGATCTTCCCAACCCAGACATCGAACCCAGGTCTCCCGCACTGCAGGCAGATTCTTTACCAGCTGAGCCACCAGATAAGCCCAAGAATACTGGAGTGGGTAGCCTATCCCTTCTCCAGAGGATCTTCCTGGCCCAGAATTCGAATGGGGTCTCATGCATTGCAGGAGGATTCTTTACCAACAGAGCTATCAGAGAAACCCTAAGGGGGACCACTTTAAGGGGGACAATTATTCCTCCTTGTTATGTCTCACACTTACCCCTGTGCCTGGTGGGCATGGACACTTGATGCTGAGTTCAGGACTAACTGGTTTCACAGTGTCAAGAATGAACTTGCAACCCATTTCTGATGTACTTAAAAAGAATATTTTTTAATTGAAAGACACGGCCACACAATTTCTCCTAGTAATAATGTCAGCTTATTCCGTGCAGTGGGAAATTGTTGGGCAGCCCTGGGAGACCCTTATCTTTGGGGCAAAGGCTGATTCACACATGTCCCCCAGAGCTGCAGTCTCCTAAGCATCACAGGCTCGGGAGATAGACGTGGAAACTTCTGTGAGGTTTTTGGCCTCAGTGCATTCGGAACAACCTCCGTTCTGGACAGGACCTGGATGGTATTCAATTCCTTGTTGCTCAGTAGCTCAGTCATGTCCAGCTCTCTGCGACCCCTCGGACTGTAACACACGGGCTCCTCTGTCCTCCACTGTCTCCCGGAGTCGGCTCCAGTTCATGTCCATTGAATTGGTGATGCCATCTAAACATCTCATGCTCGGCCACCCTCTTCTGGGGATCTTCCTGGCCCAGGGATTGAACCCAGGTCTCCTGCATTGCAGGCAGGTTCGTTACCATCTGAGCCACCAGGGAAGTCCTTTCATTTCCTTAGGAGTTCTTAGATGTGTGAATCACCCAGGGGGCTCTGTCTCCCCAATGAAACTATGAAATCTTGATGCACAATCAGCAAAATTGGCAGGCCCCATAGGATTTGGAACCTATTTTAAAATGATGCAATCAAGGGAGAGACCATGGCTCTGGTTAGTCTGTGGCCTTGGAGCAGAAACCCCAGAAGAGACTCTTATGAACATCTCAACAGGACTCATGTGTCTTGGCTTTGGGAGATGCTCTTATTTTCCTTTTCCATGTTGCTGTGCAGACAAGACACTTTTATTTTTATCTTGTTTAACAAATCCTGTGGAGCACTTGCTGTGTGGGGGGTTGGCAATTATTCTGAGTCCTTCTTTTGCCAGATGAGGAAATCTTGCTACCCCATACTCAAGTCACTTACAGAGATTCCAAGTATCCACCAGCCCCTGTTTAACTTAGTTTTGACACAGTAGTCAGACATTTATAGACATACCTGCTTCACCTCAAGAGGATAAACCTCTTGTCTCTCTAGTTTCTGGTACCCATCCCTTTATCTGGTTACCATGGCGATGTGACAGACTTCCCCATCAGTTTCATTTGGCCCTTGGATCCCTGATGAAGTGGGGCTCTGCAGGAACAGATCCTCCCAGCTCTGCTGGCATCAGCTGGAGAGAGTCGAAGGCTATGGCACTTGCAGACCTCTCCCTCACCAACCAGGGTTGGCGCTGACTGGCTGACTCCTCTGCTGGATCCTGGGCCAGGAACAGCTCCACGTGGCCTCTGGGCCATCTGAGCTTCCTCCCAACATGGCGGCTGGTTCCCAGGCTCCAGCAGCTGCAGCCTCATCTTCCGTGAAGTGGCCTCAAGCTGTCAGAAGCATGGCTGCCCCAGTGCTTCATTTCCTACTCTGGTCCCGGAGGCCTGCTGGCTTCTGTGGGGGGGCAAGCAGACCCCAGCACCTGGTGGGGCACCTCACGTTTCTGGAAGAACTTGAGGTGGGAAATTCCCCCTTGGTCCTGCCAGGGAAACACCGTCCACCCCAGGTCTGAGGATTAATTCAAGGTACCAACGGTGCAGCCCATGCTTTTAGCTCTGTTCACATTTAGACACAAGACTGTGCTGTGCATGCTTGCTCATCATGTCCGACTCTGTGTGACCTCATGGACTACAGTCGGCTTCTTTGTCCATGGGATTTCCCAGGCAAGAATGCTGGAGTGTGTTGCCATTTCCTTCTCCAGGGGATCTTCCTGACCCAGGAATTGAACAAGCATCTTTTACATCTTCAACATTGGCAGGCAGATTCTTTACTACTGTGCACCCTGGGAAGTACCAGACAGAAGATAGGCAATTTTTTCACTGATTTTATCTTTATTCCCATTTTCCTTTAGCATGAAAAAGGCTTCTTTTTTTTACTTTTCATCAACCTTCAATGCCCTATTGCCATCTTTCTTGTTATCTTAATTTGAATATCTAATGTGCATTAACAGAGGATGAGATGGTTGTTGTATAGCATCACCAATTCAACAGACATGAGTTTGAGCAAACTTCAGGAGATAGTGAAGGACAGGGAAGCCTGGTGTGCTGCAGTCCATGGGGTCACAAAGGGTCAGACATGACTTAGCCACTGAACAACAATAACAATGTGCATTAACAAAGACCTTCTGAGTTTCTGTTTGACTAACCCCTCTCTTTCATCATCTTCCTTCTCAATTATCCCAGGAAACACTACTGTTACTTACAGATAGAACACAGAGGCCAAGAGAGAAAGGACACACGCCCAGTCACAGGGAAGAATCCAGTTAGAATCCCCTTTCTTAACACATTGGTGCTAATCGCTAACTTCATTATTGTAAACCAGTGGTGACCCTGGAATGTTGAAAGCTTCTAAAATCAATCTATCAATTGACTGACCAATGGATCTATAGGCAAAAGGTCTATCTCAACTAGCCATTACACTGAAGTTTTCAGGGTGTAGCCTAGGGACAGACCTCAGGAAGCAGTCTTCCTTTTGCTGATGCAGGAAATGAGTTTTCAATAGTTAAAAACCTGTGGGGTACACACACACACTTTGCCAGGCAGGAAACGAGAATTATTTCAGAGATGCCTCATCCTGCAGCTCTGAACACTATCAGATGCCACATTCAGCTTTGCAGGCTGTGATTTCTGAGCCACGATCTTGTCATTGCATTTCCTGCAGGGACCCCAGGAGGGTCGCTAAGTGGATGCCTTTCATCTCCAAGGAAGCAGAAAAAATGGTCTTCTCTGCTCCCTGCCCCTCCCTCCTCAACCTCACAGGAAATGCCTAGGTCTTGGACTGCAAGTTGCAAGGTTTTTGTTTCCCAAGAGCTGCCACAGACCTTGTCTGGCCAGCTGAGTGGAGCCTGCAGTGTGCTGGAATAAAGTGACTTAAAAATCATTTCCTGGCACAGCGAAAGGTTGCGGTAAGGCTGCTGCAGAAAACTCGTTTGTGCAGCCCACCCCGTGCTCCCTGCAGGGTCAGATGTCACACTCGCAAATTGAAATGTCAGTTTGATAGTCTGTGCTGCTGGTTGGGCTGCAGAATTGCTTCCTTGCCCAGTGGAGTCATACTCAGAGGCTTCTGGGAAGGCCCTGTTCTTAACACAGCTAGATGTGCTTGACCGTGGCAGGGATGTGTTTAGTCATGCGAGGGTCTCCTTGTGTCTTTCGATTCTAGTCACATAGATGAGATTAAGCACCTCCAAGGTACATACCTGGTGGGGTCCTAAGGCTGTTTGCATTTCTACAAGTCTTAGCCACATAGACTCTGTGCACCCTTGTCCAGTGTGCATTTTCCTAACGTTTACAAGTTGTTTTATTTTAGGATACACAGCTCAGTTGGCTTCCCTGGTGGCTCAGATGGTAAAGAATCTGCCTGCCATGCAGGAGACCTGGGTTCGATCCCTGGATTGGGAAGATCCCTTGGAGAAGGGAATGGCTACCCACTCCAGTGTTCTGGCCTGGTGAATTCCATGGGGTGGCAAAGAGCCAGGCACAACTGAGCAACTCACACTTTCACACACCTCAGCTCGGGTGTGTGGATGTTGTCTTGCTAACACAGCTGCTTTGATGACTTGAGTCAGTAGCACTTGAGGGATTTGTCTTGACCTCCTACTTATTAAGGAGGCCAAATGCTGAGGCACCAAAAAGATTTTGTTAAAACCCTCTTCCTCCAAGAGGTAGTTTCTTGAGCCACTTGATCACTTGCCTTGAAACCTTTTCTGGAAGTTGGTGTCTTAAACAGGCTGCTTTCTCTTCCAAGAGTTGCTTCTCATGATCATGGGCTGCAGTCTTTGTCAACTGAACAAAGAAGGCCAGTCAGCTATAAAAGAGGGTGAAGGAGAGAAGGGATGGATAAAGTTAGGGGCCTCCAAATCCTACAAAATGTGCCCCAGAAATAGAAGAAGTCAGCTTGCCATCCCATGAGAAAAAATGCTTTTCTTACCCAGGAGTATCTTCAGAAATGTCTGAAAATGTCCCTTCAGAGTCCCTTGGACTGCAAGGAGATCAAGCCAGTCAATCTTAAAGGAAATCAACCCTGAATATTCATTGGAAGGACTGATGCTAAAGCTGAAACTCTAAAACTTTGGCCATCTGATGAGAAGAGTTGACTCAGAAAAGAACTTGATGCTGGGAAAGATGGAAGGCAGAAGGAGAAGGGGATGACAGGGGATGAGTTGGTTGGATGGCATCACTGACTCAGTGGACATGCTGCTGCTGCTAAGTCACTTCAATCGTGTCCTACTCTGTGTGACCCCACAGACAGCAGCCTGCCAGGCTTCACCATCCCTGAGATTCTCCAGACAAGAACACTGGAGTGCGTTGCCATTTCCTTCTCCAATGCATGAAAGTGAAAAGTGAAAGTGAAGTTGCTCAGTCGTGTCTGACTCTTCGTGACCCCAAGGACTGCAGTCTACCAGGCTCCTCTGTCCATGGGATTTTCCAGGCAAGAGTACTGGACTAGCTTGACATTGCCTTCTCTGCAGTGGACATGAGTTTGAGCCAATTCCAGGAGATAGTGAGGGACAGAGAAGCCTGGCATGTTGCAATCCATGGGGGTGCAGACTTGGACATGAGTTAGCAACTGAACAACAACAACAAAAATGTCAAGTCAAAGTATATACATTTTTCAAAGGCATCAAGCTGAAGTCTTTAGAAAAACTCCAGGTGTTTTTCCTGGGCTGAAATCATCCTCGTAGAACCACGTAGGCAGTGTCATGTGCCATGTTCAAAGACCTCTTTGATGCCCACAGCTTCCAGCTCAGTGTTTTCGTTTTCCACTGTGTTCTATCCTCCTTTCTGTCTCCAATATGTAGTCCAACATTCCAGGAAAGATCTGGATTCCTACAAAGATTGTGTCATCACTGAAAAGTGGGTCCCGCCTGCTTTGTGATGTCTTTTCAGCTGCTTCATCCCCCACCTTGCTTCCCAGAGAAAGGGTTTGCTTAGCAAATGGGCATCCTCCCAGAACCCTCCTTGGTAATGGCACTGGTTAATGTCACTGTGGAAATGGTGGGTGATATCCTCCATTCAGAGACCAAGACCCGAGTGGAGAAGCTGCCCTCGGAAGGAGATGGAAGCATCGCCCCAAAGGCCAGCATGGAGGTCCCTTGACAACACTCCAAGGTGGGCAGGGACTGTTTCATCCAGTTCCATTTCTCCTGATGCACCTGAAGGCAGAGCCCTGAGGCCTTGATAAGGTCAGTCTTCAGGAACAGATCCCATGAGCAGAATAAAATAAAATGCCTGTTGTCTGGCTGGGTGCTTACCTGCGAGAAGTACGGTGTTGCTGGCTGTCAGCGGAGGAAACTACCTGGTCTTGAACCCTTGAAAATCCCTGAAGACCTTTGTGAGACTGAGACTGTATGCATGTGTTCCTCCATATTTATTATTCTTTTCTCCAAAGAACATCCAAGTTAATGGAAGCCCAAGTAAGGCGCAACGGTGATCTAGATCTTGTTCATTCCTGATCCCCGAGCAACTGGTGACAGTGAACCTGGATCTCAAAGTACCGAAGGAAGAAGCAGTCTGCCTGGGCTGTTGGGCATGGTGGTAAACTCAGTGGATGCTCTACAGAGCACTTGGTGCATCAAGACCTGTTCCTTAGTTTTTTCTATGCCCAATAATTCCAATTTTCTTACTTTCTAGTACCTGTAAATAGGTACTGATCTGAGATAGAAAGGCGAGACCTGCAAGTAAGAGAGGTCTCCTGGCAGAGGGCCGGAAAGGATCTGTAGCAGGACTTGGTCCAGACCCATCCTTTTAAGAAGAGGAACCAGATTTGTTTCATGTCATTCGAGCACTTAATCATCCCACAAGCCCAGGACACATCACAGGGCTCTCTTCATCCTCCAGTGTGCTGTTTCTTTATTTTCTTAGAGACTTCTTTTCTACAAAAAATACATATAGCCACACACATACACCTGGGCTTGCCTGGTGGCTAAGTGGTAAAGAATCTACCTGCAGTGCAGGAAACCCAGTAGACTCTGGTTCCATCCCTGGGTCAGGAAAATCCCCTGGGGTAGGAAATGGCTACATACTCCAGTATTTGTGCCTGGAGAATCCCATGGACAGAGAAGCCACAGTCCATGAGGTCACAAAGAGTTGGACATAACTGTAGTGACTGAGAACACAGGTATGCATATTTAAGATATTTAAATACACTTTATTATATGGATTAAATATATTAATACATATTTAAATTTTATTTTAAATGCAATAAAATTGGAAACAGCCATAGAAAAAAATTTTTTAAATATGGTTTATTTTATTCTGAATATGTATGCCCTATTACACACACACACACACACATATATATATATATATTTTGTTTTGCATTTTAGGACCAATTAGTCTTTTGTTCCCTGAGGCACTCTGATACAGAAATACTGAAAGAAAATATATTACAAGTCCTGTATTTTGACAATCCTTTAGATAAAGTACCTCTGCATTTTTGAATCCAATATGCATTTTCCTCATGTAGTATTTACATACACTTTGATTTACAATGGAGTGTGGAAAATACAGTCCTTACAACAAGAAGTAGCTACCCATGCTTCAGTTTTCAGGGAGAAAATGATATTCGAACACCATAACATTTACTGATTTCCCAAATCCTAATCCCTGATTAGGTGAGGCCCTGTCTCCTAGGAAATATGCAAATGAAGAGGAAAGAGAAAAATCATCCTGCAGATTCTAGCCTAAAAAAATCATAAATGGTTTAGTTTCATGTAAAGAAAGAATGATAGAGTGAATCTTAGTAACTCATAACCACAAGAGCATTTCCCTTCTTCTTTTCTTATTTATGAACCCACTTGAGGCCCCGGCTCCACCCCGCCTACCGCCCAGGCTCCCCACCCCACGGAGCCCTGAGCTCATGTAACCTGCATTCACCATCAGCATCTCGGACAGCAGGGGCTAAAACACAACACCTCCCCCACACCAGGGTATAAAATCTGGCTCACCCCAAAGACACGCCACTAATTAAGCCAGAGCCCGATGCGTGTGCACCGAGAACGGTGAAGTCGACATCCAGCCCTCAGGGGACGGAGTTTCAAATCACAGTCAACAAAGGCCCGCCAACTCAGGTCTTAAAGGGAAACGTGCCCAGGGCAGCCGTGAGGCCCTTGGCTCAGGCTCAGTTCTCACTCTGGTTTTCAGCAAATGGATTCAGCTGGGTTTTCATTTCTGCTCTTGACCGCTGAACCCCACCGACCTTGTCTGCATAATTCAGGTTGATGGTCACATGCAACATGAGTTGGCAAAACCACTTCCTTTGCTTTCTGACTAAGGTGGAAGAGCCCGGTGGGATTTTTGTGGTTGGTGGAACTAGGGTGGAAAACTGCACTTGCTAAAGTTCCTCTTGAGGGTGAAAGAGGAGAGTGAAAAAACTGGGTTGAAACTGAACACTGAAAAAAAAAACTAAGATCATGGCATCAGGTCCCATCACTTCGTGGCAAATAGAAGGGGAAAATGTGGAAGCAATGACAGATTTTATTTTCTTGGGCTCCAAAAGTCACTGCAGTTGGTGACTGCAGTCATTAAATACAAAGATGCTTACTCCTTGGAAAGAAAGCTATGACAAATGGAGACAACATATTAAAAAGCAGAGACATTGCTTTGCCAACAAGGTCCCTATAGTAAAAGCTATGGTTTTTCCAGTAGTTATGTAAGGATGGGAGAGTTGGACCATAAAGAAAGTTGAGCACCACAGAATTGATGTTTTTGAACTGTGGTGCTGGAGAAGACTCTTGAGAGTCCCTTGGATAGCAAGCAGATCAAACCAGTCAATCGTAAAGGTTTGGATATTCATTAGAAAGACTGGTGCTGAAGCTTAAGCTCTAATACTTTGGCCACCTCTTTGATGGGAAGAGCTGACTCATTGGAAAAGACCCTGATGCTGGGAAAGATTGAGGGCAGGAGAAGTGGGCAAAAGAGGACGAGATGGTTGGATGGCATCACTGACTCAATGGACATGAATCTCCCCTAGCAGGGAAGTCTTCACCCCAGCCTGAAGCTGGAGGTGGCTCTTACCCAATACTAGTCCACAGATTAGTGGGTAAGGCCTGATCTAGGATCTATAAAAAGTACTAAAATTTCCCAGAAAAATGTGTTTGCCAAACAAGGAAGTGTTCAGGGAAGGGCGTGACAAAATTTCAGAGAAGGACCAGGTGCTCAGTCCTGGAGAAGTTGAATCACTGTGCATGTGCATCATACCAGCCTGTTTCCAGTCCTTCCCCCTCTGAGAGCAGTTCAGAAAACTCCCAAGGTCAACTGTGAAAAGAAGCCAACCACTGTCTGGATTTGAGAAAATAAAATCTTGCATTTTTAGTAAAAGTTAGAAAAGTATATATTTGCCAGTTTCTTAAAACAAAGAAAAGCAATAAAAAAAAAAACATGACATATATGTTGGTTACTTTCCTGGAGTCATCTGATCCCACTGAGTTTCATATGCAGATCAAGAGCAGCACACGGCTGCAAGATATTAAAAAAATAGATTAAGTAGTAACATAAAAACACAGGAATAATAGTGAATGCACTACAAAGGCCTAGGGCTCTGAAATGTATCTTTTATTAAACAATGATGATATGATGACCATATCTGAAAGAAGTATCTTCATGGGATAAACTAGGAATGTAATTGGCAGGGCATGAGCATTTTTGTATGAACACCACATAGGTTCAGCCATGTACATATGTACTGTTCAAACATGTGCATACAGTGCAATTGCTTTTCACTTGCCTAGGTAAGCTTGTGGACTGTGTCATCTAAGGCATCACCCCAAACCAACCTGATACAATGTTGAACTTCATTCCTTCCCTTTTTCTTCCTTCCCTTCTTCCTTCTACAAAAGCTAATTTCTAATATATACCAGATTTGAGCCAAGTATACTAAGAGGTCTGAAAATAGTTGTTCTCATGGAGTCTCTATGGAGCTGAAGTTCCAATACTTTGGCCACCCAATGTAAAGAGCTGACTTCTTGGAAAAGACCCTGATGCTGGGAAAGACTGAAGGCAGGAGGAGAAAGGGACGACGGAGGATGAGATGGTTGGATGGCATCACCGACTCGATGGACATGAGTTTGAGCAAACTTCTGGAGATAGTGAAGGATAGGGAAGCCTGGCGTGCTGCAGTTCACGGGGTCTCAAAGAGTGGGACGTGACCTAGTGACTGAACAACAACAATGGAGCCTATGTATAAGCAGTGAACAGTAATACAAAGAACACGAAATATATACTTGCATAGATGTGTGGACATTTTTAAGTAATGGCACGAACCAAGTGGTAGTTTGTATGGAATTTGAAATCAAAGTTCTGTGTTCCAATCCCATCCCTGCTACCAG